>NC_058095.1:57790344-58097931 GCF_020171115.1 Neogale vison
ATGACAGCTGCCTTTGATTTAAAAAAAAAAAAAAGTTTTTTTTTTAAGCTGTTACGTAAAAAATCACATTGCAGGCAAAGCACACATGTGATGGGGCTCTGGAAGGCGCTGGAGATAGGATAGCCTTGCCGCGCTTGGGACATATTTTTACCAGGAAGTATTTGTTGAAATTCCCCTGGAACTGAGCGTCCCCATATATTTATTTGCTGAATCTGGCAGTCCTAGTTGGTAGAGGGCATTTGGTGTTGACCCAGTGCGAACCCCCCCCCCACCACCTCCGCGGGAGCCCAGTTTTAGCCTGTCCCCGTCCAGGGGCAGGTAGCTCGGGCTCCTGGGCTCAAGGGGCGCCGTGTGCTGTGTCCCATCCCTGGAGCTGTTTGGGCTGCAGGTTAGGCTGGACCCCGGAGCTTCCAGTCCGAGTCTGAGTTGAAATAAACAACAGGTCCAGGACAGGAGCGTCGCTGCCCGTGGGTCCGTGGTGATGGAAATGGGAGAGGTGTCCTGGGAATCAAAAGCATTTCCTCCCGGTGTCACAGGGGCAGAACCACTTCAAGTCATTAAACCTCCCTTGCCACCAGCCTCTCCCATGGCCTCGCATCTCCAGCCCGGCATGTGCCAGATCCGGTGATGGGACCCATTACAGATGGGAAACGACTCCAGGGAACCAGGAGCCAGGCTTGGCCAGCGCGGCTGGCAAATCAGCCCTCATATGTCCGTTTAATAAAACACAGGGAGTGTGTGCACCACCTCTGGGGAAGCGGGCTTGGAAGGGAGCCCCTTCCGGGCAGGGCGGACAAGCCACAAGGCGGAGAGGATTTCGGGGCCACCAAAGTCCTTGGGGGGAAGCTTTGCTCGTAGAATCTAGCGTCCACTTCGAGAAACCTCTTGGCCTTTGGGAATGCATTTCAGCAGCCACACACCGGGGCTTTATCAAGGTCTGTCCTGCCCACGACCATGCCACTCTCTTGCGTGCTGGAGGTCTGGAGAGAGCCCTGAATTAAGAGTGCCCCTAATGAGTTCCAGGTCCTTGGCAAAGTCCCTTGGCCAGTTGGGGCTGCATTTTTCTCATCTCTCCGACAAGAGGGTAAACTAGGAAATGCTGAAAGCCCACACCAGCTCCAAAACCCTGATTTTGCCCTTGGTGGGGGACAACATCCCCTTTCCCCTTTGGGTTGAGAGATCTTGGGTGAGGACAGGGATGGGGTAGGGGCATTCATACAGGGTCCTACTGTAAGGAAGAGGCAAGACCCCCTCATCTCTGGAGCTCTGCTTTGCAGCCAGTACTACCCTTGCCGGCGAGAGAGTTTGCATTTTGTACTTAGCGGGACTCCCCCAAAAAAGATTACAGAACAGGGTCCAGAAGGTTCCGGAACAGGGCAGCAACAAGGTGAGAGGAGCTTGAAGGGGGTTTTGGGAGGGAGGGCCGTTGGAACTGGGAATGCCTCACAGTGGGCCAGGGCTGGAGTCCCCCCCCACACCCCCTGAGGCGGTGGGGAGGTGACAGCGCAGGGCCCCCTCTGCCCAGCTGCCTGGGGCGGGGCTCTGGAACGGCCGGGAGGGAGGATCCAAGGAATGAGGGCTGCAGACAGAGAATTGATGACTGCTCAGAGCTCACCAAAGCCTCCTCGGCATTTCCTCCACCGAGAGGGGCCTCCCTGCTCACGAAGACAAGGATGTTCATGCAACAGGAGGCCCTGTTGAGTTTGGCGGTAGCGGCCGAAGGCGTCAAAGCCCGAGGGGAGGCAGAGAAGCCATAAAAGGGCAGAGGGAAGAAAACGCTAAGATGTTTACAGAGCGAAAAAGTCAGTGGAAAAAGTGACGGCGAGGTCAGGCCGATGCGGGGGGGAGGGGGTGGCCCTGGTCTGTCCACGGAGGAGAAACCGGTGTCCCAGCAGGCCATGGCTGTGCCTGGGGGACTGTGGCGCCACTGACTCAGGTACCCGGGTACTCAGGACCCCGGCCCAGCCCCAGCTCCCCAACAGCCTGGGGCGGGGGTGTAGGGGTGCCCCCATGGTGGGCCACTCTCCTTGCCCAGCTGGAGTCCACATTTGGCTGCAGGAGGGAGGCAAGTCCCCCCTCAGACCTCCAATCTGTCCCCCACTCCCAGTCTGTCCTTTTCCAGCAGCCAGGAGAGGGTCTGGCTGGGTGGGGGGGGGGGCGGCTCCCAGCGGCTCTTTTGTCTGACATCTTGACAAAGGGGCCGGCCTTTCCCAAGCCCCACAGGTGTGAAGAGCTTGTTACTCCTAGTGTTTGTTCAGCCCTATTAGTGGCCTGAAGGACTGTTGACAGAGGGCCCCTTTGTGCGCACACCGGGCTAAAGCTCTCTAAGCCCTCGGCAAACACAGGCCACTTATCTCTGGGGACTTTATCAGAACCATCTAAGGCCCCGTTGTGGCTGCTGGGAACGCGGGCCTCCTTGACTGGTTTCCCACTCCCGTTTTTATGGCTCATTTTTCCGACCACCTTGATCCACATCTTGTCGATTCTGTTTCTGATACTGGAGATAAAGCGCAGGTCTGGGGGTCAGAGTTTCCGTTTTCAAGTTGGAGCTTTAAAAAAAAAAAAATCAACAAAACCAAACCACAAAACTATGCTGTGGCTCTGTGGGCCTTCTGTCCACCGAGAGGAGGCTCATCGGAGAGACGCCTCCCTATGAGAATGTGGCTTTGGCAGGGCTCCCGGGCTCACCGGCGGAGATCCGTGCTGCTGACACACCTCCTCCCCCAGCCCCCACTCTGGGACCCCCACATGCCCCAGAGTGGATTCGTTCTCCTCCTCAGAGTGGTTTCCTCTGCCCGACACCCTGCTGGGTGTCCTTGCTACACCCTTTCCTCCTGGAAGACCCAAGTCACCCCTGGCCCGTTGGCTGCCCCCCTGTCCCCCATCGTCGCCTCCTCCAGCAGGTGGAAGCCACAAGGTACCTACGGAATCAGAATCTTCCAGGGCTGGGGCTCAGCCGTCTGCCTTTTGGAAGGCAATTTCAGTGATTCTCTGCACCCGCCTCTGAGAACCGTCCTGTACTGGGGTCTTGGGGGGGGGGGTGGTGAGTGGCTCCTTGAATTGCCAACCAGGGCTTGAGAGGAGGAGGAAGGGGTCATAGCCTCGAGAGCGCCGACGTCAGCCCGATGTCAAGCACAACTCTGTCAAGCCCAATGTCAACTCTGCAGCAGCGGGGCTTCCTGACGCACTTTTTTTTTTTTTTTAAGATTTTATTTATTTATTTGACAGAGAGAGAGAGAGAGATCACAAGTAGGCAGAGCAGCAGCCAGAGACAGAGGGGAAGCAGGCTCCCTGCTGAGCAGAGAGCCCGATGCGGGGCTCGATCCCAGGACCCCGAGACCATGACCTGAGCCGAAGGCAGAGGCTTTAACCCACTGAGCCACCCAGGTGTCCCCCTGACGCACATTTTAAAAAAGATTTTATTGATTTGAGAACAAGCAGGGGAGAGGGGCAGAGGGAGAGGGAGAAGCAGACTCCCCGCAGAGCGGCGAGCCCGATGTGGGACTCGATCCCAGGATGCTGGCATCATGACCCGAGTCGAAGGCAGACAGACGCCTAGCCAGCCGCCTGCCCCCCAGGTGCCCCTTCACTCCCGTCTCCCTGACAGTTGTCCAGTGCTCCTCGTCACGTCTAGGCGAGGCTCGTAAACAGCCTTTGAATTAAAATTGATGCAAGGCGCCCTTCAGACGGACGCACACCTCTAGGGCCCTGACTGGAACCAGACTGCCCACGTGCGATGCTTCTGGTCTCTTAGCAATTGTCCCATTTGCTTGGCTCATTCCGGCCGGTCCCTGCTTGTAGCGTCTGGCTGGTTGACGACTCTGGTGACAGGCTCTCAGGCCTGTGTTTGGGGGATAGGGGAAGGCCTTGGAGGAAGGTGACCGTGGCAGTGGCGTTCACCAGACCCATTCGTGCCAGGTTAATGACAGAGACTCGGCGAGGGCGAGGACCGCATCTGTCCTGTGCACTGTGACATCCCCAGGGGCTCAGGCAGTATCCGTTGAAGGAAAAAATAAATCCATTTGCCGTTAGTAAGGTGAATGGATTGTTTTCTGAATGGATCTCGGTGTGTGGTCATCGCTTTTCTGCCCAGTTCACCCGTAGCGTAGGCATGAGAGGGTCTGGGCCCCAGAAATCTGCCTCACGTGGCCCCTGTCCGGGAAGGAGCCTTTGGGGAGCCCGGCTCCGAGTGTCCTCGGGTGCTGGCGGGAGCCAGGTGTGGGGGTGTGGGGAGCAGCAACAGCCCGGCCTGGTCACCTCAGAAGCTGAGATCTGGTCTCAGACAACACGCCACAGAAGGCGGAAAGCGATAAGATTTGTAAACAAGGGTCAAACCACTGCTAAATAAATAGATATCAAATAGAGTAGCGAAGAAACAGATAAAAGGGCATACAAGCTGCCTCAGACTCTTAAAACCAGCTTAAATATTGGCCTCATTCCAAACCAGGCGTCCAAGGAGTAGTGTCTTTTGAAACCAGACCTCTGCCCGCGGCCCCAGCGCGGACACCTGGCCACAAACTCTACCCATCATCTCCCTGTGGGCTCCCTGTCCAGCGAGTGGCTCATGTTCCCTCCCGTTTCTTTTGCTTTCGTTCCAGGTCTACTAGCCTGGGGTGGGGGGAGCAGGGCTTGTCAGAAATGCAGACTCCCAGGCCCGCCCCAGACCCCCTGAAGCTGAATCGGGATTTGAACCGGATGCCCAGGTGACTCCCACGTGCAGGTCACGTTCGGGACAGGGCTGGCCGGCCAGCCGGAATGTTCCGTCTGTGTCCTGGTTCTCTTCCCAGGTCCTGCCCTGGGCGATGGTCCCCAGAGGGGCCTAGCAGAGTGCCCTCTCTGGCTGTCGAGTCCTTACAGCAGTCAGGACACTTGGACATGGTTGATGGATTTCCTGTGCCCACGGAGGGCAGGGCTCTGCCTCGTTTGCTTCTGTCTCCCCTGAACTCAGCCAGCTCCCTGTTTGTTCAAAGGCTCCAGGCGGCGTCTGCTGAAGGAGCGCACACGTCTCTCACCCCCTGGGCAGTGTTCGAGTTTGCTCTTAGAGAATAGCATCTTAGCCAGCTCCCAGGGGTGAGACCATGAGAGTCTCTCTCCAACCCCTCTTACCTTCTGAGAAGGCAACCCCCACTTGCTGCTGTAGCAGAGTGGGAGTTTTATTCCTTCTTTAATTTTTAAAATTTTTGTTTATTTGAAACAGTGCACATGAGTAGGGGGAAGGGGCAGAAGGAGGGAGAGATGCAGGCTCCCTGTGGGACAGGGACCCAGACTTGGGGCTTGAGCCCAGGAGCCCAAGATCATGACCTGAGCCAAAGGCAGACGCTTCACCCACTGAGCCACCCAGGTGCCCCCAGCATAGGAATTTTAG
The DNA here is from genome assembly GCF_020171115.1 of Neogale vison. Classification (NCBI taxonomy): domain Eukaryota; kingdom Metazoa; phylum Chordata; class Mammalia; order Carnivora; family Mustelidae; genus Neogale; species Neogale vison. The sequence goes on from NC_058095.1 coordinate 57,795,710, forward strand.
ATTTACCTGTTTACAGCTAAACTGTCCAAAATAACCGGCCCATGTATGCACCGTCCACAGACTGGAGGCTGCATATGCAAGAAACTGGTTGCCAGTCCTAGGATACCCATCCTGCAGAAGCACGGCCCTCAGATCAGCCAGAAAGAAACTGTGCCATTTGGAACTCCGCAAAGGAGTTAAAGCAGCAGACAAGATTTAAGTAGCTCAAAGCAACACAAGAAATGTCACGAATGTCGCAAAGCTGTAGATTGCCAGGATGTGGTCCAGGCAGACCACATAATTCTCTATCTGTCCTCTTTTTCTACCCATGCACCTGTCCACCTACATACCTATCCACCCGTGCATGCATAATCTTTTCATCCATCCATCCACCCATCCATCCACCCCCTCATCCGCCAGCCAGCCAGCCACCCACTCACACACCCACTTACCCATCCATCCACTCACACACACACTCATCCATCCATCCATCCATCTGTTCATCCATCCATCCATCCACTGACACACCCACTCATCCATCCACCCATCTGTCCATCCATCCATCCATCCACCCACTCACACACCCACTCATCCGTCCATCCATCTGTCCACCCATCCACCCACCCACCCACCCACTCACACACCCACTCATCCGTCCATCCATCTGTCCATCCATCCATCCACCCACCCACCCACCCACTCACACACCCACTCATCCGTCCATCCATCTGTCCATCCATCCATCCATCCATCCACCCACCCACCCACCCACTCACACACCCACTCATCCGTCCATCCATCTGTCCATCCATCCATCCACCCACCCACCCACCCACTCACACACCCACTCATCCGTCCATCCATCTGTCCATCCTTCCATCCACCCATCCATCCACTCACACACAAACTCATCCATCCATCCATCTGTCCATCCATCCACCCACCCACCCACTCACACACCCACTCATCCGTCCATCCATCCATCCACCCATCCATCCACTCACACACACACTCATCCATCCACCCATCTGTCCATCCATCCATCCATCCACCCACCCACCCACTGACACACCCACTCATCCATCCATCCATCTGTCCATCCATCCACCCACCCACCCACCCACTCACACACCCACTCATCCGTCCATCCATCTGTCCATCCATCCATCCATCCACCCACCCCCCCACCCACTCACACACCCACTCATCCATCCGTCCATCCATCCATCCATCCACCCACCCACTCACACACCCACTCATCTGTCCATCCATCTTTCTCTCCATCCATCCATCCATCCATCCACCCATTCAGCCATCCATCATCTACTTTCTAACTTGCCTGCTTTTGCTCTTTCTTATTTGTACCATGAGATCTGCTCTGGGCCGGAGGAGGTAAGGGCAAACACCGCCCTGTGCTCAAGGAACCAGCACAGCTCGGGAGAGCATTTATCCTACTTTATCTGAAAGCTTGCTGCCAAGAGCCCTCGTCTGCCCCCTCCTTCTGTCAGACAGGGAGCTCCTGGACAGTTTGAGGGTGCGTAATCCATGCCCATGTCCCTCGTGGCCTGTGGCATGGGGCCCGACATGTAGCTGGGGTGCTTAGGTGTGTGTTGAGTTGAACTGGCTTGGGTGGTGCGGTGCTGAGGGTTCAGACAACCCAGGTTTGTGGGACAGGTTTGGAAAAACTTAAGGAATGATGGTGACAGGAATATGTTAAAACAGGACTTAGAGGACCTCTTGATGGAAGCATTTGTTGGGCCCCTTTTCCCATCAGATTTTGGAAGGGGGATATGGGGGGGAGGTCTCCTGTTCCTACCTCCTTGCCCCGTGTTATGCCCCTAGGTCTGAAATGTAGCCACACGTGATGTGTCCGTGGGGATCCCCACTTGACAATTGAACGAGGGCATGGAGGTTGGGGTCCAGACCCGCTCTCTCTGGGTGCCTGGGGGACCTCTGGACAGGACACAGTGCCTGCAGGGCTCCTGGCCCTGGCTCATGGAGGTTCCTCAGAAGTTGTGCTGCCCCCTGCCCCCTTTTCCCCCAGGCTGACCTCTGCTCTCACAAAGCTACCCTTTCCTTCCCTCCTTGAAATCTGATAATGAAACTAATACCCAATATTTTTGCCTCCAAGAGAGGCAGGAGATAAACAGGAAGGCATGAGGGATTAAGGTGTCCTTTTGAGGAAGGGGCTGGGGCCCAGCTGGGAGTGGGGTGACATCTCGGTGTGGAGCCGACAGACCCAGATGGGGATGCTTCGCCTGATGCATTTTTCCATTTGTGCAGAGAAAATAAAACACAGAGAAAAGAAAACAAGCCGTAAAATACTTTGCAGAAGCCTGAGCGTGGGCAATTGCCACTTGATGTCCCCTGACAGCTCCAAGAGGAGGTGGGAGGGAGGGGAGTCCTGCCTTTTGATGTTTGGTCTCTGAGCTTTCTTTTGTGTGACCAGTTGTTTAGGAAGAGACTTCTGTTGGTGTAAGGTGCGTATGGAAGAGAGCGATCACCCAGGGGTCCCCCTTGGGGTGGGGAAGGGAGGTGCTGAGCTCCCTGGAGGGGCTCAGAGTTTCAGGTAGCTTCTTTGGCGGGGGGGTGAGGGACAGCTGACACTGTCTTTGCAGAGGAGGACACGGTGAGCATCTGTCTCTGTGAAGGACCAGAAGATACTGCTAGTGAGGCTCTCCCAGTACAAGAGAGCCTTGAGGAAGCCAGACTTGAGTGATCTTTCCAGATTCCTGCACCTAGGCAGGTGTACAAAGCCCCGTGACTTCTGTGCCTGTAGGAAAGGTCCAGATTCTGTGCTGTAGTCCCTGCTGTTCCTTCCAGTAATGTGGATCCTTTCCTCTGGGGTAGTGGGCCAGGAACCAGAAGACCTGGGCTCTAGTCCTGGGCCCCCATTTACTGCCTTGGTGGTCCTGATAGGTTAGTTCATCCTGAGCAGCCCCGAGCATCCTGTGTGGCTGAGTAAGTCCAGAGGGACAGTGGACGTGCATATGTATGCTTGATGGTCCCTTGTGCTGGGGCAGAGGCGAGGCTGATCCAGGGGCTGGAGGTGCTGAGGGACCCTTAGTGAGGCTCTCAGGAGTCATTCTGTGGTCTAATTTGCCTTCCGGTTGCTTCCAGACTCAGGTGTGAACTGAACTTCTCTTGAGACCCCTCCCCCACAATGCCTCCCTATTAAGCCGTGTCCTTCTCTGCTTGTCAGCTAAGTGACTAGTGGCATGCCTCTTGCAAGAACATCTGAAGAAACTAGTAATGTCAGAAAAATTAAAGAGGCAAATGTATTTTTTTAATCACAAAAGCAATAAATAAATACGAAGCTGGTACAGATTTATGCAGCTTGTATGGTAGAAAAGGCACATAGTTTTTAGTCCATTATTATAAGAGCATTAGATATTGTAAGAAAAAAAAACCTACCTCATTTGAAAAGTGGTCAAATGGCATGAACAGGCAATGCATAGGGAAAAAAAAAGAGAGAGAGAGAGAAATAACAAAGAAAAACAAACCCACGGAGAAATGTCCAACCTCACTGGTAACGGAAGACACACAAATTAAAATTGTGTGTGTGTGTTTTCCAGACAAATCAGCAGAGATGAAAAATAAAGAATTCCGATAGCAAAGGGGTAATGCTCTTTCCTTCCAAGGGCGTGGTGAGACAGTAGCTCTCAGATCCTATGTGGAGGGACTGGAAGCTAGGATCCCCTTTCTCCAGGGCGATTTGGCAGTTTGGATCCTGAGTTAAAACCATGCGGATCCAGCAACTACCCTAGGCATGCCGTCTTGAGAAACTCCCGGGGCAGCGGCCATCAGAGCAGAGCACAGATACACAGGTCCAAAGCTGGTCACCGTCGGTGTTGTGTGTTACAGTCACGAACCCGGAACAAACCAACTGCTCAACCCCCGGGGAGGCCCCGCTTTGAAATGCACCCGCTGGGGATTCCAAAGAGCCCATAACACACACACGTACACAAGGGAGGCGAGATGGCCTCTCTCAGTCATGCAGAACAATATCTGGCATTAAAAGATGTTCATTATTCCGGGAAAATAGGCCAAGGAGGGAGATGCACGAGTGTGAGCCAGGTCCGTAGCAAAGTTTGACAGCTCCGCAGCTGAGCAAACGTCAGTTAAAGTCTGCAAGGGACGACCCCTGTGTTCACCGTGGGTCCTTTGGCTGCAAATCTGAGTGCGTACCCCCTCCCCTTTTCTGCTTTTGTTTATCAAATGTCTGACACTGAGCATTTCTTTAGACATTCCATAAAACGCGATTTGAAACAAACTGAGCACAAAAGCAGGCAAAGCATGCTGAGGAGGGAGCGGGAGTAGACCAGAGGGAAACTGAGTTAGCCTAGAGGTGGGAGCTCAGAGGAGCAGGTCACAGGCAACACGGTGTTGGTCTGAGGGGGCCGCGCGGGATGCCCCGGGTGGGGGTGGGGGGTAAAAGGAAGGTGGGTCTGGGACAGATGTTAACACCAAGGCATGGGAATAAGAAGGGTGCGAGCAGATGAGGAGGGTTCTGGGGAGAAGAGAGTCCTCCAAGCCACGGAGGGGGCAGGCCAGGGGGTCCTCACCCATGGTGTGCTCTAGAAACTGAAAAACGTGGGGGACCACTCAAGCCTCAGAGCAGGGTGGGGGTAGGGTGAGCAGAGCTGAAGAGCGGGGTTGGGGAGAAGCAGGACCAGCTTATTCGGAGCCCCGAGGGTGTGACAGCTGATTGAGATTTTACCCAGAGGAAAAACGGGAGGGCCACGGAAAGACTTTCAGCTGGTGACGGACATCCTCAGACTGGAGCCCAGAATTCCTGCTCTGGTGGCCGTGGGAAGGGAAGCGGGGCCGGCAGGAGGGAAACCAGATGAGAGGGTGCCCGAGGGAAGGCGGGAAGGAGACCCCAGTGCAGGCGGCCCCTGAGCCCTCCGTGGCTTGTGGAACAGCCACAGGTGGCGGGGACAGTCTGGTGGCCCGAGCTCGGGAGGGAGGGGGCAGTGTGCTCCCGCGGAGCAGAACTCCCTGGAAATAACGCAGGAGTCTGCTCGGGCTGCCGTCTCCGGAAACCTCAGGCTGGAGGCTTAGCCGGTACACGTGTGTTTCTCATGGTTCTGGAGGCTGGAAGTCCAAGGTCAAGGTGTCGGCAGAGTTGGTTCCTCCCGGGGCCTCTCTGCTTGGCTAGCAGACCCCCTCTCCTCTGTGTGTGCGCCCCTGTGTGTGCAAACTGCCTCTTCTCATAAGGTGTCCTGTCAGATTGGAGGACAGCCCACCCTCGGAGCCTTGTTTTGATGTAATCAGCTCTGGAAAGGCCACGTCCCCAAACACAGGCTGTTCTCAGCAGCTGGGTGAGGGCCTCCGCGTATGAATGGGGAGGACGGTCACCACCAGCTCCTCGAAAGCAGGATTGGGGCAGGAGGAGGATGGCCGCCCCAGCTCCCAATTTTAAGGGGTATGTGTGTGTGTGTGATGGAGGTGGGGAGCTGGCAGCCTGATGGATGGAAATGAACAGTGTCCACATGAGAGGGACGCAGGGGACTTGCCTGTGGTTCAGGTGTGGCTGGGTGGCTGGTCGGTGCTTCTGAATGCAAACGGGAACCAAGGAGAAGCTCCCAGGGAAGGATTGCGGTCCAGCAGCGGAGCTGAGGGAGGCCGGGGACAGTCCTTCCTGCAGTCCAGCAGCGGAGCTGGGGGAGGCCGGGGACAGTCCCTCCTGCGGTCCAGCAGCGGAGCTGGGGGAGGCCGGGGACAGTCCCTCCTGCGGTCCCGCAGTGGAGCTGGGGGGAGGCCGGGGACAGTTCCTCCTGCGGTCCAGCAGCGGAGCTGGGGGGAGGCCGGGGACAGTCCCTCCTGCGGTCCAGCAGCAGAGTAGGGGGAGGCCAGGGACAGTCCCTCCTGCAGTCCAGCAGAGGAGCTGGGGGAGGCCAGGGACAGTCCCTCCTGCGGTCCAGCAGAAGAGCTGGGGGAGGCCGGGGACAGTCCTTCCTGCGGTCCAGCAGCGGAGCTGGGGGAGGCCGGGGACAGTCCCTCCTGCGGTCCAGCAGCGGAGCTGGGGGAGGCCGGGGACAGTCCCTCCTGCGGTCCCGCAGTGGAGCTGGGGGAAGGCCGGGGACAGTTCCTCCTGCGGTCCAGCAGCGGAGCTGGGGGGAGGCCGGGGACAGTCCCTCCTGCGGTCCAGCAGCAGAGTAGGGGGAGGCCAGGGACAGACCCTCCTGCAGTCCAGCAGAGGAGCTGGGGGAGGCCGGGGCCAGTCCCTCCTGCGGTCCCGCAGCGGAGCTGGGGGGAGGCCGGGGACAGTCCCTCCTGCGGTCCAGCAGCAGAGTGGGGGGAGGCTGGGGACAGTCCCTCCCTCGCCCCTGCCCTGACGCCTCTCCTGCCTCCCACAGCCTGTAACTGTAACCTGCACGCCCGGCGCTGCCGCTTCAACATGGAGCTCTACAAGCTGTCGGGACGCAAGAGCGGGGGCGTCTGTCTGAACTGCCGCCACAACACGGCCGGCCGCCACTGCCACTACTGCAAGGAGGGCTACTACCGCGACATGGGCAAGCCCATCACCCACCGCAAGGCCTGCAAAGGTAGGCAGGGGCGGGGCCTCGGGAACGGGTTCTCCTGTCTTCTCCTCTGTCCTCCCTTGTCCCCATGCACACTGGCCTCGACTGGGACCGTGTCGCTTGCTCGCTCGCATGTATGCACGCGTGCACACACGGCCTCCCTGGTATTTGGGGGTGTAAGCCGGAACAAAGGGGCGGTGGAGACATGGCCCCGAGGAGAAGAAAGGAGAAGGTGTGAGCCCCTCGAGGGTGCAGGGCCCCCGCCCCCGCCCGGCTGCTCCTCCCAGCGCAGGTGTGCTGCATACCAGGGGGCGGGGGTCATGTTCACCGGGCTTACCGGCCGCACAAAGGGCCCTCTTTTACCCGAACCACGCAGACGTATTTCTTTGGATGTGTGTGCGCCCCGGCCCCTCCCCGGGCCTCCCGGCACTCACACAGACACGCACGGTCACGGTCGCGGTGAGGTCGGCGGCTTCGGGGGGCAGGGTCTCAGAAGGAACATTTTTAATCCACCTGCAAACAGCTTTCCTTCTGAGGACAAAAAAAAAATTAAAGGGAGATCGGAGACTGAATGTTCTCCCTTTCTGCTGTTGTGTTTACCCCCCCAACCCCCAACAAAAATGAAGCAATGGTCAGATAACTCAGAGCTGTTGAAATGCCAGGAACTCAGTGCTATTGTTGGGGGCGGGGGGGGGAGGTCCTGGGGATCCCTCCACGCCACATTTGCTTTTGGGAATTCCAGGAACTGGGGCTGCCCCCGTCTAAAACTTGAGGCCCTAGAGCCGGGGCTTTGCCGTGAACCTGGGTTCCCAAGAAGAGATTTCTCTCCGAGGGCTCTTGGGGCCGTCATCCGACATGATCGGGGTCCTGAGACAGACCCGTGTAGACCCTGACATAAGCAAGTCCCCAGCCACAGCAGGGTCAGGCTCCGACGAGCTGCATTCCAGAAACCCGTCTTATCCGGAAATCTGCCGGATGTCGGACACGCGTGCGGACCACCGGCTCCATGACTCGGCCCAGCGCAGAACCACAACCCAGGGCTTCTTTTAGAGGCACTGCTAAGAATTTTTTAAAATTGGCAGCAAGCGGAGCCATCACCAACCGGGCCCAGGAAGCCGGCCCCGCTGGTGGAGAATTCTTTCCGCCAAACCGAAACAGGTTCCCAGCCTGTCTCCTCCAGGAGGAGTCCCTTGGGTTCCACAGGAGCAGGGGTGAATCGTGGGTGGCTCCCGGGACACCAGCGAGCTGTCCTCCCAAATCTGTGGACCGAAGGCTGCCTCTGGTGGTTGTCAAGAGAAGTTTACCCCTAAAGGTGGCCCGGCTATTTCCACATCCCAAACCAGCGAATCAAGGTGACACTCCCCCAGGAGACTTGGAGCAGGGACCCACCGAGAAGGTGGCCGGCAGCAAAGGGACCCAGAAATGCCTCTGGTGGCCGGAAGTCATGAGCAGCAGCATGACCAGGGAGAGAGAATGGGCTTCAGGTTTTCAGAGACCAAACTTGGAAGGTGTCCAGGTCCTTCCCCTGTCGTCTTCCCTTTACAGAAGAAATCAAAGCTGAGGACTTGTGAACAACGGTCGCACATAGATTTCTTGGGGATCTTGCAGGGGAATTTTAATCAGCAGGAGCCACTCAGGTGGGCAGCCCTATGCCCGTGGTTGGGGGGCGTCTCTCAGCTGTGCGCGGAAGGGCAGCAGTCATGCGCCCTCAGAGCAGGAAAGACCTGTCCCCTGGAGAGGCAGGAGGGCGCAGGGCCTCGGTCATCTTACCATTCACCTCCCGTCCCTCTCCTCTGTTGCATGCGGGGAGGCCGGAGAGCCACCTGCAGCCTCTCCTGGCTCAGGCTGAGATATCGAGAGGCCACCAGGTCCTAGGAACCTGCAGGTTGTCCTCTGGGGCTCTGCCACTCTGCTGGTTCCCAGGCGGGACAGGCGCAGGCAGACGAAGGTGTGGTCCTGTCTTCTTACTTCGAATGCTGTGGCTGGCCTTGGTAGCTCTGTGATCCCTCAGAGCCTTGGATAGCAGCTGCCCTCAGCCGTAGTGGGTCCTGCTTCCTGATGGGCGAGGAAAGACACTGCCTGAACGATCTGTTCTCTGATCAGTGAACAGGAGGTATGTGACCTGAAAGGTCCTGCCAGTTTTCCGGTGCGGAAAGTTCTAGATCTTTCCTCTTTGCTCTCTTTTGTCTGGTGTCAGCCCCTCAGGACCAGTGGGAACTCTGAATCCCCTGTTCACCATGGGACATTGCCCACCCAATGGAGAACCTACCTCTTAGGGGCGTCGTTGGGGAGAGTCCAGCTGCGGGCTCAGACCCCAGCAGAGAGGGCTGTGTACCCTTGAGGTCTTCAGACGGTAGTCGCTGTCCCCACCCTACCCTCACGGAGTCTATCCGTCCATCCGTTTGTCTGTCCTGTCCAGTGTCTTGTCTTCCCAGGGTGGGTCAGTTTGAGGAAACGGCTCCTTTGCTGGAAGCCTTTGGCCCCGGGATGATGAGCTACATGCAGCGGTGGCGTGAGGCCCCGGCCTCCTGGGGCTGACCTCCGGGAGCCCCACTGTAGCCTCCGGTTGTGTGCTTGCTTGCTCTGTTGCGGGGACATTTCACTGGGGAACTGGGACAACCGGCAGAGGCCGTTGACCCGAGGCTGCTTGGTTATGGCCACTGGGGCCCTCTTTACCCTTGACTTTCCAGGGCCCCGGAGGAGCCCCAGGCCGGGGGCTGAGGCCACCCAGGCCCTGCTGGCGATTGGCTGGGCTCCCGACCTCGCTCACTTTAGAGCAGGGGTGGACCCAGACAAGAGCAGCTTGGAGCAAGGGCATCAGATTCCAAACGTTACTGTGCAGTCCCCCCATTGGGGAAGTTTCATAGCAACAGATTCGTTGGGTTCTTTCTTCCCTTCCCTGGTTTAGAACCAAACCGGGGCTGGCCAGGCTGGTGCATACAAAGGGCCATAATAAACATGCCCGGGGACACAGGCGGCTGCAGTCCGCCGCTATTCAGCGTAATTTCACACCACTGGGAAGGCCTCATTATGGCGCGGGCTGTTGTCCCATACAAAGTCAGAGGAGATGAATCTCTCCCTTTTCTCCGCAGAATGGTTTGTGAAGGATACTCATCCTGGAATCTGTCAAAAGATAGGCAGTTTTGTTTACCATTTGTCTTCTTTATGGACTCGGGGGCTCCTTTCTCTTTAGAGCCGGCAAAGAAGACACTGCCGTTGGACCGTTCCAGCCGTGTCTCTATTTGAACGATATTAATTTATCATCTTCCCAAACCATCTGTGATGGATAAAGACATTCCGGGAGTCTCCCGTGCACCGAATCGCAATGAGAGTTAAGAAATGAACCACCGCGTCCCGCCAACGCTCCCCGCACAAAGGGCCTGCGTCCCGTCTCTCTGGGCAGTTTCCTTCCCAGGTTGCCCTGCCTTGCCCGCCTCCACCCTCCAAGGCCACAGTCAGCGTAGCCAAAATGCAGACCACCACGATGGTCTGGCCGGGTCCTTGGGCGGTCGCAGGGCCCAGGCACGCACCGTTCTTGCCGTCTTGGCCAGTGCACACCTGAGACTCCCAGCCACCACCACCATCCCCCCTGTTTTAATGGCAGCTCTGCCAGAGCTCGGGGAGGAACTGGGCACCGGGGCCCACCCCGTTAGCCCCCCTGACCACTGTGTGGGTCTCCCCATGTCTTTCTCAGCCTTGACTCTCGACCTTCACTAAAGGGCATCCTTGGTATCGTCCAACTTGTTGTCGCCCTTGGCTGCACTTTGGAATTGCCCGGAGATTTGAAAATCTGACACCCCCCCCCCCAGAGATCCCGTCTTAATGAATGAGTCCAGATGAGACCCAAGCACTGGGGAATAAGGAAAGGAGTGAGACCCAGGACCTGAGCTGGTGATGCTTGTGGGGGAGGGGCGGGACTTATTATCAATGAATGTAAATGTTTTTTTAAGGCTCTCTTGACGAAAATTGAGTGGGACGGGATTGTTTAACATTTTTTTAAAAATTAAATTTTTGCCAGGCAAGGCTGGGAGCTTAGCTGGTATATCCTGATGACTTAGTGTCCAGAGGGAAACACGGGATTAGATGGTTATCGCAGCTAGATGGTGTGTGTGTGTGTGTGTGTGTGCACGCACTTGCACGCACGTGACAATGCGTGCAAAGCAGATTGGATCGTTTGAGGGTTTATTATATTTTTTAATTTTAAGTCCCTTTTAATTCTAATGTTTTTTAAAATTTAAATTCAATTAGTCAACATATAGTATATCATTAGTTTCAGATGCAGAGTTCAGTAATGTCGGTTGCGTGTAAACCCCAGTGTTTTATGGGTTTTATGGGTGGCTCAGTTGGTTAAGCATCTGCCTTCGGCTCAGATCATGATCCCAGGGTCCTGGGATGGAGCCCCGCATGTGGCTCCCTGCTCAGCGGGGAGCCTTCTTCTCCTTCTTTCTCTACTTGGTGCTCCCCCTGCTAGTGCTCACTCTCTTTCTCTCTGTCAAATAGATCAATAAAACTTAAAAAAAAAAAAAAAGCAACAACACCCGGTGCTCATCCCATCACGTGCCCTCCTTAATGCCCATCACCCTGCTACCCCATCTCCCCACTCCCCTCCCCTCCAGCAACCCTCAGTTTTGTTTCATGGTTTGTCTCTGTCTCATTTGAGAGGTTAATGACATCACAGCTAGGAAGCTGGGACTCCTTCCTGACTCTCAGGTGATGTCCAGGCAGCCTACAAAAACCTAAAAACCTCAGGAATGCCCTTTGTTCTGTGGGTCCCGTGTGACATTTATTTCTGGTCTGTGACCCTGTTGGGAGTGCAGGGAAAAGCATGATCCACTTAGGGAGGAAGGCGCTCAGTGGCCACGGCAGCTCCTGGAGAGCCCATGGGCTCTGTCAGGGGGCTGAGATGGCCCAGCACTCAGGGGCGAGGGAAAATCAGGAGAGGAAATTCCCCCATGCAAGAGCCGACTCCAACTGTGGTCTCTGGTGGCGCATCCTTCCCCTGTTCCCGGGGACCATGGGGGTCAGAACCCCCGATCTCCGGATTTGGCTCCAGGTTCAAAGCCTGTGGAGCATCCGGCAAATCACGTGACCCCCCCCCCCAGACCTCAGTATCCTCATCTGTGAAATCATGTTCAGATTTATGGCCTCTGAGTCCCGGCCAGCTTGCACATTCCACGGCCTGCGTGCTCTTTTCAAATCTTCAGAATTTTACGGGTCCCTGATAACAGCGGGACAGTGTCCTGCATTGGTGGAATTTGTGACCCTGGGGCTTGGAAGAGCCGGCAGAACCAGGAAATGGAGTGCAGGTGACGTTGCTCTGGGGGCGTCCCCGCTCCCGTGACCCGCACAAGTGCCCTGCTCCTACAACGGGGTCTTTCAGCTCAGCTCTGTGTCCCATTTCCCTGACACCCTGGCCAGTTGCCCTTGCCACCCTGCCACGGGACACCCACTCTCCTCCTGTTTCTGCTAGGACATTCGTGGGGAGCCCACGGGCCCTACTCTTGAGCAGAAAAGCCCTTGGATCTCTGAGATGCCTCAGTTAATGGAGCGCATGTTACTCAGGGGTGTCCAGTACATGAGATGGCACAGAAGACGTCCCAGGCACATGGCGCACACACCCCGTGCCTGGTAGCGGTTAGGATCCTTTGTCCAAATAGGAGAAGATCCACTAAACAGAGCCGCCTGTGGTGGCCAGCTTGCACACAGAGCAGAGACTGTCTGATCACCTTAGTGCCTTCAGTAAGCCGTGGTGCATGGGGGAACTGGCCCTGCCCGCTGGAGGGGCTCCGCCCCGGTGTCTGCTGTAATGCTGTTGCACACTCGCTGTCAGGGATGGACGTGCTTTGGGAGCAAAAATGACACATGGGGTGCACAGCAGCATTGAGTGTGCCCAGTAGCTGCTTGTGGAAATGCTGAGGGACATGTGGGATGGGCTGTGTGCATGTAAATGTACATGTACATGTACATGTAAGAGTGCTATTGAGAAGGGCCTGGCAGCCTCCTGGGGGTTCCTGGCCAGCGTGGGGTCGGGAGCAGGATGCAAGGTCCATGCTGGTCCCCACTGCCCTGCTACATGGGGACCCAGGTGCTCTGGTGCCTCCTCATTGAGCTGCTGTCCAGCCCCCATCACCTGCCCCAAGCCTGTGTGCGTGGACACACACACACACACACACACAGGCACACAGGCACATACACACACACAGGCATGCTCTCTCCCCATCTCCATCTCTCTCTGGGAACCATCTGTAGGACCCGTGCCTTCCGCCTCAGCTGTAGATCAGGTGCAGGAAGGCTACGGTTAACTAGATCACGGAGGGTCAAATAACCCAGCTTGGGATTATGGGGCTCCCCTCCCCTTCCTGCTGTCTGCACCTTGATCCAAGTGGGGCAGGGGAGAGGCAAGGTAGTGCAACTTGAAACATTCATTCTTTTGTGCCTTGTTAGCAACTGCTGGGAGAAAGGAAAGCATAGCCGCAGAGGAGGTGGACACAGACAGAGTGCTGAGGGGCAGTTTGTGCATAATTTGCGGACATAAATTATCCTCACTCCCTCGTGAGTGTGCAGAATTTAGGAGTGGGAAGTGTTGTGCATGGAGGTTGCTCACGATCTAGGATGTGAGGGGATTACCTTTCGTGCTGCCCCACTTCTTCCCTCCAGGGAGGGAATTTGGCCCAAGTTTATGTACTGACTGCATGATTATTGAACACCTGCTTGCATGCAGCAGAGGGGTGGTTCCAGTGCTGAGCAAGGCAGACACCATCCCTTGGAGCTCACTTGCTGGAGGGAGGTCAATGGTGAAGAAAGGACAAAAAGTAAGTAGAAGATTGTATAGATTGTGGTGAGTTGTGTCGAGGAAATACACCGGGTGGTAGGAGAGCATGTCATGGTGGGGGGTGGAGCCCCTCTGCCAGGTGGCCAGGGACGACCTCTCTCAGGACAGAACATTCGAGGTGAAATCTGTGATATGAAAAGCAAGAGGAAGCTGAGGAGTGTGCAGTACCAGCGTCTGGAAGCAGGAAAGGGAGCTGAGGTGGTTGAGGGGCAGTTCTTGGGAGCGTGGACGGGAGGAGGACCCAATTCAAACAGCATTGAAAGCCATGGTGGGGGGGTACAGTCAGGAGAGGAGAGACTAGAGTGATGGATCTGGCTTACTTTTTAAGATGCTCCTTCTATAGGATGTGCCATGGATGGGAGAAAATGTTCCCACATCACAACTGGACAAAGGCCATGCATGATTCACAATACACGAAGAACTCTCAAAATTCATCAGTAAGAAAACAGACCACTCAGTTAGAAATGGGCGACATACTTGAACAGGTACTTACCAAAGACGCACAGGTGGCAATTTAATACATAAACCATTATTAGTCATCGGAGAAATATAGATTAAAACCATGAGATACAATTGTACACCTATTAGAATGTCAAAAATACATAGTACTGCCAATTCCAGGCATCAGCGAGGATATGTAATGACTGGAACTCTCATACACGGCTGGTGGGAATTCAAAACGGCAAAGCCACTTTGGAAGACAGTTTTGCAGTTTCTTATAAAATTAAACATAGATCGGTTGTAAAAGTTTGCAGTCTGTGTACCGTGGAGCACTACTGGGCCATGAAAATGAATGAGCAGTTGCTCAGCAGTTGCAGCAGCTGGGACACATCTCAGATACATTTGGCTGAGTAAAGGAGGCCAGGCCCAGAGACTCCATATGGTGCATCCGTACGTCGTACATACTGGACAGTCCCAGAATACGATGTTCTGAGAAGCAGAAGCTAGAGGGACAGAACAGATCTGTGGTCCCCAGGAATTGGGGTGGGGGTGCTGGCCACAGACAAACATGAGGGACTTCCTGGGAGAGTTGGAATATTCTATATCCTGACTGGCGTGGTGGTTCCGGGAATCTACACATGCGATAAAACCCGTAAGACGGTACAGCCAAAAAAGTGCTGTAGCTCCATGCGAGTGAAATGATGATGGTGATGGTGAGAAGTTTTCCATGGGGCTCTCTGACAGCCTGTCTTTGGCCCTCTTGCTTGCCATCTCATGTTACTCACAGCTCTGAGCTCACTTGGCAACCAGTCTCACTCAGGTCCATCCCCCTTTGCTCCTTCTCCTGCTTGGGTCCCTAAGCCCGACCCCACCAGTCTGCCACCTTGCCTCAGGTCTCCTCCATTCTGGAGCACCCCAGCCAGCCTTGGTCAGCTTCCATATTTCTCTTCTTGGTGGCAAGTCCTCCTCACCCCGTTTGGGGAAGTGGAGAAAAAGCATGTTCTTGGACACCGCTTAGTGCCCAACATGTGTCCACTTTGTCCTCCCCCAGCACCACCTCTAGGCAAGGGGGTCTCTCAGGGCTTCCCCTAAGAGGCCCAACACACATACGAAAGATATGGGAACCCTACGGAACTGAGCCTGGTTTTCTTTGAGGACGCTGACCCTTCTGTCTCTGTGCACTACCCTCACCTGCACTGAACATGCTCCAGCCCTCCTCCTCCTCCTGACAGTCCTCCCTTCCTCCCTCTATCTCCCTCTTCCTCCCTCCTCCCCTCCTTCCCCTTCCTCTTCTTTTCTCCTCCTCCTCCTCCTTCCTTTATCCTACCCTCCCCTCTTCCCTCCTCCTTCCTCTTCCTCTCTTCCCTCCTCCCTACCTGACCTCCCACAGCAGCTGGAGCTCAGCCTGGCCCACACTGAGGGTCCTGACTGCCTTTACCTTCATTGTGGGTGGCAGCCAGGCACACAGATCAGTCTCACCAGAGCAGAGAAGAACATTCCCCCCCTCACCCAACACCCCAACCAGACATGGCTCTTGGGCCTCAGGTGACCTGGTCAGCTCCGGGGAGAGCTATGTTCACTAACAGCATGATCAGGACCCCCAGGCTGATTGTCTTCCTTTTCACAAAGTCAGCAGTTGGCCTAGGGAAGAAGATGCTGGGTCCAGGCTTAGCACAAGATGTGTACATGTGTGAGCTGTGATGACCTCTGAAGTTGGGGTCAGTGTTGTGATTGTTCTAAGTCCCCCCTCCATCCTGGAGCAGCTCCCAGGGGGTCTGGGTGCTAAGCCAGCTCCCATCTCCTCTGCAGGGATGTCCTCTGGAGGGTCCTGCCTGACCCCTGGGGTGGGGTGCCCTGGAGCTAGGTGTGCAGGAAAAGCAGCCAGATCTCCTGATAGGGTGCAGGAAATCTGTGTGGGCTGCAGTGGATAAGGCCTGCCTTAGACATGCATCCTCTCCTGATGGAGGCCGTGAGCCTTTCGGGACCCAGGACAGGGGGCGTTGGGAGAAGCTGGGAGGGGCAGTGCTCGGGGACAAGCAACCTGGGATTGGGACTGTCTGCCTTTCCAGTCAGCTTTGCCAGGGCTCTGGGTGTGGACAGAAGGCCTGGTACACCAGGCAACGTGTCCCTTGGGCCAGGACTGCAGTGACCTCCAGCAGTGTGGGGCGAGGAGGGGTTGGGGGTGCTTCCAGAGGCCTTGAAACCATAGACACCAAGCATTGGACTGTTAAGGTGGCAGACCACCCGTGGTCCAGAGAGAACGAGGCACTAACCCAGAGTCACACAGCGGTCCTGGCAGGACGGGCCGGGACCTGGGTGTGCTGACGCCTCTCCCAGAAACCGTCTGTGTGCCCTGAGCTGGCTGTCCCTGACTGATGGCCTAGAGCAGAGATGGCCCGGGCTTCCCTCCACACTGGGAGGCACTCCAGCCCCCTGCACGCGTGAGAAACCTAACCCGGCCGCCTTCTCAGGGCCCCGGGCTTCCGTCCGCTCTCACCTTCCTCTTTATGGAAAAACCCTCGGGTAGATTGGTTCCCATGACCAGGTGCTGCCTGCCCTATGCACACGGGGTGACCTGCCACAGAAGGGATTGACCTCCTCCAGAAGAGTGGCTCGCTTCCAGGGAAATAGGAGTCACCAGCTGGCCTTCCCGTGGCGGGAGGTGCTCTGCCCCAGACCCTGTTCTCAGAAGGATTAGGGAGGCTCTCTCCCTGGCCTCTTACCAGACCTCTTGCCCTGGGGGGATGGGGGGTGGGGAAGACCTGCACTCCCTCCTCATCCACATCCCCCCACCCCCCTGCTTGGCCCCGCCCCTCCACTGCCCTGCCCACTGAGGTCCCAGGTGAGCCTGTGCGGAGAGGGAATAGGAGTCTGTGTGTTTGTATCTGTGTGGGTCCAAGCATGTCCATGTGAACGTAAGTTGGGAGGAGTCTGTGTGTGTGTCTGGGTGTGTTTCCGGGCTGAGCAAATACAGCGGAATCCCTTTGGCTTTCTCTCCCTAAGAGCAGGGGCCCGGGGCCTCCTTTGTAACTGCTGGGCTCAGACTCCCTTGGTCAGCTCCCTTGGTCAGACTCCCAGGCTGCAGAGGAACCCACGGTGGGGCACGGTCACCTGTCTCTTGTCCCCAAACCTTGAAGCTCACCCTTCTTCGCACAGAGGACATCACTTGGGCTTTTCTTGTGTGTGGGTTTTGGAAAGAACCCTTGCTTTGTGTGGCTCTGTTGCTTGGAATGGAGAATGAGCACATTGCAAGTCTGCTGGGATTACATTTGGTGCCAGGGAAACAGAAAGCCCGGCAAGCCCGACAAGCGGGGATGTCTCCTTCTGGACCCAGAAGTGCAGAGGGGGCTGTCCGGAGAGGGTGAGGGTCTCCATGATGCCCTGAGAGAGCAGGTCCTTACCGTCTCCCCTCCGCTGGGGCTCTCCTGGGCAGCCCGTGGTCTCGTCCTCTGGGGTCTGGCAGACCCCATAGGAGAGCGGAGGACCCGAGGTGACGATGTGTGAGGACATGTGGATGCCCTCACGTGTTCCCAGGTATCCAGGTGCTGGTGTGCCCAGAGGTGACCTGAGTAGCCTTCTGAGGCTCCCCGCCCCCCCTTTAGCACCCCGATGGCTTCTCTTCCCGGAATGGTGAATTTTCATGGAAGCCCAACCAGCCTGGCTTGCTGCCTTCGTCAGACCAGCCGAAGGGGACGGGGGCTCATAGTCTCTGCGAAATCTGGGGAGAAAGATGGGAAACCCAGCAGCAAAGCAGCCCCTTCCTTAATCAAAGGACGGACCCAGAGGATGTGCCGGCTTCCCGCCATCGCTGAGGACGGCCCTCCACCCCAGCCGGTGTCAGCTGGCGCCCATCCCCCCACCCCCCACCAACCCCGCCCCACGTCTCACGAGCCCTGGCAGCTCACAGGTCACCAGCTACGAGGGGCCACGGGCTAGGACCATGCCACCCAACCAGAGAAGCCCCCTGAGATTCTGCTCTGCATGGCTCCTGCTTCGGGAAAGGTGACCTGTGCCGCTGGGAGACCTAGCTCTCACCCCTCAGAGCCCGAGCATCCTTCTGTGACCTCCTCGCAGCCAAGTGCAAGGATCCAGAAGTTACTGGCACACAGCTGTGTTCCGTCAGCGCGGAGGGGAGGAGGTCTTGGCACGAATCAGAGCGTTACCAGCAGGCTTGCAAAGCAGGCCACGGGAGGTCAGCTGGCATGGGCCTCGGGCGTGCACATCCGCCCGGTGCCCCGTGACCCCCACTGGGCTTGGGACAGCGGGGTCCCGTGCTGTGGCCCTTTGCTTTCATGTGGCCACCTTAGAGATGCTGCCCCAGGCCCGATCCCCCTTCTCACCGCAGGAGCGGGGTTTCAGGGCACAGGGGAAGGTCAGAGGGCTTCTCCGGACATGCCCTCCTCCCAGCAGCATCCTCGGCCCGAGTCTTTTCTCACCACAAAAGAAGAGAAAAATGAAAGACCAGCGGCAGGGGAGGAGCTTGAATTTAGGGGAAATGGAAGAGGACAAGTTCCTACCAGAAGGATTTACTGCTGTTTACAGGGACGAGATGGGGACAGCTCACTGTCCTCCCATGGATCCTGCACCAGGAGAAACCCGCTGACAACCCCCCACCTCACTGCACCCCACCCCGGGCTGCTTTGGGGCACCCGCATCCCCTCTGTCCCTGGTCCGTGTCCCCTGCCCTCCTCTAAGCTGACTGGGGGGCTGCCCACGGCCAGGACCCCCACCCGGAGAGCTTCCAGAAGCTCCTACATGTCCAGGCTCAAGTTTGACAAACCCTCACGTTCCTCTCCTTTCTGCCTCCCGCTTCCAACTTCTCCTCTTCGGCCATTCGGGAACCCCGGACCGACTTGGGGGGGGCAGAGGGGGGCAAGTTCTCACCGGCAGGCTTGCGCTCACCAAGCAGTGCTGGCTGGACGCTGTGCTCGCCCTTCTTGTGTTGGAGGGTTTTTCCCCATTTGGAGCAGAAACACTTAGCAGCTTCCTGCAGACGGCTCTCCCCCCAGCCCCAACACCCTCCCGCCTCCACGCCCCACACCCAGGCTTCCCTGGGGAAGCGGGTGGGCAGCGGAGGGAGAGGCTTCATGTCTGCCTCGCCCCCCCCCCGCCCCCTGAGCGCACCCCTGGATTCCAGGAAGTGGGAGTGGGCCGGGAACGCGGGCGCCCTGTCCGTGTGGGCACAGCTCCTCTTGCCCGAGCCGCCCAGGCTTGGTGGGCACCTTGGTTGCTTGGGCTCCTGGACAAAACCTCACAGACGGGGTGGTTTTGACATCCAGCATTTTACTTCTCACAGTTCCAGAGCTGAGACATACAAGATCGGCGACCCCAGCTCCTGTGTTTTGGGGGAGGCCGGTTTCCTGGGGCAGGGGCACAGCCTTCCTGCTGCGTGCTTGTGCAGAAACACTCTCTCTTCCTCCTCCTAGGAGGGGCTCACCCCAGCCTTCCAGCCTGTTCCAGAGCAGGACAAGGGGTATAGGGGAGCTGTGACGAGCAGCCCCTGACCTCCACCTCCCAGCGCGGCCGCCCCCTTTCTTCAAGGGCCCCGGGAGGGCCCTTCCCCTCGTCACTCTGCACATCTAATCGGGGTATTGAACTAGGTGGTGGCCGTGGCCTGGTCCTGAGGTTTACGGCTGGCACCTCGGGCCTCCTGGCTGTAGATCAGGGCAGGCGCGGTAGCCTGGCAAGTCCCACCTCCCTGCCCACCCCCTCAGGCCTGGCACACCCCCAGTCTGTATGCGGTCCACACCTGGGGGCCTGGGAAGGAGGCCTGGGTGCAGAGGAGTGAGGAGATGCAGACTCACCCTCTAGGGATTCAGACTCTTCTGCTGGTGATGAGCCTGTGGGCTGTGCCTTCCTGGAAACATCCTTCAGTGTCTGCTTTCCTCTCTTCCCCTCGGGGCTTTGGAGGGGCTCCCCTGCTCCATTTCCCACCTGCCCACGCAGGCTTTCATGATGGTCCATTTTGACTTCTGTTGCCCATTTCCAGGGGAGCAGGTGGCCAGAGATCTGAATATGTTCTGGAATGTGTGTGTGTGTGTGTGTGTGTGCTTGACTGGGCCTGCCTTCCCAGCGTGGGGGTCTATGTGGTGCCATGGGAGGGGCCGGCCACCCCCCACCGCCCTCTGACCTTCCTGTCGTGTGTCCTCCACAGCCTGCGATTGCCACCCCGTGGGCGCCGCCGGCAAGACCTGCAATCAGACAACGGGCCAGTGCCCCTGCAAGGACGGCGTGACCGGCATCACATGCAACCGCTGTGCCAAGGGCTACCAGCAGAGCCGCTCTCCCATTGCCCCCTGCATAAGTACGTGCCCCCTCCTCCTCCGGGCTCGGGGCTCCGGGCTTTGGCTGGGCTCCGGGTTTAGGGCTGGTGGTAGATCACCTTCCCTGAACCCTGCTGATATGCAGCTGCTTGAACGCTTTTCCACGGGGGATGCCGTGCGAGACTTCCCAAGCTGGGAGCTCAGCAGAGGCGGCCTGCTTTTCTCTGTCCTGAGAAAGACTGAATCGTCCACTCCCAGGGGGAAGCAAGCCCTGGAACTGAGGTGGCCTTGAACCAGGGCTCGCCATGGCAGCTGTGGCGGGAATTCCAGGATCCCCAGGCCCTGGCAGATTGGGAGCAGAACGGGCTGATGCTACAGGCTCCCGTGCCCTCCACAGCCCTTACAAGGGACGGTGACTCCCCTTATAGTCCTGGTGGCCCCTTGGACCAGCTGCTAGCCCCCTAGTTGCTGGAACGAGAGCAGGGGATGGGCAAGATGGCAAGGGCCACTCCGGGGCCCTGGATCGGAACAGACTTCATGTTTTATAACCGGTAGGACTCTCCCAGGTGTTAAGAGTGGACACTTAGTCTTGGTTGGAAGGCAAGACCTTGGCCTTCCCCATTCCTTGTGCAAGACTGACCTAACCCAGAAGGGCGAGCAGAAAAAGGGGCAGATCCCAGCGAAGTAGGCAGACCCGAGGGTTGAGGTTGGCATCTCTAGAACGGGACTTGGCCCAGGGATTTGACCCACCTCCTGTTTTCGTGGGGCTCAGTGTTTTCTTTTAATAATTCTTTAATGACCGAAACCAAAGTCAGAAGGCGAATATTTTATGACACGTGGGATGTGTGTGATGAGAAGTGGCGTGTCCGTGAACTTACACGGGGACACAGGCATGCCCGCTGTGTACCCGCTGTCTGTGGCTGCGTGGAGCCCTAGCGAAGCTGAGTGGCTACGTCAGAGGCCTGTGGCCCGCAGAGCTGGCCACGTTCACCAGATGGCTCTTCCTAAGAGAGTCTGCTGGCCTATGGCGGTCACAGGGGCCTGCTGGCGGCGGATAACCCAAATCCCAGCCCCCTGGGAAATCGAGCTCCGCATTTCTCCGGTGCAAGCCCCTTGACACGGTTTTCAAGACCGCCTCTACGCGTCAGAGTCTCAAGGTCTGCAGAAACCCTTCTCTTCCATCTATCCAAAAAGCTGCAAACTGAACATTTCTAGAAAGCCGGGAGGAAACCCAGCACTGCCCCCAGGGGGTGTGAAAACATCAGAAAAACAAACGGAGCTCAGAAGTGGCTGGTACCTCCACTTCAGAGCCTCCCGGGGGTAGGGGGAGGACGTTGACGTGGAGCCGGTGGCCCACAGTCGGGGACAGAGACCTGGGGAAACCGGATTTCTCACTCTGCAACCTGTTCTGGCAGAGGCCAGGTATAGACCTGGCCATCCGCCCTGGGGTTTCTGGGAGCTCCAGCTACGGGCTGTGTTACCAGGGAATAGGAGGGCGGGGGCTGGGCTCCTGCCTGTCAGATCACAGCTCTGGGAGACGGGCAGGAGTGGCCCCCCTGAATGGAGGGCTGGGTCTCAGGCATGCCCCCCGGGTCCCAGCCAGCAGTTGTCTCCACCCACCAAGCCTCAGGACACAGTTGATCTGTCTGGAGGTTGAGGGAGGTCTTTGCCGGAACAGTCAGCTGGTGGCCAGAGTCCAGGGGATTTGTGGAGACCCCTGTGACACCCCCCCCCCCGTTCTTGTGGTCCGGCCCCAGAGGAGGCAAGTCCCTCCCCTTGGGGACTTTTCCAGAGACTGGCAGGACCTCTTCACCTTTCCTGAGCACAGGGCGGAGTCAGGGGCTGGTAGGAAAGAATTGGCTTTCCAGGTGGAAAGGGAACGACCCCAGTAAAGCACATGCTTCTCGCAGGCCCTTGGGTTGTCCTTAGTCTTCGGGCCACCGAGAACAGCGTGAGCCTGTGGGAACCTGGGCCAGGGGTGCAGACCCCTCTGCATGCGTGAGGTGCCTCCCCAGGCCCCTCACATGCAGCCCCTGCCACGGAAGGCCTCCTCGCCCACCCGGGGAGGTCAGAACGAAACAGCCATGTCATGTGGGAGGTCAGCCCTCCACGCTGTGGGGCCACCCTGCCTGCTCCCCACTCCTGTTCCTGCCCACTTGGAGGGACAGTACTCAGAGGAGAGGCAAAGCAACGTTCCGGGCCCCCCCTGCTGGTTTCCTCCAGCTCCCCGGCCCTCCTCTGCTGGGGCTGAGGAGTGGGGAAGGGAGGAGGGCCCAGGGAGGAGTCTGTGTCCTGCTCATCCTCTTCCAAGGTCACAAATAACGTCTCCTTCCCTCGTTGTCTCTTCCTCCCACCCCAAACCTCACAGAGATCCCTGTGGCACCACCGACCACGGCCGCCAGCAGCGTGGAGGAGCCAGAAGGTAAGCGTGTCCCTCTTTGCCAGTGGGGACGCCAGGGTGGGGGGAATCAGAGCTACAGGACTCCCGAGAGCCGCCGTTGGGGCCCTGCTGGGTGCCTTTGGTGCCCCACAGGCTGGATCGAGTAGGAGGAGCCACAGGGCATTTTCCCAGTGATGCCCCCTCTAGGAATAAAAGGGAGGGGGCTTCCTTCTTGCCCCAGCATGAGACCCACAGAGGTGCACCCCTCCCGCTCATCCCCCAAGAGCAGCAAGGTGCCTGTGTGCCCCTTACCGTCCAAGCTGGGGCGCATACTCCTTCCTGGAGCTGCCGAGAGGCAGGAGGTGGGGAGGGGATAAAAAAGGCATCTTGAGCACAGGGGTCCACGAACAGGATTCGGGGTGGGGGTGCAGGGAGCTGGGAGAGGAAGAACATTGCACCCTCACTGCCCCTCACTTCTGCCTGAAATCAGCGTCTTTCCGTGGACCGCCAGCCCCCAGCGGGGTGGGGGCAGGGGGCAGCGCACGGAAGTCACAGCGAATTTCACCCCACACACGAGTCGGTGCAGAGATCATGAAAATCTGTGTGTGTTTGCTGGCGCTTTGCTTCAGAATGACGGAAGTCACCGGGCCTGCTGCAAGATCCTGATTTGTAATCATTAATAAAGAAGCTTCTGTATTACATAACTGTATCGTAGAGCTGGGTTTTGGGGAAAATACTCGGATAGGTATAGTTTAGTGTGATGCGTTTCCTTTGTACTCTGGTGTGTATTATTTGTGCATTTAGAATTACTGCTAGGAGAAAGGGCCCCCGGGGATCCCCTGGCCCTTGGTACTGGAGGGGTTCTGCAGCCTGGGCTCTGGGTACAAAGAGGGCTTGTGGCCTGGCTGGACAGGGGGTGCCTGGTGGAGAGCAGGCCAGGCCTGCCATGAGGGCAACAGCCCGCAGCCAGGAAGGGACAGAGTCCCTGCGGCCACACCGTAGAAAATCACCGAGATCTGGGTCTTGGGTTGTTGGGCAGTCTGAAGTCCCCTTTGTTTGAGCTGCGGGGGACCCTTCCAGGAGAAACAGCGGTGGCAAGGCTTGGTAGAGAAGTAGGGTCCCCCAGTACCTGGGAGGTGGGACGAGGGGGCTCTTTCTGTGAAGACATAATTCAGAGGAACCTCCCTGTTCATCCAGCTCTGGGGCGGTGGGGGAGGGGCATTTTGGAAGCTGGAAGACATTTCCCTCCAGTGGATGCCGACTTTCTCCTTGTGACATGGGTCACAGGAGGACTCACCTGGGCACGGTCCTCCTTGGGGTGGTGTGCGCAGCTGGGCCAAGGCCAAGTTGGGTCCTGGCCTCTGTCTGTCTGTCTGTTTGTCTCTCTCTCTCTCTCCCTGCTTCTGCAACTTGACTTGAAAACAGGCAGCCATCTCGGCTGCGCAGGGAAAAGTCTCCCGCACAACTAACTACTTAGAAACACTCGCAACCTCCTGTGGAGGGGGGAGGTGGGCAGGTGTGATGCTTGTCCCAGTGCCCGTGGCTGTGGCCTGAGCCTTTCTGACCTTCTCCGGGGTGTTTCCAGGTGCCTGGAAGTCCATGGTGCTCCCTCGGGGGAGCCGAGGCTACTCCCAGGCCTGGAGCACCGGACTCCGGAGCCGGCCACTGCCGCACAGAGCCCAGCTCGCCTGTCTCGGCAGGCCGGGGCGTCCTGGGCAGGAGGCCAGGGGGCCCCCTGGGAAGCGGGGCTGGGAGCTCATACTTCCAAGCCTGTCGATTCTTGCAATGTTTGAATAGGGAAGCCCTCCGTGCCAGGCTGCCTGAGAAAAGCTTGTTTACTTTTGCCTGCGTAATGGAGGAGAATTAATAAACGGAGAATTTGTCCTGAAAGCTGATGGACATAACCTCAGCCTGAACCCATTCCCCTTGAAGGGCCAGCTCACTCGGCGAACGCTGTCCACCTGCTCACAGAGCTGGCTGGGACCCTCTCTGGGGACGGGGAGGTGAGGAACGCCTTGCCCGTGGGAGGTCTGGGGGCCCCGGGTGGGGGGTGGGGACCAGAAACGGGTAGGAAGGGGATCGGGACCACCCACCCCATACCCACCTGCTTATGGTTGCAGAAACCTCCACCTCCCAGGCCTAAAAGAAGGCCACCTGACTTCGGCGGCCCTCCGTCAGCTCCAAGGCGATTGTCAGTCTGCATGTTTGGTTCAGTGGAAGGAGCGTGGTTTGGAGCTGGGCGCCACCTGGGGTTGGTTCTCCACTGGTGTGAGGCCTCAGGCAGTGACAGGCTTTGCTTTGTCCACAGTCCCTTACAGAGCTCTCCGTGGGCGGGAGCGTCCAGGGAAATGGTTGATGGCTGGCAGGGGCAGGCCTGGTTTGTAGCGTCTGCCGAGTTCCCTAGTGTAAACACTCCACCTGTGGCCAGTCCCCCCCCCCCCGCCCCCAAGCTGGGGCCCTGCGAGGTGCCTCCTGCCACCTGCTCCGAGGTGAGGCATGGACCAGCCTTCCAGGGGGGTCTGGAGAGAACCCGGGGAGCCCCCCAGCTGTAGGAAGGACCTCACCCACCGGTGCTCCCAGGCGTGGGTGCCAGGCTGGGGCTGACCTTACACGCGTCCCCTTTGGTAGTTTCTCAGCCCTGCCATCTTTTTCATGGGAGATCGGTCTATATACACCTACAACCTGGATTAGCTTGGCACTCTCTCATTTTTGGCTTTCATTTTGCAAGAGAAGCTATAGGTTGGGTACTGATAACACAGGCCAGGTTGCTGGGGGCCCAGGACAGTGGGGGAGGAAAAAGCACTGACTAAATCTGGAGCCCTGGGGCCTGAGTTCTGCCTGGTCTGGTTTCCTGAGACAGTTGTGTGTCCCCCCAACCCCTGGCCCATTATCCACTTGGAATACGTTCCAAGACCCCCAGTGGATGCTTGAAACCGTGGATAATACGGAACCCTGTTCATACTGTCTTTGCTCATATGTGCCTACCTGTGCAGGGCTTAATGTATAAATCAGGCACAGTGAGAGATGAACAGTAACTCGTAATAAAATAGAACAGCTATAGCAAGAGTCTGTAATAAAAGTTACGGGAATGAGGTCTCTCGCTCAACGCATCTTACTGTCCGGTGCTTGCCTGTCTTCTGGTGAGGAAACGATGGGGACATGCGCACGTGGGGCAATGAAGAAGGTGAATCGAGCCGAGCTGAGCTCTCCTGCCCGCTCACCTGCTCACCATGGGGAGGCGAGACTTATGGGCCTGAGGACAGGTGGGAAGGGTCAGCTTGCTGGAGGTCTCTTGAGAGGACCTTGGGAGGGAACAGGTGGTGCTGCCTGGGGTGGGGGCGGGGCAGCTGAAGGGACTGCCGGGGGTGGGGTGGTCCTCGTCACAGCCTTCCCAGCAGCTGCTGTTAGACCCCCAACTTAGCGGGGAGTTGAAAACCGGAAGTCAGTTAAAGGTCAAGAGCTTGCCTCTATGAGAGCTGAGAGGTGGAGACACCCCAGATGTCCATCGCTGCCCAAGTAGGTAAACATGGTGTGGCCTGTCCGTACAGGGACTAGTGTGTTTGGTCACAAAAAGGAATGAGGTACCTATACACGCGAGGTTTGCAGAATGAGAGAAGCCGCGTAGTGCGTGATTCCATTTATATGAAATGCCCGGAATGAGCAAATCCGGATACCAGAAGTAAGATTAGTGGTTGCCAGGGCCTGGGAGGTGGGAGGAGTGGCAAGTGATGTGTGATGGATACCTCCTTTTTGGAGGTGGCAGGAAGGTTCTGGAACGAGACCAGGGGGATGGGTCATGTTGTGAATGTGCTTAATGCCAATGAATTGCCTCATTGAAAAGGGTGAGAACGGTAAATTTTAGGTGTATTTTACAGTAATTTAAAAAAAATTGCTTAAAACTTGCTTAAGGTCAAGGGTCCAAGAGAGATGTGAATGTGGGTAGCTTGGGGAGAGCTGAGTGGAGAGCAGGAGCCATGGGGACAGGGGGCTGGGGCACAAGCAGCCATCGGGGACATGCTTGCCCTCCTGTCCCTTTGATCACTTGGAGAATTTAGAGGCCATGGGTATCTTCGAGCACCTTCTCACGTCATCTCTACACAGGAGTGGCTCAGACAGCCTCTGTGCCTTCCAGGCGTTCAGCAGGGATCATGTTCCCTCCCATTATGTAAAAAAAGTCTGGCCACACAGCTTGCATCCTCTTTCTCCTTTTGGGGGTCATTGGTTTTCCTGAGCTTTCAGTACTCCTGCTGTAGGAGAAAGGGACCCGTGGGTCCACACAGGGGGTGCTGCTGGCAGGAGCTAGGGTCCCTGACCATGTAGGCAGCTGATGCCACTTGTAAGAACTAGAGTCTGTTAATGGACTGAAATCCTGGTTTTCAAAGGTGGTATGAAACGGGACATTAGCCTGTCCAGGTTCAGCTATTTCGGTCATGACCATCGGATAAGTGTGACCCCCAGGAGAGGTTGGACCCGACACACGATGAAAGATAAATAGATTCTAGCTCAGCAAAGAAGGGAAAGGAGATGACATTCATGGAACTCTTACTCTGTGCTAGGCACTCTTCTCAGTTATTAGTTGTTAATCATCCGTCCCCCACCCAGATGAGGTGTGCACTGTTATTGGCCCCCATGTTGCCCAGGAGAGACTGAGTCACAGAAAGGTCCAATAGGACCCATAGGCAGCACAGCTGGGATCCCAGGCAAAGTCTTCTGGCCTCGGAGTTAAGCTCCATGTCATTCTGTCTCCAGGGAGCTATGCTGGTTGGCCAGTTTAGAGTAATTTTTAAATCTATCTTCCAGAACATGTGGTAGCATTCTACCAAGAGAGAAGACAAACCAGTGTGTCTGTAGGGACCAAAAACCAAGGTAGAGGTAGAAGGGCAGCTGGTTAAAAGCTTCTGTGTTTTTGCAAGTGTCTGTTACAGTGGCTCTTGGGGGTGTGTTGGGGGTGTGGTCCATCAGCATGAGGGGCTGGCATGGCTGAGGCCACAGGTTCTGGGCATGGAGGGCCATGCAGAGCTCTGTCTTTTTGGTCGCAAGTGGCCCTGAGCACTATGAGGCAGATGAATCAGCTTATAGAAGAATATTTGTGACATGGACAACCAAACATTAATATCCTCAATAAATAAGGAGCTCTTATAATTCAACAAGAAGGGAGAGATTCCATTATAAAATTGGGTTGAGAGAATGAATTAGAAATTTGGAGAATTTATACACATGGCAATAAGCATCTGAAGTATTATACTTACTGGGGCGGGGTGGGGGGGGCAGGCACCTTTCTCACACACAGGATGATACTTGTATCCTAAGAACATGCCAGTAGAGAAACACCCAAAAACTGTTACAATGGGTAGGAGCATGGCCAGGATTAACCTTAACACAATTAACATTCAAAGGGCAGTAACTTTTCTTATGTATCCATAAGAACAACATAAAAAGTGACCTAGTGAGTGAAAATGTTAAGGGGATGTCTGGCCTATAGTAAGTGATCAATGAAGACACAACATTTGTATAATAGAAACAGAAGCCCAATGAGAACAGTACCAGAAATATCAAGTATACAGAAATAAGTGTAACCTTTAAAGTGCAGAATGTAGATTTTTTTTTTTAACAAAGGGTAAAACTTCTTGAAGGGACACTATGGAAAATCAGAAAGGAGGGGGGGGAGAAAAGGAAGATCTTACCACATTCTGGGAGGGTGGGAGTCAAGACCATAAAGTGCCAATTCTCCCCAAAATAATCTGTTGGGTTAGCATGATTCTTGTCAAAATTGTAATGGGACAGGACAGGATTCGTAAGTTCAGCTAGAAAAATAAATACTCATAGGCAGGAACTTTTTGAAAAGAAGAGTAATGAAGGGTAACTTGGCCTACCAGATTTTTACAGTATTATAACCAGGATATTTAAATTAGTGTGATAGAGAAATTCCACAAGCTGAGTAGAAGTCCAGAAATAGACTCAAATGTAAATATAAGAACTTAGTAGATGGTAAAGCTGTGATTACTAATCAGTGAAGAAAGAGTGACTCAATCAGTAAATGATGCTGGGAAAACTGACTATTTATTTTAAAATAATTATAGATGATATTTCTACTACAGGCTGTAAGCCAACATAAATCCCAGTGGAGTAAATATTTCTATATTTTTAATGAATCCTTAAAAGTCCTAGAATAAAATATATCAGTGTCAATGTAATCTTGGGGCGAGGAAAGCTTTCTAAATATGATACAGGAGTCATAAATCATAAGGGGAAAGAT
This sequence comes from Neogale vison, assembly GCF_020171115.1. Classification (NCBI taxonomy): domain Eukaryota; kingdom Metazoa; phylum Chordata; class Mammalia; order Carnivora; family Mustelidae; genus Neogale; species Neogale vison. The sequence goes on from NC_058095.1 coordinate 57,824,388, forward strand.
CCTAAGTTGAAAAAAGTGAAAACCTCAGTCTGTCAAAATTTTCTATAAGCAACAGAAAGACAGACTAAAAGCAGAGAAAAATAACTGTGATGTGGATGACCAAAGATTAATATCCACAATAAATAAAGAGCTCTTACAATTCAACAAGAAGCGGGGGAGATACTATTACAAAATTGGGTTGAGAGAATGAATTAGAAATTTGGAGAATTGATACACATGGCAATAAGCATCTTAAGTATTATACCTACCTATTAATAAAGAAACAGCATTAACAATAATACCATTTTAAAACTTACTAAATTGATAACCGTTTACAAAACAAAAAGTAATTCCCAGTTTTTAAAGCATTGGGGAAACAGGCACTCACCCACTCTGGTGATGGGAGGTCAGGTTGGTACTGCTTCTATGAAGGGTGATTGAACATAACATATCATAAGGTATCTTTGACCCACACTTTCATTTCTAGGAACTTATCCTAAGGAAATAGTGATGTGTACCAAGATTTAGCTACAAGGTTCCTTTTTGTGGCATTGTTTATAGTAACAAAAGAGGGAAACAACCAGATGTCTTTCAATAGTGTTACTCAGTTACAGGTTCTCCGTATAATTATGTTGTAGGAGAATATTGAAATATGAAATGGAAAGATATATTGCCAAAGCAGATTACACATGGAGGGTCAACTTTGGTGAACAGAGGGACCATATGCATGATTAATGATAAGTACATTCTGGAGGGCCAGCTTTGGCGAAAAGCCTGGCTTATAGAACTTGTTAAGTAAATGATTTCATTGTGCTCACATATTTCTGTGGTTCTTGGCGATGGGGCTAAATTTGCTCCCCTCCCCCAGGGGACATTTGGACATTTCTAGAAGACATTTTTTTTTAAAGATTTTATTTATTTGACAGAGAGATCACAAGCAGGCAGAGAGGCAGACAGGGTGGGGCAGGGCAGGCTCCTTGCTGAGCAGAGAGCCCGCTGTGGGGCTCAATCCCAGGATCCTGAGATCATGACCCGAGCTGAAGGCAGAGGCTTAACCCACTGAGCCACCCAGGCGCCCCTGGAAGACATTTTTGATTGTCACCACTGAAGGGAGGGTGGTATTGCTGGCATCCAGTGGGGAGAGATCACCCCAAAGACACAGGGCAGCACCCCCAACAAAGAATTATCCAGCCACATATGCTAATACGTGCCTTCAAGGTGGTACACCGGCACAGGATGAAATCCATGTGTTCGCTCCAAAAGTATTAAGGAAAGATGTTGCCACATTCATAGACGGGCTCATCTGATACTCGGGACATTGAAATGGGGGCAGCTGAGGGTTTAGAAAGCGATATTTTCGCAAGTCAGCAAAGAAATCTTGTGTTCACGTAGGAAATGTTTGCTAGTCTGTTTTCCATGGAAAATGTGGCCCAATCTAAAATAAAATCCCAAATTTTCAGTGTTCCTATAAATTGCTGTATTTTGGAATTAACGTGACTTAACAAATTGTTACACTTTTTATTGTGGAAAAACCTCAGAGCCCCAGGGAGGACAGAGTGGTGGATACCCCCATCCCTGTCACCTAGCCTTAGCGAGTCACATTTTGCCCTCTTCACTTCAAGCATTTAGTTTTTTGCTGAAACATTTTTACTTATTTTATTTTATTTAAGAATTTATTTATTTATTAGAGAGAGAGTGAGAGAGAGGATGAGAGGGGAGAAGGTCAGAGGGAGAAGCAGACTCCCCATGGAGCTGGGATGCCGATGCGGAACTCGATCCCGGGACTCTGGGATCATGACCTGAGCCGAAGGCAGCTGCTTAACCAACTGAGCCACCCAGGCACCCTTTCCTGAAACATTTTTAAAGAAAAGCTTAGGGATGGCTGGGTGGTCAGTTGGTGAAGCATCTGCTTTTGGCTCAGGTCATGGTCCCAGGGTTCCAGGATGGAGTCCCGCATCGGGCTCCCTGCTCAGCGGGGAGTCTGCTCCTCCTCCTCCTCCTCATCTGCCTTTATCCCTCACCTTCTTGTTCTCTCTTTCTCAAATAAATACATAAAATCTTTAAAAAAAAAAAAGCTTAGACATTACATTTCACCCCTCAATATTTCAGAATACCATTTCTGACAGCTTAAGGACACGTTCCTAAATCTTCTCCATAACGTGGTTACACCTGACAAAATGAACCAAACATCGTTCGTGTCAACTGGCACCCAGACGGCCTTCAGACTTCCCGCGTCCTTTGTAGCTGGGTTTGCCCGAAGGTTTCGTTGTTAACGCGCTGTGCGCTAACGGGTTTTACAAAGCCTTGTCTCCAGAGCCCCATCTCGTCCCCGGGCACGGGCTGCTTCTGAGGCCATAACGCATGTGGGGTGGCGTGTCTGATGACAAGTGTGACGTGTCCACCATCCATCACCGTCATTAATCTCGTGGCTTAACGAAGGGGCTGGACCACGTCCAGCCTGACTGTGGCCCGCGCTGTGCCTTTGGGGTGGAGGGTGGGAGGTGTGAGCTCTGAGCCTCCTTTAGGGGAGTGTTGCTGAGGAGGGGGAACCGCCACAGCAGAGGACATGAGGGAACAAGACACCATCGTGAATCCTTGCCATACTACTCCGTGGTGGGAGCGGAGAGGTTTCCCAGTGATGGACCATGTCCATCAGGGCGCAGGGTGTGAAGCCTGGTTTCTTGGTCCCGGTGTGGCTCCAGTAGGCCTGGAGAATTCTTAGTTGGGGTGTGGGGGCTCTCTGGTGCATCCGGGGTCTTGCACGCAGCCCTGGCTTCCCCCCTCCAGACAGTCGTGATAATCCAGGGTCCCCCAGTGGACAAAACAGCCCCGGGATGAGAACCACTGGGGTAGATGCAGATTTCCTGACCTCACCCAGTCCCCCCAGAACACTCCAGGAAGGGAGTCCCGAGGCCAAGCCCAGGGAACGTGCGGCCTGTGTGTGGGATCTGCTTTGTCCCCCCTGGTTGGGGACCACGCTGATCCCAGACCTATTCAGTTGGAGTGAATGGAATTGTCATCTTCTTTGACCATTGGTGACCCCCAGGAAGGGCAGTTTCAGAGAGCCTAGCTTACTGTTTGCATCCCCTTGGCCAAGAGACCCGGCTCTGGGCAACCTGCCCGAAGCAGACCTCTTTCCTTCCTTCTCACTCTGTCTGTCTCTCCGTCTGTCTCTTTTTCCCTGCCCTTCCTTCTGTCTCTCTTCTCCTCCCCTCTCCCACACCTTCCTTATTCCTTCTCCCGCCCTGGTCCCCTCCCCCTCCCCCTTGACTCTCCCCTGTTGGGGGTCTGCACAAAGGCCTGGGGCAGAGGTCAGGGTGGGGGTGAGCAGGGGGTGGGGGGAGAGCACACTACGCCCACCCCCCTGCCTGGGGACTCGGTCACCCCAGGGAGCACAAAGGAAGCCATTTGCATAGCGGGTTTCAGGACCCCATTGTTTCCTCTGCAGGTGGAAAGGGCCACCAGCCTGGAGGAGGATAAAGGGATGAGCGGGGAGGCCAAGGGGAGGCCAGGGGAACAAGTGGGGGGCGGAATATTTAGCCCTTCCTGGGAGCTCTTCCCACTGGGGACTCCAGGGGACGGCTGATGGGAATGGGACAAGTGACAGGTGTCAGTGAGAGAGGGGATTGGAATCCCTGGGGCGTGCCCCCGTGTCACACAGATGTCCCAGGGTCCTTGTTGGTGAGCAGGCTGCGGGGCTGGACAGAGGAAAGCTAGAAGCCTCCGCACAGGGTTCCTGTCGAGGCCCCGGGCTGGGCACCGGTGGGCGGTGCACCGTGGCTGGGCTGTGCCAGGAGGCTGTCAGAGCCCCAGAGCCCATGGTCTGCCCTCTATCTTGGTCAGGACTGCTGTCAGCCTCGGCCCCAGCAGAACCTTTTCAGCCAGGGCCCTGGAGCAAGTAAGGCTCCCCGTGCCCAGGGGTGGGGGTTGGGCAGCACATGCAGTGGTCCCTTCCAATTCTTCTATACCTTGCATTTGTCACCAGGGCTCACAGCTGGAGCACCAGGAGTTGACTTTCTCTCTGTTTCGGAGGCTGGAATTCCAAGATCAGGGTGCCCCGGGGGGGTACCACACAGTCTGTAGTGGGTCATAATGGCAGCAACCTTAAACCATGTAGTTTTTTTACTTAAGAGCATGGATTGTTTTTCATGATTCTCTCCCCACCCCAATTAAAGTGTCCTCCTAAGCTAATTGATAGTTTGGCGCTTGGTCTTCTCAACGACAAGGAAGCCCAGTGGGCTACCTGATCTATCCAGCCTCTCCCGGCTGGTCAGGAAGCCAACTGAGTCATAGGGCCCGCTGGCCCCTGGGCTTGGGGGGTTGCCTTGGGGGCTTTTCTGGGTCTGTGTTGAAAGGGCCGTGGGGGATTTAGACCATGAAGGGTGCCAGGACCCAGGGGAAGGGAAGGAGAAGGGGAGAATGGACTCAGGCGTTATCTGCCTACTGACTGGGTGTCCTCCTTACTGTGGACATAGACCTTCAGAGTTGGAGGGAGCAACGTAGCCTTGAGGCGGGGAGGCTGCCGGCTGCCTCCTCCTGCACCCAGGGGTGATGCCCAGACTGCCCTCCCAGCCGCACCTCCTGCTGTTCTCTGCTGCTTTGTCCCTCCGCCCCTAAAGCTGTGGGTCCCTGCTGTGCCCCAAGGCGTGGACACAAATATTAGGGACTTTGTGTCTTGGGACCCCAGGGCAGAGCCACCTCTACTGGACTGGTCAGGGTCTCCCTGGGGAAGACGACGCCAAGTGTCATTTGCCCTGTTTTATGATCTCTGCTCAGTAGCGAAGGTCTCTGTAGGATTGAGAAAAGGAGAAAGTCGTTTTGTTTGCCGAGATTAGAAATGGGCTGGGGTCCAGGCTGGATTGGGCTTTCCACCCATTGCCCTCCCCTGCCCCCTTCCACACCCAGCAGGTGGGACCCACTCTCGGTTTCCTGGCCAAGCATTCCTTCTGCCCCACAAGGCCACCTCCTTCGGTGTCAGGGTTGGGAAGTCATACTTCAGTGTCTGCAGCAGATGGAAATGGCTCTGACAAGGTGGTCATCTTTTCAGGCTCCGGAGTCCAGGACTGTCCTGGCTCTGGACTTCATCCCTGCCCTTTTTCCTCTTTGTGGTAAAGGTACTGCTGTAGACGGAGGAGAAGTGGAGTGGCAGCCATTCTTTGGGGTTATCAGGGGCCCCGAGACAGAGATTCTTGTGCAGATGATTTACTGAGGGTTGTTCTTGGGAGAAATTGGTAAAGGAGCGAGGGAAGGACAGGGTAGCAGAAGAAGCTAGGAAAACATTTGGGTTTGGGAGAAGTCTGGCCCCAACCTGATCCCGTGGAGAGTTGAAGAGTGAATCACACCACAGTTATCCTGCTTAAAGGTCAAAGGACTAGATAGTTATACCTGCCATGTAGCCTGGCCATAGGCTGTGGACTGCCTGCCCCCGCCCCCCCTGGGAGGGGGGTGTGCAACTTCCCAGCTATTTGCAAGCAGAGCAGTTTCCATCAGCCAAGGGCAAGCCAGAGAAGGTACAAGTGGGAGCCATTAGCCGCCAGCACCTGCAGCTGGACGTGGGTGCGCAGGCCCCATAAGGGGGCTCTGGGCCGGGTACCAACCACATCTGCTGTGCCTCCTACACTGTTTGGGGGGAAAACACGTTTTACTGGGACTTGGGGACCACCTGTGGGTCTTGTGTACTCCAACCTCCCTACGCTGTAAAAAGACCTGGTGGTTATTCTCTGGAGTCCCGTGTCCCCCTCTGGTATCCAGCCAGTCAGTAAGGACTGTGGGTTAGGGCAGGCAGTGGCCACGTCAAGTGGCGCTAGCAGCCCCACGCAGGTGTTTCTGGTTGGTTGGCTCCGTTCCAAGCAGTGAGGCAGGGGCCCAGGCTCCTTCCATCATGTGGCTCTGCCCTCCCCTCGGGCCCTGGAGTCATCACTGGTTTGGCGGGAGAGAGCTTAGGGCCCCTGTGGGAGGCTTGTCTGGGCATCACTTTCTCCCACCCACACCGTGTCCCGTTGGCCAGAACTCAGTCACATGACCACACCTGGCTGCAAGGGGTGCTGGGTAATGTAGTCTGTAAGCCCAGGCCAGACTTCTTCGGGTGTCACGCCTACCCATGTCCCATTGACCAGAACTCAGTCACATGACCACACCTGACTGCAGTGGGGGCTGGGCAGTGTAGTGTGTAAGCCTGGGTCAGAGCTTGCCCAGGCATCACTTCTCCTTGTGTCCCATTAGCGAGACTTCAGTCACGTGGTCACACCTGAACGCAAAGGGTTTTGGGTAATGTAGTTCGTTAGCTCAGGAGGCACAAGAACCGAGCACACTCTTTCGCCATAGACCTTTGTTCGCTCTGCTTGACTTCAGGGGCCTCTGTGGCCACCTCTGTCATCGTGGTGCCCCAGTTATTGGCACTGGAAAGAGATGGCAAACTGTGAGGGCCTTTTTCTGTGTGTAGGAAGGAGGGGGGAGGGGGCGTGCATCTTGCCGGACAGCTGGGATTTGGGGTGTAGCTCCCTACCCCCACCCCGGGAAAGTAAGCAAAAGCCAGACCGAGTTCCAAGGCATGACCTCATTGGCAGTGGCTTAACCAGCTAGGCCAATCTGCCAACCAACCAGCCGGCAGACACTACAGGGCTACAGGCATCCCCCTTTCATGACCTTCCTGGGGAGCCCCAGCTTAGCCTCCCCCTCCCTTGCTCCCCTGAACCACCCTCCAGTGCAGACAGCAGCTCCGGGCTGTGTCCACCATTGGCTCTGGCAGTGTTTCGAGAGCCAACTGCATCCCCATCGGGACAGCTTTGTTTTCCCTGCCGAACACAAAATCCCCTGTTCGCTCAGAGAGCCGACAAGGAGACCCCGTGGGGCCGGCCCTGTGGGAGCAGATTCCGGTGAATGCAGCGCCCCGAATGGCTTCAGCTTATTAAAGGCGAATACACGGGATAACTCTGCCCTCCAAGTGGGAGCCAGAATGGAGGGCACAGAGCTGCTCCAGGGGATTAGTAGCCACAGACGGACGCTGGCAGGTGCAGTCTTTTCTGCAATTTGGAAGGGTTTATGGAATACAGATCCTGCGCTCTCTAAATCCTTGCCTTGGCCTCTTCTGGGCTGCGGGCTGCAAGTGGGGATTTCTTGTCCAGCCAGGCTCAGTGATGCTTTTCGAGGACCCTGCACCCCTCCGTTCCCAGCATTCCTTGGGAATTCCAGTCGGAGGATTTGTGCTCTCGTCTGTTTATTCATTCCGTCTTCATTCGTTCATCCCCTGCACACTTCCTGAGGGCCGGTGCGGGGGCCTGTGCTGTGTTTACAGAGATGATGGAACCCCGTGGAACTCTCCCTGAGTTCAGGGGACTGTGCGGGAGAGTCAGATGATTCTGAATCAGACCGTTAACCTGGGACAGTAAGTAAAGCCAAGTTGATCATGTGTCAGTAGCCCCCCACGGGGCCTTCCACGGGCCTCCCAAGGTCAGGCTTCACCGAGAGCCCTCGCTGGGTCTGTTCCTCCTTCATCCAAAGCCGCAGGTCCAGGGTGGCTCGTCACCAGTGCAGATGACGAGCAGGAGAACCAGTGGCATATCTAGAAATTTGGGGTCCTCAAGCGAAACTCCTAGAATGTCCATCTGCTGTGGCAGAGTTGACATATGAAAACAGCTTGGGGGGCTGTATTTCTCTGGCTCAGAGACAGATTCAGTCTCCATGTCATTCCCACGTAGAGACGGGACCCCCGCCATCTGCCCCAGCTGGAGACCCCTCATTGAGCTGTGGGCAGCCCGTCTTTCTGAAGCAAGCGGACTTCCTTGTTTGTCCTCTCCAGCGGGTTTGCTGGGCTCATCTCTGGTGCAAGGATTTTTGTTCAAGGTTTTGATGAGTGTGTTATAGTGGGGAGGGGGGACGAAGGGGGTGGTGAGGATGTCAGGGCCTACCACAAAGCCTGCTCTCGCAAGGGCAGAGGCACATGAAACCAATGGGCTCTGAGTAACTGTCCTTGAGCTGGGGGTTTGGGGGGTCACAGGCTGCTACGGCCGGTTACTACTTACGGGAGCTGGTGCTTGTGGAGGCTGGGTACGGAGCTGAATGGTGTCCCACACGTATGCCCCCACTCCCGGGAGTCAGAGCCTGTTAGACTTTCTGCACGCGAATTTTCCCAGCAGCCTCTCCGGGAGGCCTGTGCCTGACGCGTCCGGGGCGCCCTCCAGTACTAGGAGACGGAGGCTGAGCCTCAGTTGGAAATCCTGTGTCTGGGGAGTTCTTGGATACCGAAGAGGTGGTTGGTTACAGAATGGCAGACTGGTATAAACGACGACCTTGGCCGTCTCTTGACAGCCTAGACGTGTCCGGGTGGGGAGGGCAGCACAGGGATGAGGCCCAGGGTATCTACTGGCCTCTTGGTGACCTCCAGCCTTTAAGCGCTGCAGTGGTCAGGGGACAGTGGCTGTGCCTCCACCAGGAACGTGAAGACTTCTAGAACCTTCTACGGGAGTTGGGGGGTGGGGAGGGGAGGGGCATTTGCATGGTTATGTGGAGCCTTTTGAGAATGCTTTACTTCCCCAAGGCAGACACACTACCCTCGTTCTGCATGTGGGAAGGTAGAGGTTTGGTCATGACGGGGCGTATTTCAGTATTTGCCAGGGTTCCTGCGTGGCTGGAGGACGACAACCACCCCACCGCCAGTACGGTTTGCAGACACCTGAGTCACAGTTCCTTGAAATGCCATGTACCTTTTTTTTTTTTTCCTTTTTGATCATTTCGGATGGAAATCTTTCCCAGATGCCTCGCCAGCTTTCCCTCTCCCTGAGCAGTGCCCACTGAACACGATCCTGCCTTTCAGGTGCTGCGGTAGGTGCAGGACAGGATGGTGCTGGGATGCTGTCGTCATCCCGAGGCTGTCCAGCTGTGGTAGGACCACTTGCCTCTGTTCTCTGTGGCCCTCGGATGTACCACATGTGCTTCCCTTGCTCTTGTTGTTTCCTGCCTCCTCTCCACCTTCCGCCGGCTAGCCCCTCCTCCTCCCTGCCATGGGTCAGTCTCCAGAGGGGCCCCCCCACTCTTTAGATCTCTCCATCCTTCCATTCCGTGTTCTGGGGTGGTGCCGACAGCATCCATTCTCAGTCCATGAGGAAGGATGCTTAATCTATGAACAGAGACCCCAAGGGATTTGCTTTTACGATGGCAGTTGGGCTGCTTGGACCTGCTCCTTCCTGGTTCTCCCCTGCCCTGCCCCGAGACAGGCAGGTGACCTCTGCTTCAGCAGGACACTGTGGTCCTGAAGCATCTCCACACTCTGCCTAGATACCCGTGAAGGGAGGAGGAGACAGGACTAGTCCCTTTGGCTCTCACTTCAGATAGCCGAGGGACAGAGAGTTTAATTTAAGGCGAGGGACCAGTATGGTGGGACTTCTGAAAGCTGTGGTTTTTGGGGTTTGGGGGAAACAGGAAGACTTGGGACGCTTTCTTTGAAGGTCTTGTGGGCTGATCTGTTGGGTAGGTGGGCGGTGGGCGTGTGCCGGGCTGGTCTGGAGTGGAGAACGGAGGCCACCTGTGGGAGTTACGGAAACAGGTGAGGTCCAGCTCACAGAAGTCCTGCTTAACGTAAACTCAGAGGCCTGGTGAGGCATATTTAGGCTTGACCTGGCAGCAGGGAGGGACCAGGGAGGGCCGGCCCACCTTGGAGAACCCTTCCAGTGCAGAGAGGCTGGGCTCCCTGGCCTGTGCCCGATGTATCATTCGGAATAAACCACGGATGGCAAGAATGTGTCAGCTTTGCCAGGGAGTACTGAGAACAGGCTGATGAGTTCTGGGGTTGACTGTGAGGTCTGCCATGAGCTCGGCACAGGATGCCGTTGGCCCATGGGCTGCCTGTTCGCTTTTCCCGCCCCAGGCTTGCTCTTAAGCCCTGTCTCCTCCAGCAGGCCTCATCCCCCTACCCCGGAGATAAGTTGCTAACGACCAGGCCCTACAATCAGGAGCCCCCAGTTTCATACCCACTTTCCTCTCTTTTTTTTCTTTTTCACCCTGCCCGGGGTCTCGTTTGACGCTAAGGGCCAGAAACTCCTCTGCTGTTTCGGGGGGTTGGGGAGGGAGCGCCTCCCAAGACCCTTGTAGGAGAAGTCTGTCCCTGGGTGCGGCGGTTTCCTGAGCACCCGAGAAGGGCCCAGGGGCAGCTGGTGTTAGTAAAAGTGACGTGTCCCCGCCAGCCGGGCACCCAGGACACCGGGCATTCAGGGCCTCAGTCTTCTCATGTTTGTGATGGAGATGGCAGTGCTGACCCTCGAGCCCGTCTCCTCAGAGGTTGTTACGCTGCTCAAAGGCTGCGGGTGGAAAGCGCACCTGGGTTGGGGGGGCTGCCCAGGTGTAGGCTCAACACGGTGCAGGTGTTCAGGCTGGAGGTGGGCTGAGCCCCAGCTGCATCTTGTGGACAGGACAGGATCTGCCATCGGGGAACGGGGTGACCCCAAGGCCCGTGGGACTGGGGGCAGAGGCGGGGCTGGGGCCATCTTTGCGGTGGGATGAATCCCGCCGGCGAGGTTCCCACCATCTGGGGAGGACTGGGGGTGGGCGGCCTGGGGTCCGGAGAAAATTCTGGATGTCCAGGAGCTGGTTCAGCCTGCCGAGCTGTCCTGCCTCCAGTCGGGAGGGCTTTCTGCAGCCCCAAAGGCTCTGGGCAAGAGGCTTTAATCTAATTACATGCTTTATTTCAGCCAATTTGTTTTCCAATCCATCTTGTTCAGCAAGAAGAAAGAGCGCGCTGAGGGCTCACGGCACCCTCTTGTTCCAAGTGGAGAAGAGGGGCTGCTCTCCTGCCTCACGTGGCCAGCGCAGCCCCTGACCTCTCCCAGCCCGGCCCCTCCACCCCCAAAACCGGGCTGGAGGCCGCCCTGCCCCCCACCCCCCTGGGAGGGGCCTGGGCTGGTCACCGCACTCATCCGAGGGAGGGAAAGGCTGCTTGCTGGTCCCCTTTTCCAGGAGGCCAGTGTCCCTATGCCTTGTACCAGGCTTCCAGGACAGGCTTCCGGGGCAGGTAGTGTTGGGGGTGGGGAGGGCAGGGTACTCTTTCCCGTGGGGTCAGCCCGGTCCGCAGTCTTCCTAGCTCCTCCTGGAAGAGCAGCGCTCAGACCCAGGCCTCGGTATTTTAAATCTGCAAATATATTCTCACAATAAGGCAGCGGATTTAGAAGCCGTGTTATTAAAGTCCAAACCCGACACCAAAGCCCTCGCACCCTCCCCGGAGACGGAAGATTTATGGGCTCCGGTTGCACTCCCCAGGCAAGGAGCCGTGGCTCGCCAAGGGCCGGGTTTTGTGTCTCCCAGCGTTTTCCAGAATCGTCTTTCTCCACTCTCCCTTCAGAGCCCTGCCTCGGGCCTTTGCTTGCCTGCCTTCTCTGTGTTGGGGTCCTCCTGTCTTCCGCCCTTGGACAGGGAAGCATGGCGGCAAGCCGATCCCCCCCCCTTTTACTCAACTCATTCAAGGAATATTTATCGAGGACTTACACGTGTCCCGGGCCCTGTGGAGAGAGCAGCGAACGAGGCCGTGGCCCCCATCCTCGGGGAGGGAAGCGGAAGATAGACCAGATTGAATATGCGTTTTATAGCCAGTGCTGGGAGGGAACCAGAACCCCTAAAGATGGGTCTGCTTTTCCGAACAGCCAGAGGCCAATCAGTCCATATTTGAGTGAGAATTGTAAAAAAAAAAAAAATTTAATCGCTCGTGCCCAGCAATCCAGTGAGAAGTCTCTAATTCAGAGAGGTGCGGTCATGTACCCAGAGACACACAGCCTCTACCTCCTGGGGCCAGCATTCCCTGTTCCTCCACCGCCTACCTGCTAACGTCCCTCCCCCAGCGTCCTGCAGCCCTGAAGTTCAAGGGTGTTCTGAGACAGGCCGTTCCTGCTGCATCGCGTCCCGGGGTGCGGTGGAGATGGATGCTCCAAAGAGAACAGGCAGAGGAGACCCACTGGAGAGCCCCTTGGGCCGGAGCTCCAGGATGTCGCTCCTCAGCTACCAGCCGCTGATCCCAGCAGAGGCAGCAGGGCCTCCTGATCCTGGGGGGGCCCCCCACCCAAGCCCTCTCCAGCCCAGCTCTGCCCCCTTTGTTGTCACAGACGCCCAAGCCTGAACCCGTGATTTCTCGTGGGTGTCACCGAACAGTTGTGAAAGTTGCTGATCGCGTCCCTTGTTTGGGGAACCTGCATCTGCGGGTTTGGTTGGCTCAGAGGGCTTCATACCTTGCAAGGGCGACTGCTTTCGGCTTATTTTATACTGCGCTGTCCGATGGGTTCAGGGAACGTGCGGGGGTGACCTGCACTGTGCCACATGCTGGGACGAAGGTCTGCGGGGCAGAGGGGGGGGCAGCTGTTGTGGAGTGTTGGATGCGTGGCTCTGGATCCAGAAAGGATGGTGATCGTGGAGGCAGATGAGGCTCCTTTTGGGGGCCCAGACCCCGCCCCCCACGCCCACACCGGCCGCTGCTTGGTTTGGGTCAGTTTCATAGTCTCTGCTGAGCACCAGGGTCCGGCCCCAGCTTTCCTGCTGCTCGTCATTCCCCTTATTCAGCTGGGGACCCCGCAAGGGTGCTCTGAGGGCATGGGGGCAGCACCTTGTCCTCCCCGAGGTCCCAGGCGAGAGGTCCTGTCCTTGAGAGGCCGTCTCTGTCTGACCAACCTGGTCTCTGTCACCGCACCATCATTGCTACCTCCTAAACCCTGTGCGTGGGTGGGATGTCATCACCATGACCCTGTTTTATTGATGGGGAAACTGAGGCTCAGAGTGGTTAAGGGCCCCAGATCATTGGGCTGGTGATGTGACCCCTTTCAACAAGAAGCAGCTGCTTCCCCTGGAGTCCCTCCCAGGTGACTTCAGTGACACCATCAGGGCCAGAATTGGGTGTGTGGCTACAAGGGCATGTTGGAGAATATTAAGTTGGAAATATTGGGGTTTGGTATCTGGGAAGAAAGGCGGGTGAATGCTGAAGAGGCAGTAGCAGATCTGTCGGACCCAAGGCTCATGGTTGAGCCGTCACAGCAGGTGGCTTTGTGGGGGAAAGTACGGGAAAGGAGGGCTCTGGGTGGGCTTTGTGCAGTGCACATGCTGCCCACCCCTCCAGGTGCAGCAAGGGGATGATCTAGGAAGCCCTGGGTACCTGTGGCCACAGCTGAGGAAGGGGCAGAAAGGCAGGGCAGGGCTCCCCTTACAGCATGGGATGGTGGCTGGAGCACTAGCCTCGGCTCTACCCCGCTGAGCCCCAGGCCCCCAGCTTGATGCAGAAAGAGAATTGGCACTTAGTTCATGACACTATAAAGCACACAGGTCCATACTTCCTCACCAGAGTACGTGGTTGCATGCTGAGCAGGAATGAGGCTCGTGGGGCCAAACAACAGGGTAGGTATCTAAGAGCTTGGGGGCCGCCTCTTTGTAAGGACAGCACAGACTGGAGATCATGTGAGGTGGGGGCTGGGAAGCCTGGGGGCCCCATCCCTGCTAGTGGGAGGCTGAACGTCTCCCTCTACCCGCACAACTAGAGACCCTACACCTCACAGTGCCAAGCAACCTAGGCCATACTAGAACCTTCTGGTGGCTTTGCATTCCATTTAAAGTAGAATCCAAAACCATACCTGACCCCACAAGGCCCATCAGACTGTGGAGTTGCCTCTCTGCCCTCTCTCTTTGTTCACTCTGTGCAAGGCACCCCAGCCTTCATTCAGTTGCTGGGAGGTGCCAGGCACGATTTTGCCTCAGGGCCTTTGCACAGACTGTCTTCCCTGCTTGGAACCCTCTTCCTTCAGAACTTCTTGCCCCGCCCCCTTGGCACCATGTAGGTCTGTGTTGTGTCACCTGCTCAGGGAAGATGGAAGATCGTGCACCTAAGCGTACACTCACCATCTCTTGCGGGGGGGATAGAGCACTTCCCAGTGGCAGTGGCCCCGTGGGTTACCAATACAGGTGTCGCCTTGCTGACGTGATACCAGCTTATTACAAGATCCCCCAAAAAGAAGTAGTCTCCGTTATCACTAAGGGAAGACTGGCCTCAGAATATTTTTAATGTTTTTTTTTCTTTCGACTATAAGAACTATATACTCGGGGCGCCTTGGGTGGCTCAGTGGGTTAAGCCTCTGCCTTCGGCTCAGGTCATGATCTCAGGGTCCTGGGATCGAGTCCCGCATCGGGCTCTCTGCTCGGCAGGGAGCCTGCTTCCCCACCTCTCTCTCTCTGCCTCTCTGCCTACTTGTGGTCTCTGTCTGTCAAATAAATAAATAAAATCTTAAAAACAAAAAAAGAACTATATACTCATTTTAGTAAAATGAAAAACATAGAGAAGCCCAAGCAAGAGCATAAAAACCAACCACAGTCCCAACAACCCACATTTTGGTACATAACATACTTTTCTAGAATAAAATTCAAACCCCTGCCAAGGTTGACCAGCTCCCAGGCACCCCCTGAACTCTGGCTGCCACCTCCTCCATTTGCTTCCTCTCTCCTGCCTGGCCCTTTGCTGCCCTGTGTGCTTCCTGGAGCTAAGTCCTTGTCCTCCTAGATGTCTCCTCCCTCAGACTGGCCTTCATTAATGCATCCCCATGCTTGTTCTCCACCAGCGCCCTCTGCTCATCGTCTCCCCTTTATGAGTGTCCCTCTTGGGTGAGCATGTCACACCCATGTTACTGACCTGTCCCCTCCTGCTGCAAAGCCCCCACGACTGTTCCTCAGCCTCACTGTCTACCCAGTGCTTCCCATCCCTGGCCACGGGGATCTCGCTTAGCCGACTTTGTAAGGGAGTGAATGGATGATAACTTCACAGACGTCGGGGTGCTGCACCAAAGGGTGAGGTTCTTTCTGCGGTTTTGACATGTTGATGCCAGTTGAAGTCAGAGAAGAGGAATTTGCACCCCTACCTCCTTTTATGTGCGTGTGTTTGCGTTTGGCATTTCACAAGCCACAAGTCCTATATTCCCATCGGTTTAAGCTGCATTTCCTTGATTACTTGAGATTGGCTGTTTTATATCTCCTTGGTCTCCCTTCCCCCTGCCTCTTGTGAATTGCCTGTTCTTCTTTTTTGAATTTTGAGTTGCTTGTCTTATTGGTTCGGAAGAGTTCTTTATATATTAAAGACCCCAATCCTTTGCTCTCAAAAGCAAACGCTTTTGGCTTTTCTGTAGTCATTTGCTCACAGTTGCAGGCACTATGTGCCTCTCTCCTCTGACTGCCTCATTTTTGCGGGGGCCAGTGGCAGTGGTCCTTGGGTTTTCTGCCCCAGAGACCGAAGTCAGAAGGGCGCTATGTTGTAGAGGTGGGTAGGGCTTAGATGTGTTGGAGTGGATGGGCAAGACCAGCGTCGGCTTAGAGAGATGTCTGGAGACTCAAGAGCTGCCTGGGAGCCCGGCTTTCCTGAGAGAGCTGGATGAACCCTGGGTTCAGTGCTTGTGGGTGAGGATTCTGAAAAGGTGTCTTGGGGCGGGGGGAGCGTTAAGTCACCTGCAGCTGCGGAGGAAGCGGCAAGAGTGGCTTCTCGAGCAGTGCCTCCCCCATCCTCATCATGTCTAATTTATGAAACCCATGGACGCTCGCCGTGGGCAAATGGGGCTCTGGCCTGAAGGGTTCCAGGCAGCTCCGCGGCTCCCCAGTCCGGTGGAGCTAAAACACACTTTGTCCAGGCAGACTGGCCTCACCTGCCCTTTGTCACCTGCTGGTGGGCAGAGTGGCCCCGTCGATATGGATGGAGCCAGTGGGGTGTCCCTCCTCATCCCACCTCCTTGAGCTCCTCCACCTGGCTGGGGGAGGGGGCCGGGGGTGGCACCAGGAACCCCTCCCTCCTCTGCGCCCAGCCGGTGGAGTCTGCTAACTCACCCACCCTTCATACCTCCGCCTTGGGATGGACCTCGGGGGCTGGCGTCCCTTGCTCATTCCCCCCGCCCCCACCACAGCCCCACCTTCCCAAGCCTGACAGCCCAAAGGCAGAGAAGGCAGGGGTGCTTCTCAGAGCGAGACCTTGGCCAGCTCCCCGTCCTGCTCTGAGGGAGGCGCCAGATGCAGCGCCCTTGGCTCCGACGGGGGGACACTGGGCCCCGCCTGCCATATGCTCAGAGATGAGCTTCGATCCGGCAAGCAGGCCTGCCCAGCAGGATTTTTGGCACCTGGGACACAGGAGGCAGACCAGAGGGATGAGCTACCCAAGGTGGTGGGAGAGGAGGGAGCAGCGCTGCCTCTGGGATTGGGCCTGTAGGGCCCCCTCTTGGCTCTTGGCTGGGGCTTGGTCAGGGGAGCAGGTGGGGGGAATAAAAGGGAGGTCGGCTGCTCCCAGGAGGAGCCAGGATGCCAGCCAGCCAGGATGGACCTGCTGTGAGCCACAGATGGCAGCCTCTGGGTCTCCGCGGCTCTCCCGGGTCCCCGTGTCCCTCCCTGGCAGTTCCCATCTTTTTGGGGAGGAGGACGGGAGCCGCGGGTGACTCCGGTGTGGGAACCCCTGCAGCTCTCCTGGATTTACCTGCACCCTCCATTTGAGCCCCAGAGGGTCCCCTGAGAGAAGAGGGGCCCCCAAGCATCCTCCTCACCCCCTCCCTCACTACTCCTGTGCGAGGCAGACCCAGGCGCTGGGGTGGGGGCCCGGCCACTTGTTCAGGGAGGCTTGGACCACGCCGGACGGGAAACATCGGGCCTTATTGAATGAGATCAGTCAGCTGGGCTGCAGGATCTATGTGACCGTGGGCTCATGCTGGCTTTTATATCAGTGTTGAATCACAGGACGTGGCCCCCTACTTTTTCTTTAAGTTGCAAAAGGATCGATTTTAGGTACTTGGAATTTCCTAAGCAATTTCCACCTCTTCCTGTTTCTGCCCGGGTCAGGTAGCATAAGGTCCAGAGATGGCCCAAGATTCTGCCTCTCTTTGTTTGACTTGGTCATGTACATTTTCCTAAAAAGTCATGGAGTTCGTTTCGTGTAGCTTTCAGCCTAAAGCGGTGTAGGGTAGCAGCCTTCTGATTTATAACATAATTACACTTTTGACTCTGATTATAGTCCCTTCCTCCTGACTTCCTAATGCGGGCCTGATTTCTCTCTCATATTCATAATTAGACATGACAGTGTTTTGTCTGGTTTTTGTTTTGTTTTGTTTTGTTTCATTGTTTTTGTTTTTTTGGTCTGTGTTTTTTATGTTTCTTGGTTTGGGGGCTTTCCTGAGAATCCGTTTTGGGGGGTATTTACAACGTGTGAGTTTTTTCTGGTGTTTCAGCTTCTGCTGCCCGTCTCTCTCCGGCTTTCTTCAGAGTTGGTTTTGCTTGCTTTCTAACTTCTAGAGCGGAATACATATATTGTCATTCTTCTCTGTTTAACAATAAATCCTGATCATTATGTTGCTGTCAGGAAACATGGCCTATATGATTCCAGCTCCTTTGGAATTAATTAAGCAACATTTTACTGCTCAGGTTGCTGTCTGTTCCCTTATGTGTTCCTAACACTTTTGTTCTTAGTATATTTCAATATGATGTTATTCCAGGCAAAACACTCTCTTTTTTTAATTACAAGGCGAACTTCTTTGTTAGCGGGTGACGAACTTAGAACGTCTTTAAAGAATCTTTATAGTGTCTTCTTTCAAAGTTGTAAGCTTTAAAAAACAAATTGCTTCATTTAGTGATGTCCCTTTGAAATGGATTTTTTTTTAAGATTTTATTTATTAATTTGACAGACAGAAATCACAAGTAGGCAGAGAGGCAGGCAGAGAGAGAGGAGGAAGCAGGCTCCCCAACGAGCAGAGAGCCCAATGTAGGGCTCGATCCCAGAACACTGGGATCATGACCCGAGCCGAAGGCAGTGGCTTTAACCCACTGAGTCATCCAGGTTCCCCAGTTTTATTTTATTTTAAAGATTTTATTTAAAAATCTTTAAGAGAGACACAGTGAGAGAAGGAACACAAGCAGGGAGTGTGGGAGAGGGAGAAGCAGGCTTCCCGTGGAGCAGGGAACCCGATGCAGGGACTCGATCCCAGGATCCTAGGACCATGACCCAAGCCGAAGGCAGATGCTTAATGACTGAGCCACCCAGACACCCCTGCCTTCAGTTTTAGAACCAAATATGAAATCTCCGCCTCACAGGTTTCCAAGCCCGTGACCACATGGGTAGTGTACGGTCTCACCGAGGCTGCCCCCTCTTAAACTCTTACTTCTGATTCATTTCCTAGTTGTCTGGAAAACATTCACAAGTACCTCTCTCGAAAGGGATATATGATTGGAATATTGTCTGCAGCCTTGCACACTGGAGAATGCCTTCGGCTTCTTGTGGCCTGCACACACATACGAGACAGTCTAGCTGGGTATAAAATTCCTTGGTCACAGACTTTGCCCTCCTCACGACCTGTGGGCATCGCTCCATGGCCATCTGGCTGGCTTCTTCTTGTTGATTTCTAATCCGCCCCTGATTTTCCCTCATCCTGGGATGTCATATGTGTGCGAAGATGTGTCTGGGTGTTGGCCTCTCTTCCTTGATGTTTTTTCAAAAAGCTGGTGAGCCTTCTTGTGCATGTGTTGGTCTGCCTTTAGCTCAGAAGTCCGATCTTTGTTCATTGTTTCTATCCTGCTTGGCTTCTGCTGCCTTCTCGCCCCATCGTACGTCACCCTCCACATTCTCACCATTCTCTCCTTCGTCTTTATCCTTTATCCTGTATTGTCTTTCTCCTTTTCCTCTAGAATCTGCAAGAGTTTCCCCAGTTCATTCTCTCTGCGTCCGAATCAGGTGTCTCCAGGATCCCTTCTCTTGACTGCTTCTGAAATGGATTTTGATTGTGCTACTGAGTTTTTTGGTTTGGGTCTTGGTTTTTCCAGCTCTTCTTCCTCTTCTGTGTCACATTCTTTGTATCATCCTATGGCCTCTTTAGCTCAGGCTGGTTTTCCCTTCTGCCTTTCTTCTCCAACTTTACAGAAGCCGTGTCTTTTTAGATCTTTTTTAGTCTGCCCTACCAGTTCGGTCACATGCTGTCCATGGCTGTTGTCATGCCCCAGCAGCAGACACTTTGAATACTTGTGATAGAGACTGTATGGCCTGCAAAGCTTAAAATATTTACTGTTTGTAATTTTGAAAAAAAAAATGGAGATCCTTCTACTAGGACAACTGGATTCCCATCTCGGATACACGCTGGATGGCAGGGGACTAGGTATAGCTCTGGCCCTGCTCCCTGGCTCCTGCCAGTGTCTCCCCTTGATTCACTGTATTCCTTGGGGATGGCATCCTTCTACCCGCACTGCCTGATTTCCTCATTCTCTGCGCCGGTCACTTTGATAAAAATGGAAGTGCAAATATGCAGGCGCACTGTCTGTCCTTCTGGGCCCTCCCCTTCCTTCAGTGTCCCCTCCCTGAAGGAGGGCACCAGCCCCAGCGCCCCTGCCTACCTCCTGCCCATTGTTTCCTGCTCATTGTCCCTGTGTCCTCTCTTTCTTCAAGATCTCTCCATGCGTCAGACGAGAGGCTGCATCTCGAGGTAAAACCCGGGACAGGTTTTCTCCTGCTACCATCTGCCTTTAATTAATAGAGACTGCTCCCAGATTCCAGCACGGGGTCATCTATCTGTTTGGTTTTCTTTGGCGGGAGTGTGAATTTTCATTTTTCTCATCTTTACAGCTCTTTTGGCACCAGGCAAAGAGGGGCTCCGTGGGTCACTGTCAAGTAGATATGCCATTTTGAAGGAGTCAGAACCACATGTGAAACCTGTGGCTTGTCCCTCCTGAGGCCGTCTGTGTGGCTGTGTGTGTATTTGATAGAAGAAGAAAAGGCAGGAACATTTTCCCTACCCAGGGACCACTTGTCCGATGACCTCAGTTGTGTGGAACACACCCAAAACAAAGAATCCGCTGGCCGCCAGATAGCGGCCACGGTGTCCGTGACCCGGACGTTACTGACTCTGCCCAAAGGAGAGTGTTTCCATCATCCTCATTCCAGGCCTGTTTACCCATGTTTTACGTAGAGGTCTAAGAGTCTCGGTCTTTGTTTTCCTACTCTCAACCCAGCTGGAATCGACAAATCCAAAGGGAGTCGGGGGACATCTCACAATGAGCGCACGGCCCTTAAGAAGTATTTCTGGGGCTTTTGGGGGGCTCTGTGGGTTGAGCGTCTGCGTTCAGCTCAGGTCATGATCTCGGGGTCCTGGGATTGAGTCTCTGCGGCCGGCCCACCCCAGGTCTGAAATGGGGCTGGTACTCCTATGTTCTCATTGGGCTGGGAATGGATGCCACATACTCTGGGATAATGTCTGTCCCAGGTGGATATCTGGCTCTGGAAAGAACCACTTTCGGTGTTAGCAGGAGAGAAGGCAAGAAGTAAGCTCAAGGTGCCCTGGGAGGAGACTGTCACCGGGCTCTGCCACCGTGTCTTCGGCCCCCACGGTGCATGGCAGGTGTTCTAGAACCTTCCTGAGCTCTGGCTTCCTGGCTTTCAGGTGGGGCCTACAGGCCCTCCCTCACAGGTGTGTAGAGGCCGAAGCTACACGGTGCTGTGTCCCCCTCCCCTCTGGGCTGTGTGTCTCAGGGCCCAGCCGGAGAGGCCCCCCAGGGAGGGAGGGCGGAGATGATTTTCCTCCCAACCCGGAATGCAAGCACAGACATGGGCCAAAGGTTTTTGACTTCGGTAAAAAATAACCAGAAGGCGAGGAGGGAGGGGGTTCAAGGCCGTCCCGGGGAGATCACCCAGCACTGCTTGCAATCCTATTAGCTTCTCTAGGTGGTGAGAGCAGGGAGGGAGCCCAGCCTGCTCTTGGGACCGCGGGTCTCTTGCACATCCTGGGTTCAGCTGCGTCAGTGGCTTTGCTGTGCGCGTCATCTGTCCCTGTGTTGGCTGACCCGTGGCCTGGAGCAGCTGCTCCCTAGGGTGAGGCATGGGGCGCTGGGCCCAGTGCGGGTGCCTCGGGTCCGTGCATTTGGGCTGCCATCACCTTGCGTTGACCACTCGGGCTTGGTGGCTGCAGAATGTGGGCGGTGGTCCCTGGACAGCTGTGTCCCTGCCTCCCAAGAGGTCCCCTCCCTCCCCTGTTGGCCAGCCAGCTATCTGGCAGAAGTCACTAGCAGGATAGCCTCCAGGTGCCCCTGGCAGGCTATCCTGGCGACCAGGATGGGGTCCCGGGGCTCAGACCACAGGGGACCAGGAAGCAGGGGGGCTGTGTTTTCCTCTATTTCCTGGGACTGGTTCCCCACTGGGTGCTCCCCCTGCCCCTCCCAAAAGCTGGCTCAGGAGACAGCAGGGAGCTGCCAGGCTATGGGCCCCCTGGGCAGTGGGATGGAGCAGTTTCGACTCTAACCGAGGCACTAGTCAGTGAATTCCAAGACCTGGAAGGAGGCAGCCACATCTCATGGGGCCAGAGACCAGCTCTGGAGTGGGAGGTGTCTCTGAATATTCTCTGCATCGCTAAGCCAAGGCGGGGGTCGGGTGAGGGGCACTGGGAGGCCTGACTCCCTCCCCAGCTTTGTCCTGTGCCCCACACAGATCCTTCCTTACCCCCAGGTCAGCTTGGCGATGCCCTCTGCCGGGGGAGGGACTGCACCTGCTCCTGGGGCGGTCCCCTCGATGTGTGTGTGTCCCCTTTTTAGCCCTCCCAACCTGTCACCCGGACACACCCCCAGAAGCTTCTAGAACATTCTGGGCCCTCCACCGGCTGTCTGGGCCTTGCTGGAACACGGGGTACTCCTCGTGCCCTGCTCTGAGCTTCACGCCCTGCTCGCATTGTGTTCACTGAACCGCAGCGTGGCGTAACCAAGAGAGCAGTCCTTGGGCCTCTCACGTCCGAGTTCAAGGCCCAGCCTGGGCACCAGCTGTCAGGGAGGCCTTGGGCAGGGGGCCTCAGTGTTCCTATCTGCGGAATGGGACCGTCACCCCCACATCCTAGAACGATGGTGAGACTGAGTGAGGCCTGGCATGTCGGGCAGTGGCGTGCAGTGGGCTGGAGTGATGTCTTGGGCCCCAGGCGTGGGCTGGCCATCGTGCTGAGTGTGACGGTCCCCTGTGGATCTGGCCAAGCATTGCATTGCCTTGTCAGAGGAGCGGGAAGAGCTGGCCAGGAGAGGGCCCGGCTGGGCCGAGGCAGGTTGTTTGCTCTTATGGTTGGACGGAGTCCCTCAGCCCCAGGAGAAGCGGGCCCAGGGGCTAGCCGACCCCAGGGGGCCCTGCACTTTCCGCCTGGCTCGCACCCCGGCTCCGGGAAGCCCCCCGACATGCTCCTGGTGGCCGTAGGCCCACAGCCCTGCCTCGCAGCAGTGGGGCCCATTAGAACTGAACTCCCCTCCGCGGGCCATTCTATTTGCACACTCCAGTAGAGTGGACACCAAAGGCGTTTTCTAATGCTTCATGGGCTGCTAATTTCCTCCGTGACCTCTTTTGTTGGGGTCTGACCCCAGCCAGAGGCACTGCGCCATGAAAGCCAGCGCCTGACACAGACCCGGGGCGCGGGGTGACAATGAGGCCTCTATCGGCTTTAATCAGGTTCCAGTTGTGTCTTAAGAACGGGGTGGGGGGAATCTGGGCGGCGCTCGGAAGCCCTGGGTGGCACAATACCACAGGCCCCAGTGTCCTTCGCGGAGGCCAAGGGGGCTCCAGGCAGTGGCTGAAGGGCTCCTTGGGGCCACGGGGTGGGGGGCCGGGCCGGGTGGGGGGCCCTTTGTCCCAAGCGCCTCTTGAGAAGGCCTGGCTGCCCTGAATGGCCGCCCCGCCCGGCCCGTGGGTATCGCAGGCC
Source organism: Neogale vison (assembly GCF_020171115.1). Classification (NCBI taxonomy): domain Eukaryota; kingdom Metazoa; phylum Chordata; class Mammalia; order Carnivora; family Mustelidae; genus Neogale; species Neogale vison. The sequence goes on from NC_058095.1 coordinate 57,847,043, forward strand.
TCCAGGCATCTGGGGAGGCGGCCTCCCCCTCGCCCCCGGCCTATTCATCGCCAGCCTAATTAGGTTTTTTGTCTGTGTTCTCCTCCCCTGCAGACTGTGATTCCTACTGCAAGGCCTCCAAAGGGAAGCTGAAGATTAACATGAAAAAGTACTGCAGGAAGGACTATGGTGAGTGCCCGGCTCCCTGTCTGGGGGCCATGTGACCAGTGGGGGGGGGGCGGGTCCTGGTGTCCCGTGATCGCCAGGGGCCTGGCTGTGGGATCCCACGCCCAAGGAACTTGTCAGCTCTTCCCCCGAGGCCCTCGGAGGCAAGGGGCGCCAGAGGACTTCCGGGGGGCACAAGGGGATTGCAGGGCTGGAGGACTGAGTTTTCTCTGCCCCGAGCAGGGGCTCCCCTGTGGCTGGGATTCCCAGCCTGGCCTCCGGCCTCCACTCTGCCCCAGGTTAGGGGCTGTGTGGCCTTAGATTTAGTCGCTTTGCCTCTCTGATCTTGGGTGCCATTCTCCATATGATGGGCTTTCAACTCGAGTCTCCCTCCGTGGCTCAGCATGGGGTCCTCCAGGTGTCGGGAAAGGGGGCAGCAGCTCTGTGGGCTTAAAAGCCTCCTCCTTCCAAATGCTGATTCTGTAAAGGCTGGGGTGGGCCGGGGAATCTGCATTTTAAGTGGTCGCTAGGTCCAGGAGGGTGCTTTGTGGCCAGCAGCTCTGGGGCTGACAGCCCTGTCCCTTGAGCTGTCTGGGCCCCTGTGCCCCCTTTCTCTGTTGGATGGTCCTGTCCCCCTCCATATGCACTTGCTGGAAACCTCCTTCCTGCCAGGCTGCCGCCCAACCCCAGGAGGAGGTGAGGAGCCGGCTTTGTGGTGTCTGGTCCCTGAGAGTGGCTGTGCTGGCTGGAGGCCTGGGCTGGCCAGACAACACGTGATGTGGGGTCAAAGCCTGACTTGGGAGGCTGTTGGGGAGCCTGCTGGAGGAGGGGAGCCCCTCAAGGCCACCCTTGCAGCCAAGAGCTGGGGGTCACTTCAGAGCAGGGGCCTAGCAAACAGGAGCCCCAGGGGATCTGCTGGCAGTGGCAGGGGAGGACCCCAGGCAGAGACCTGGGTGTCCACATGGGTAGCTGAGGCCCCTGTCACCCGGCCAAGAGGTCACTGCGGCCTGGATGGAGGCCCAGGGGCTCTGAACCCAGGCCTGGCACCTTCCACCGTCTGGCCCTCCTCTAGACCCACTGGGTCTGGCGGATTTGGGGAGGCAGCTGACCCTCCCTGCCCCCCTCCATCACCCCCCACTCCCACTGCTGCTGCCCGGTCCTGTTTGTCACCTGGCCCCCAGAGGTGGTCCCCCAGCCACGGGCTTGGCAGGCCTGTCCACCCCATACCACGCCGGCCTCTCCTGTCCACCTTTCCAGACCTGTATGTCTGGAAGCTGCCAGAACAGGGCCCGGTGCCTCCCAGGCTCCCGGGGAGGAGCGACCCTTGTGAGTTGCCTGGCAGCTGGGCAGGAAGGGAGGGAGGAAGGAGCAGAGCCAGAAGAGGACCTCTGTCTGTCCCTCTGTCCCTCTGTGACCCAGCCCGGCCTGCCGTCTGCCTGGGGCAGGCCCTGGGAACCAGACATAAGGGGTTTCTCTTTAATAAGGACAAGGGTCCGGCCCTTTAAATGTAACGAAATGCATGAGGGAACCCAGAGGAATTTGGAGAACTTATAAAACGTAATCCTTGTACCCATGTGAGTGTGTGTACGGACACGGGTACACACGCACGCACACACGCAACGTTATGTCCCCAGAGCCTAGAGCCTGCCCAAGGTGCCTGGCCTGCCCCTTGCTGGGGTTATGTCTCCAGGTGGCCCCGATCCAGACCCCTGTGGGGCCAACAGCCAGTTCCCCAAAGCCCCGTTCAAGTGTTTGCGCCCGCGACAGTGCAGGAACGTCCAGCGGCCGCTGGAAAAAGAAGAAACCTTGAAATGGTTGAAGGGAAAAGGGAGCACGGTCTCAGCCCCGGTGACACACACAAGGGAGGGATGAGGGCTCAGGCAGGGGGGCCCAAGGGTTTTGTCGCAGTCGCAGGCTTGGGGCCTGGGGTTCCAGTGGGGGCTCTGCCAGCGGCCGTAGAGAGCGCTGCCTGGAATGGGGGACACCATGGTGGGTGTGCTGGGGCGGGAGAGCTTGGAGTTCTTCTGGAAGCATCTTTGTGGGAACACACCTGAGGGCTGGAGGAGGAGGGCCCAGCAGTCCTTCCGTGAGGTGCTGGCCTGCAGCCCCTGTTTGGTTCTAAAAGCAAAGAAAGGAAAAATTAGGCTTTTAAAACAGTTACCAGAATAGCGCGTGCGTCACACCTGGTTCTGTGGGTCTCGGCCCCGTTTTGTTCTCTCGTCTTCTTTTCCTCTGTTGAATTCAGCTCTCCTGACCCCCAATGTTCTGGGGGACCCTTGTCCCCCCTCGGTGCTCTGCTGGCCCCCATCAGCAGGAGGGCTAAACACCCTCTTTTTGTCAAAGGGGACCAGACACAGTCTTTTTATGAACTTAGAGGGGACCCATCGGCTTATTCAGGAGGGAGGGAGCAGCTCCCCACCAGGGCAGGGGCCCGCAGTTGCAGCCGGAGGCCTCGTACTGGGGCTGGGGGTGGGGGGCTGGTGAGGTGTCGTGCTTGGGTTCGCAGGACCCTGCATTCCGTTGGGACCACAGACCCCCGGATAACATGAGAGCGGGGCATCCCTCCCCAGGCTGATGCGGGGGTGTGATGCACAGGAAGAGGATGAGGAGGGAGCTGGCCTGGGGGTCTGCGGGGAGGTGAGGCGGGCAGAGCGGGCCAGGCCGAGGAGGACTGGGGACTAGACTTTCTGGAGGTGCTGCATCCTCCCTGCTCCGACACCCGGCAGGGAGCCAACTAGAAAATGTAACCAGTGCCCTCAATGTTCCAGAAGCTGCTGATGAGCGCCCTGGGATGGCTGCCCCGCCACATGAAGAGCAGGCCCTGGGCCCCCTGTCTCCTGCCGGGGACGTGGAGCTGGGTCTCTGCCGACCGGAGCAGGGGGAAGAAGGGATGTGCAGGCGGGTCCTGCCCTGTGTTCACTCTGGCACGTTCCCAATGAGAGGGGCTGGGGTGGGCACCAAGCGGAGCAAGGGGGACGGGGGTCAGGGGAGGGCCTCAGGGCCAAGTCCCACCGCACTTCTTGCATCCACAGAGCGCCACTAGCAGGGAAGGGAGGCCCGTTCTCTTCCCATCTGCAGGGAGGGGACAGCAGCCCCATGGTCTGGACATGCAGCCTCCCAGTGTGCTGTGGGACTTGGGGCAGGAGCCTCACCAGCCTGGGCCTCGGATTCCTGTCACATGGGGGTCTCATCCAGGGGACATGATACCTTTCTGGATGAGACCCAGTGTGCTCGGGGCAGGTGCAGGTTGACCCCGTGGTCTGTGGTCACCTGGCCCTCTGTTGTCCTCGAGGGGACCCTGCTGGCGAGCTGCACGTGGAGAACAGGTGCGCGCGTGATTGTCCAGTGTCCGTGATGCTGGCCAGTTGGGGACACTCGCCTGGGAGGGGCCCTGCCTCATGTGAACGCCCCTGGTGAGTGTGCTCGTGTGAGAGCATGCATGAGTGTGCACGGGTAGGTGCGATTGTGTGAACAGCTGCGTGTGTGCTTGTGGGTGTGCACGTGAGTGTGGGCACGTGAGTGTGGATGTGGGCGTGTGAGTGGGCTCCTGTGGAGCTACCTGTGTGAGTGTGCTCACATGTGGGTGCACGAGTGTGACAGTGTGTGAGCACATGCAAGTGTTCCTGTGTGTGCATGTGGGTGTGTGTGCGCACATGTGTGGCTGTATGTGTGAGCGTGCACACGTGCCTTGTGTGACAGCAGGGGTAGGTGTGCAGGTATGAATGCGTGTGCACAGATGCACATGTGTGTTTGTGACCCTGTGTGTGTGTGTACATCAGAGCGCGTGTGTGCTTGTGTGATAGGGAGCACACCTGTGTGTGCCTGTGTGGGCCCATGAGTGTGTGTGAGTGTGCCTGCTTGTGTGTTCACCACCGAGTCCGGGCAGCATCTGTCTGGAGCCCCTCCCCCGGAGTCACGCGCTGCCAGCCAGGGGAGTCAAGGCAATGAGGGTGACAGACTGACACTGTCCCCAGGGCACTGTGGGGGGTGGGCGCCAGGCTGGGGCCAGGGAAGGTCTCAGGCCCACAGCTCTCACTGCGCTGCCATGACCTTCCATCCAGGCCGGGCCGCTCGGCCTCCTGCCTCTGCTCTCTCTTGTCCCTGACCTCCTTCTGGGCCCTGTCCTCACTCACCACACCTGTGCACCCTCCCCCCACTCCGACACACATCCCGGGGTGTCCTGCTCCCTCACACACCCATCCCCAGCCGGTCCCTCTTCACACACTCATCGAGCACCTGCTGTATGCCCCATCCTGACCTGAGCTTATGGATTCGGAGGAGACACTGGCTTAGCCCCCAAGGAACTTACAGTCTAGGAGGGCAACAGGCACACAGTCGAGAGCGGGGCGGGGTGGACAAGCCTGAGTTCCAGAGCCTGGCTCTCCAGCCAGGGCATAGAGGGAGGGCTTCCTGGAGGAGGGGGCCTCGGTAGCCAGTGCTCACGGGGCAAAGCAAGGCTCCCAGGCAGAGGGAGGAAGGCCTTGGCCACAGAAGTGGAAACGGGCTGGGGAAGCAGGTGCTGGCTGCAAGGGTGTGGGGGCCAGAGAGCCTGGAGTGAGCCCCCAGTGGGCCTCAGCATCCACGGCCACGTCCGAGCCCACGGAGAGCTGGGCCTGCTCACGCGGGCCGCCGTGGGCTCCTCGGTGCTGCCTCCAGGCTTTTCCTTCTCCCTGGGCTTCGCAAGTGGGGGGAGACAGACAGCTCACATTCTGAAAGGTGAGATCATCTCACTTTTGCCAGTTCTTGGAAAAATGATTCGTTCCCAGAAATGTTTATTAGTCACCCCTTTTGTTGAAAGACATTTTGGCACCACCCGATGGAAAAATCAGAATGCTTTTCACGAGACGATCTGCGTCCAGTACGCCTCCTGAGCTCCCGCAAGGATGGCGTCTGGGTGCGGCTCAAAGGGGAGACCCTGCTGGCATCCGTGGGGAGAGACGGGGCTTGCTGGGCTGTGCGTATGCGCATGCGCCTGCTTTCTCAGGAGGCCCCGTGGCAGAAGCAGGCCTGGGACCTAATTGGAACTGTCATTCACCCCAACATCCCCCCCCCCCGCACCCAGGGACCTCCCGGGGCCTTGCGAGGCCTGGGATGGGGCACCTCATGGCCTTCCTTCCTGTCCTTGACAAATCCACACGAACACCTGTCACGGGGCACACACCGTGTCCTGCCCACGTTATGCTGAGACTCAACCAGACACGGGAGTGTGCTCTGGACTGGGGACTGCAAAGCCCGAGAGACTTCCAGGCCGCACAGAGGGGCAGGAGGGGTCCCTGTGGTGTTGGGATGATGTTTAGTGATGATGGAGCCGACACGGCAGACATCATGGCTGGGACCAGCGGGGCTGGCGATGGGCATGGCAGCCTTGGGGAGGGAGGTCCCCGGCGGTCCCCGAGGGGGGTGCATGTGGGGGCGCCGCCGCTGGTGGGAGCCCGCCGATGATCGCGGAGCTGGCGAGGACTGCTGAGGCTGGAGATCAGATGGGGTCAGGGGAGAGGCTCCTAACTCAGGTCTCTTTTTGTCTCACTGGCTCCAGGGACCCGGGGGAGAGGGAGGACAGTCTCTGCAAACTATGGCCTCTCCCCTTGTAACACTCTGTCCCCTTCCTTTTCTTGACCTTGAGTTCAAGAGCTTTCCTGGTCAGGACCAATCCCGTTAAGTGCAGAGAGCTGGACGGGTTCTCCACCATGTCCCAGGGACGACGTGCCTGGGTCTGCAGCCCCCTGCAATCCAGGGGCTTGGGTGTGGGTGCGGGTGTTCCCCCTCCTGAGGCCGTTCCTGGGAGACGCCAGCCCCCACCCCCCACCCCCAGTTCCCCATAGCCCCAGGGAGTGGAACACTGAGCAGCCAGCGGCACGTGGCATGGTGTTTCAGAGGCTCGCTGACCCTTCCCTGGGGGGGGGTCACCATCCCCCTGGGGAGACTCCGATTTCCCCAGCCAGATGTGACCTTCCTTCCTCCCCACTCCCAGAGGGCCAGCTCCATATGGAGGCCAGATGTGGGGCTGGGTCCGTGTGAGTCAGGCTGGGGTCGAGGAATGCGGGTGACCACCAGGTTGGGCAGGGAGGGCCCAAGGGCCCCCCGGGACAGCTTGATTGGAACGTGGAGGCTTGGAGGGGGTGGGGTCGGGAATCTGTCCAAGGTGCCTGGAGAGCTCTGCCCCTGGGGCTGGGGGCGCCGGCTGTGTCCCACACCTGTGACGGGCAGCACTTGTCCTCTTTGCCCACCGGGGGCCTGTGTCCAGGGTCACAGAGCATCTTGTTCAGCGACGCAGGGCTCAAATGGACCCCTGCGCCACCGTGGTGGGGATCCTGTGGGTCCTTCCTGCCCCAGGCCTGCCCCCAGTCTGTGTACACCTGCTGTGTGCAACCCTGCCCCCAGACCCAAGGGCACCCTCTGGAGCGGGACTGTGGGAGGCATGCCAGGGGACCAGGGACACCCTTCCGAGTGCTCACAGGTGTCTGCTAGATTCCCCTGGGGGAACGTGGCCGGCCAAGGAGCACCCCCAGGACTCTGGGGCTGTAGTCTGGATCCTGCTTGGTTCCTGTTTCCAGGCCTGGTGCCCTGTCTTCAGGGTTCCTTGGAGAAGTGGTTTCCGTCCTTTGGGTGTGGGTTGCCTTTTAGGAGCTAGGTCGAGTGGGGCATGCGGAGGGTGCATGAGAGGACCCATGGCTGCTGGACACCCCCACTCCAGGGCTCCGGTTGGGGAAGCGGGCTTGGCTGCTCTTTGAACTCCTGTGAAGGGGCTGCCTGGAGGTCATGTCCTAAATGGGCACTGGGCTACAGGCTGTTTGGGGAGCTCGACGGGCCACACCCCCACCATGGAGTGTGCATCAATCTGTAGCCAGAAAAGTACCCGCTGCACCAGGCTTTCTGTGAGTCCTGGAGGCCTCATGTCTGGGCGTTGCCCGGGGGCAGGGGTACTTTGGGGGGGTGATGAGGGGCCTGATCTGAGGCCATATTAGCAGAGGTCAATCTGCTTGCCTTGCCCTCCTTCAGAGGCCAGGACCCCACTGGTGCACCAGCCTGGGGCGGCGCTCCTCCCTGGGCCTTCCCGGGGGTGCTGGGAAGCGGGCTTGGTTGTCGGGCATCTCCTGGGGCTGTGTGAGGCCATCCTCCGGGTGACACTCCGGCAGCTCTGGCCAGACCTGCGATGGGGGGCAGGGGACAAGCCAGGCTTTTTCCGTCCCTCCTGACTGGGAGGGGGCCCTCTGTCCCTTTGGCTCCTTTGAGGAAGAGACCAGCCCGCTGATGAGGGCGCCCCACTCTCCTACCTGAGCCTTTGGCCAAGTGGGGTGGCCAGTCCCCTGACCCCGTCTCACTCATGAAGGAGGATGCAGGTGGCCGGGTCAGGCTGGGACCATTGCCCAGGGAATGGGGCTCATGTCTTACCCAGAGTCTGACTCTGATTCCCAGCATCCCCTCCTCTGAGGATCCCTGTGCAGGGAGATGGTCCCAGATCTTACCCCTCTCCCCTCCCAGGAATGGAGCTGGAGCCTTGGGGCCTGGCTGGGAAACTGAGGCAGCATTCACGTTGCTCTTGGTTCAGAGGGAGAGGGGGGCAAACCAAGATGTCTTTGCTGAGAGGGGGAAAAAGGAGGGACCCTCAGCCGGCCTGCAGGTGGGCGTCCCTGCCTTCTTTGAGGTTTGAGGTGTGACTTTTTGGGGGTGGCAGCTGGGGGACTCCAGAGGACTCCTGTGGGGGGCTATGGCTGGGGGGCTGTGGCCTGCTGTGGCCACAGCTCGCTTCAGCTCACCACCTCGCTTTATAGAGGACGGCCGAGATACCCCGTGGTGGGTACACGGGTCCTGCCTCAATGCCCTACACCCCCTCTCCACCCGCACACTCGCTGCCCCCCTCCCCCGCCCCGCCTCCGGCAGGTCAGCATCTCCAAGAACAAGACTTGGCCAGGCTCCGGGCTTTCTTACCTTCATGGGGGATGGGGAAACATGTGGTCAGGGCTGCATTTTATGAAAGCAGCTGCAACTCATGACACACTTTCTATACCGGGAGATTTATGGGGCTGCATGGTTTTAATGGTTTCTGTGGGGTTAGTGTCCTCCCCCATTCGTCCTGGCCGCTGTCTCCGAGACAGATGGGTGACAAGCCTTCCCCGGCCGGACCGGCCCAACAGGAAGGTATGGCTGGGCGGGCGGCGGGGCGCCGGGGGAGGCCAGGGGCTGGCCACCAGGCCTGCTTGGGAGGGGCGGCTGCTGGGAAGCCCCTGGGGGCCCACCCTGAGCGGCCCATAAATCCAGGAGACCTCCAGGCGGCAGGAAGCCTCCCCGAGGAGGTGTCCCAGGGCTCAAGGCTTGTGGGAAGAGGATGATGGTTGGCAGCCCCTCTCCCCTCGGGTGGGTGCCAGGGCCCCTCTGCCATGGCCCCTCCCCCAGGGCCCCAGCCCAGCAGGTTGTCCTCAGGCTGAGCCAGCAGATGAATGAGCAACAACTGTATACACTTCTGTTCTTAGAATCTGGCCCAGTCGGGAGCTTTGATGCCAGTAGGGGGTCCCCAAAACCTACCAGTCAGCTTGGAGCTACTTCCTATCAGTAACTGTCCCCAGAGGTGGCTGTGCCAGGTCCTCCGAGGGCCAAGCTGACAGACTCGGAGTCTCTTGGATCAGGGCTGGAGCTGGGGACGGAGGCTCGGAATGAATGGGGGGCTCCCCTGTCCAGGGCAAGACAAGACTATCTGCTGTGGGCCAGCAGGTCCCCCTGTGGAGGAACCCAAGCATGGGACCCGGAGCTTCCGACTTTTTAGGGTGCCTTGGTGACCTGAGGGTCTCCCTGCATTGGGACTCATAGAGGTTGAGGCTCCCCGGAAAGAGGGCGAGGCCTGTTCCTATAGGACACAGAGGGCCTTGCACACCCAGCTGCTGAGAGGAACCCCCACCCCCCGGTGCCAGCCAGAGGCACCCAGCCTACCCTGGGCCTGCCTTCTGAGTCCACCGCCCAACTCGGGCACAGGCCCTTCTTGCTGACTGGCTTCTGTGGGCCTGGCCCTTGGTCGGCCACTGCCCTGCTCCCAGTCACAGCCAGACCTGCAGCCGAGGGGAGGAATGAGAGGTGAATGGTCCCCGCCAGCCCTGCCACAAGCCAGGATTAGAAGAGAAGTCGGTTGTCACAGTCCTGTGTCGGGGGCTGCTAAGTCCTTCCTGTGAACCCCAGAATTGCTAAGGGGGGCTGCCCCGCCCTGTCTGCAGCCTTGCCGATCAGAGCTGGCTGCGATGGTGGGGACTCCTAGGCTGGCCTGGCCCTTAGGACGTGGGCCACAGAGGCCAGCTCCTTGCTCCCTGGAGCCCATGAGCCCTCTCCATGCCTTTCCTCGGGCATCTGCCCCGTTCTGCAGACATGCTGCCCCCTGCGGCTTTGCTCAGCGACATCCACGGGGGTGCTGACCTCACCCATCTTGCCTCATGAGTTCCAGGTCCCCCCCGCCAATGCCTGCTTTTGTCTTGCGAAGGGCGGAACCCCCACCCCCGGGCATGCTTGCAGCCCAAGCCCTCAGCATAAGGGTGGGCATTTGCGGTGTGGACCCCGAGATCTGGCTGCTTACCACTGAGAGCGGGGCCACTTTGTCTCCCCAGCCCAGCCATTGCCTGGCCTCTGCACCAGAGGGGGACCCCCTGGTTCTGTGCTGGGACCCTCTGCCTGCAGGCTGGTCTCCGCACGCCTCTTCCTGTCCCAGGTAGTCTCTGTCTGCCTTTCTGAGGGTCACCTCCTTCATTTCTGAAGATGGGATGAGGGATCCTTACTGGGCGCCCAGTCTGCCCTCCTGAAGGTCAAGCTAGGACATGGGTGCACAGATGGGCAGAGCTGCCTGGGGCCTGGCGTGCCTGTTGGGCAATGCCACGGGCCCCCCAGGGGACCCCAGCCATCCTGGACTCCCGGCGCTGTGGCGGGCGCGTTCACCGAGCATGCGGAGTGGGTCTGCCTGAGGTCACCGTTTCAATGTGTATTTTGAATATTTTCAGCTGCATGTGCACGGCAGGGACTTGGCCCGCACACTATGTGTGCAGCTCATACTTGGTGGGCTGTGTAATGTGCGGACGCGTTGCCAAGGGCAGCGGAACTGTGGATTTTTTCCAGCATAATCACATGAACCCCACTGCCACCCTCCCCTGCGCCCGCCTGTGCCGTCCAGCTCCAAGGCCCGGGAGCTGCCGTGAGCTGCTGGGGTGGAGAGAGAACAGGGACCATTGCTTTGTCTCCATGGACCGGTGTCCTTTGCTTCTGGCCCCTGAATTCTCACAGACAGCAGGGTGTTCAGGGATGGGGTACCCCTTTGGGCTGCATCCTCAGTGTTGAGTGGATCCCCTCCAGGCCTACTGGCAGGGCCGGGGGAAGTGCGGTGGGGGAGGAGGGCTGCTTTGGATGCCCTGCCTGGTGTTCCAGAACATTCCTTCAGGGGAGGGAAAGTCCAGACCCCGGAAGGGTGAGGCGGGGGTCTCCCATCCTCCTGCTCCGTGAAGAGCCAAAGAGTAAGAATGGCCAGCCCAGGGCCTGACCAGGTCAGGCAAGCGTGCTCTGGCTGCCTCCCAGCCTGGCTGGCCCACATACTCGGGGCTGCCCTCCCGCCCAGCTCGCGGCCAACACCTAAGGTCCCGAGCCCCCAGTTCCAAATGTACAAATATGCTCGGGCTGCCAGAACCAAGCACTGCAGGACAGGGGCTGGAACAACAGAAGTTTATTGTCTCGGGTTCCGGACGCCGGGAGTCCGAGATGGAGGTGTCCGCACGCGGCTTCTCCGGAGGGCCCCCTCCTCAGTTCGCGGATGGCTGCTTCTCGCTGTGTCCTCATGGGGACACTAGTGCCCCTCCTGCCTTCCTCGGAACTTCACAACCTCCGTAATTACCCTCTGGACTCGAGCACATCCTCAGGTCTGGAGGGTTGGCACTTCTTCCTGGGACATCTGGGGCTGGGAGACATGGCTCAGCCTGTCACACCACAGGGTGCTCAGTGCCTGGAGTCACAGCTGCGTTCCCCAGGGGCCTTCTGCAGCATCTCTGTGGGGCCAGTCTTTGCTCACCCCGGCCGGCAGGCATGGGGGTGGGGGATGGGGGAGGGCACCATGGCTGGGCCGGGGGGTCGGGGGTCCCACGCAGGGAAACAGTGGCATCCTGACGGAGCCTCATTCTGCATTCAGCTCAGTCCCGAGGAGAGGAAACTGGGGTTCTCAGGGAGCCGGCTCCCCTGTCGCTTAGCCGAGGGGCACTCAGTTGCCACGGTGACCTCCGTGTGCACAAACACACGGCCCAGCCACTTCTGCACGCTGGAGAGGGCTCCCCACCCCACCTCAGAGTTCACACTGAGTCTTGAGTCCCTTGGTGACAAAAACATGGAAACGGTTGCCATGGCAGCCATTCTTTGGAGCCCTCAGACTGGAGTGCAAAGTTCAGGATGCCCAGGAATGGCTGAAATGAAATATGGGAAAATCTGGCATGTCCCTCACCCCAGAAGGAAGAGCTGAAGGGTGGCAGACGTGCCCCTGGGCCCCACCATCCCTGAACCTCGCCAGCATCCTGAGCCAAGTGTGGGGACAGAAGGCGGAGCAGGAAGGGCCCCAGGGATCTTAAGGGAGGCTGGCCGGCATGGGCAGGTAGGCCGTAAGCGGGCAGGTGAGGACCGCTTGGCATGCCTGGGGACAGGTCCTCGAGGCTGTGGGAGCCACTGAGCTGGCCCACGGCTCGGGTCCTTCAGGTGTAATCTGGAGACGAGCTGCTGCTGCTTTTCCAGGAGGACCCTAGTCCACTCATCTACCAGGGCACTCCTGAGCCTGGGCCAGGGGGGGAAGGTGCAGGGGGTGGCAGTGGGCTCAGCAAGGGCAGCATGCCCTGTTCCAATGATGGTTCATGACCGGGTTTTCCTTGATCGGTCAGTGCAGCAGAGACCTCTTCCCTTCGCCCCTGGAATGACTGTGTGCTCCCCCAGCAGTTCCCCAACTGGGCTGCACAGGGCTCTGCTAACCCGAGATGCGCTAGCTGCACAGGTCTGCACTCAAGAGTTTTTTGGGAAACCAACCCACATGCATATAACGATTTATAGACTGAAGGCTCTGAAAAGTCCTGCAGTTAAAGAAACCTCTTGACTTTAACTCAATTTCACAAACATTATTGAAGCAAAGTTCCCCATCTTTTTTTTTTTTTAAAGGCATTTCTCCCTACTTTAAAAATCTCTCTTACTATCCAGCAGAAATGACATTAACATTTACTAGGCCACTGATTCTCAAAGTGTGTTCTGGGAGCAGCAGTAGCTCCACCTGGGAACTGGTGACAGGTGGACTCCAGACCTGTTGAATCAAATTCTGGGGTGAGGCCCAGCAGTGTCTGTTTACCAAGCCCTTTGGGGCATTCCAATGCAGGCTCCAGTGGTCAAACCCCTGTACCATGGGACGTTTCAGTTGAGAATTAGGAGGCGAATGGCCTGGGGAATTGGAAAGGGTCGGGAGGGAGGCAGGCAGCCTGGCAGGGATGGGAGGGGGTGCCCTACAAGGACCCTGGACGCTGTAAGGGCGCCATGGCCATCTGGAGGGGTAGGTTCACGGCACTGAGAGCCCATCATGGTTTTCTGGGACTGGGTCAAGGGCAAGGTTGTGTGTCTGGAGGTGTCATGAGGTTTGACGTTCAGTGCTTGGAGCCCTTGTAAACGCCGTGGCAGGAAGGAGGGTGGGGGGGGCACTAAAGGAGGTTCCTACCCAGCCTGAGGAGTGACAGGCACTGCTCTCACAGAAGGCACCTGTCTTGGGCAGCGACTCTGCCCAGAGTGCTGGGAGGAGGGGTGTTCAGTTCCTCTAAGCTTCTTCTGGCCTTGCTGGCCCTAGAGGAGGTTTGTCCCCAAAGGCAAAGATTCAACAGAGGCATGATGTAAGGCTTCCTGGAGCAGCAGGTGGGGTTCCCCAGATCCTTTTCGGTACCACCCAGTGGGATACCCTGTGCCGTCCCGTCCCAGCTGTGTCTTGTCCATCAGACTGGCTGACCTATCCTCGGTTGTGCAAGCAGGCAGGGCCCACCTGACTGCAGGAAGTGGGGTCGGGGGCAGGCGGCACTCCTTGGCCCCGGGGTCCCACTCTCCTGCCTGTGCTTCCTTGCAGCGGTCCAGATCCACATTCTGAAAGCGGACAAGGCAGGGGACTGGTGGAAGTTCACAGTGAACATCATCTCCGTGTACAAGCAGGGCACAAGCCGCATCCGCCGTGGTGACCAGAGCCTGTGGATCCGCTCACGGGACATCGCCTGCAAGTGTCCCAAAATCAAGCCCCTCAAGAAGTACCTGCTGCTGGGCAACGCGGAGGACTCGCCGGACCAGAGCGGCATCGTGGCAGACAAAAGCAGCCTGGTGATCCAGTGGCGGGACACGTGGGCGAGGCGGCTGCGCAAGTTCCAGCAGCGCGAGAAGAAGGGCAAGTGCAAGAAGGCCTAGCGCGGTGGCCGCGGCGCCAGGCGGGCAGGCAGGGCGGGGCGTGGGGCCAAGCGGGCTTTCCCGGCGGTGGGGGGCGTGGGGAGCGGGCAGGGGCGGGGCTGCAGGGTGGGGCCTTGGGCCGTGGCCCCGCCCCAGCCTCCCCTCCCCCTCCCGCTGCGCGCACCCGGGGCGGGAGAGATGAGGACGAGACTTAGCTACCTCACGGGCTCCTTCCAGAGCAGCGGCGCGCTCTCCGGGCAGAGCAGGCCTGACCTGGGGTGGGGGTGGGGTGGACGAGGGGCCGGCGTTGGGGGCGCAGAGCTGCGCAGGTGGGGCCACCCCCTCAGCGCCGGCCGGTTCTGGAGAGGGGGACGTGAGAACTGTGAACCCTGGGGTGGGAGGCGCTGAGCGAGACACCCCACTTCCCCCCACCCTCCCGACCCTCCTTTGTCTGGGGATCCCCACGCGGGACCCCTGGCCGCGACGACTTGGGCCCCGTCAGGCTCTTAGGGGTCCGGAACAGTCCCCAGGTGGCCTGTGGCCTCTGCTGCCACCTGCTGAGTTGGTCCTGGCCCCCCGGGGGGGGGGCGGTTCTTGGGCAGGGTGGGGATTCCCGTTGGTGGAGCCAGAGGACTGCGATCCCGGGTTGGCGCCTGTCCCCGCTGGGGTGCGCAATGGGTGCTAGCCCATGCCCAGGGCAGTGGGCCCAAGGACACCCCCAAAGAGCCTCAGCCGGGTGGTCACCGCCTCACGCTGGAGCTGCCTGTTGGAGGAGGCCTTGCGAAGGCAAAACCTCCCAAAGAGTTTCCTTTCTGGAAACTTGGAACCAGCCCCTTTATGACATTTTCCAGGGAAGGGGGAAGGGGCCGTGACACTATTTGTGTAATGAAGTCAGCTCCTGGGAAGGGCCTGGGGCATGGAATGCAGGTTTGCACAGGCAGCTGGGCCAGGCTGGGGGAAGGGGTTTGTCCAGGAGTGCCAGAGTTTGTGGGCTCAGCAAGGTCCCAGGGTGCCCGAGCCTCAGCCAAGCAGTGACAGGGATGACCAGGTTCCTGTGGGCCAAGGAAGCAATGATCACTTCCTGTTGCTGCCCTCACTCCTGCATCCCTCCGGAAAGGGACAGAGAGTGCTGGACCAAGCAAGCCCGCTGCAGCCACCCCTGCCTGGGGCTTCCCCTCCAGCTGCGCAACACCTCACCCACTTCTTTCCGGCTACCCCTTTTTTGTGGAGGCCTTCCGTGCCCCGTGGTGTGGCCAGGCCTCCTTTCCAAAGCTTTCTGGAGATACTGTCCCCAAACAGGCAGCCCCAGACCTTTGGCCCTTTGGCTCTCCGCACACAGGGCCCATCATCGAGGCCTGGGGCCTTCTGCTGCCCTGCCTCGGAGCTCTCTGCACTGCCCAGGGGCCTCTGGCCCAGTCCTCACACCCGGCACACTGAATTAGAGGCCTGGCTCTGCTCTCAGTCAGGAAATTGGTTTCACTTTCCCTGCCGGAGCTCAGTGGCTTGCAAGGGTCAGACCAAGTATGAAGCTCGGCCCCTCGTGGTCTGGCTTCCCTCCGCCTCCCCTGCTTCGGCCCACAGCTCGGCTGTCTTACTGAGCACCTGCTCTGTGCCAGGCACTTTACCCACGTGACCTTACCTAAGCCTCATAACGACCCCGAGACAGGGATTCTCAGCCCACTTCTGCCAGCGAGGACACTGCTCAAGGTCACAGGCAAGAAAGAGGCAGAGCTGGGTTCAGACTCCAGAGCCGGGCCTTCTGGTCACACTGCCCCTCACTGCACACTGCCCTGTAGCCCACCCACCCCTTTGGTTCGCACGGCTGAGACACTGGCCCTGGTGACTGCATCTAGCTTGGGAAGAGAAGTCAGGGTGGGGACGGGGACAGGGTCCTGGGGCTGGGCACAACATCTTAAGAGGTGGCGGAAAGAGTGGGTGAGGCAGGGCGTAAACTCGCCACAGGTCCAAGAAGGCAGTCCTTGGCTAATCCTGAAACGTCGTAGAAAGGACATTTGGCTGCCTGGGGCTGTTTGGAGAGCTTCCAGAACAGACTGGGAGAGACGCCTAAGGGGGCAGGGAGAGGACAGCACTGTCCCGGGAAGGAGTATCCAGGCCCATGGCTGGGTGCACAGGGACCCCACCAAGCAGCCAGCCCTCCTTGCCCCAGGCCTGGGAGGTTTGTGAGCACCACGAGCATCTCTGAGGTCTCCCTAACTGCTGGGCCCCCTTCTTGAAAGGGCCGGCTCTCTTTTCTGCTCACACTTGTCTGGCTTCTCCACCCTGCCTAGAAAGGCTGTGCCCTCCTGGGCCTGAGTGTCACCCCACGTCCCCTGAGGGGCTGGCACTGGTGGTCTCCGAGGCCCCCTCGCCTCTCGCTTTAAATTCCACCAGCCTGCCCCTCAGCTCAGCACCCCGAGGGCGCAGGCTCTCCCGTCCCCCCTCCCCTGCCCCATGGCTAGGCCCCAGAGCAGCCGTGGTGGGGGATGGGATGAGGACCCTAGCAGGAGAGTTCAGTCATCCCAGCCTGCCCATCCCAGCCTCGCCCATCTCGAGGACCCAGCCCTCCGCTCCTCCGAGTCCAGCCACCAAGTTCAGGAGCGTGGGCCCATCCCGGGGAAAGCACCCTCTTCCAGCCCGCCCCCTTCCCTGGGAGGAGACGGAAGGAGGAACGGAGGCGTTCCGGTTTGTACAGTTAGGATCGGATGTAAAACGGAGCTAGCTTTTGATTTTGAAGAGTGTATTAACCAGAATTGTGATATGTAGGTGTCTGAGAAAAACATACCAGATTAGTTTTTAAAAATGAAAACAGAATGCCCACCTGTCCTTTTTCTCACCTGCTGGGTGGTCTGGAGCCCCTGACAGCAACGTGCCTGCCTGACAAACAGTAACACTAAAGATAAAGTTACGGGGTAGAAGAGAGGGAAAAGGTGAGGGGCTGCCCCAGGTGCCCAGAGATGGGAAGGGAGGGACCCTGTGGTATAAGCCAGGGGGACTGGGGGCCTCTCCAAGGCCCCTCATGTCCCCTCTGCCTCCATAGTAGCATGCAGGAAATGGGTACAGAGTTCCTTGGGTGTGGCCCAGAATGGAATGAAACCGAAAAATGTCAGGTCTCAACACGTAAAGGAAGTCCCCTATACCCCCGAGAGAGCGAGACTGGCAAATGGATGAACTAGACTCATGGCTGGGGTCACTGGGCCATGGTTCATGGCCACAGCCACGCCATACCCCAGGGGTATCCAAATGTGTACTCTTGGGGCCTTGTCCCCTGGCCAAAACCAAGCCGGCCCTGTTCCCACGTCATCAGACCTCTCTTCCCCCTTCCCAAAGGCACTCCCCCCCCCCCCAGCTCCCTCCTGCGTTTCTGAGTTCTGTTCACTCAGAATTGTAAATGTTTAGTTGTGACCATGACATACTGTTTGGGTCAGTGTTTCTTTCCAATGCATACTAATATATTATGGTTATTATATATGAATATATTTAATGACATGGAAAAAGTTGTGGATTTTGTTTTTTGGTTTTTTTTGTTTTTGTTTTTTTTTGGTTAGAGTTGTAATGGACCCAGATGGAACTTGTAACGTGGGCCCCACAGGATAGAACTAAGTTCAGATATCATTTAAATAAACTCTTGTACACTGTTCACTGTCTCCTCGTCTTTCCTGGTGGCCTGAGCATGCCATGGGGCAAGGAGAGGGAGTCTTCAGGCAGCTCTTGAGGAGTATCATTTCTGCTCTCAGAACTACCCAGGGACCGAGCCCTAACGACCCCAGAGAGACAGGAACGGGGTCACTCCCCTTGCAGAGTTCTAGGGTTTGCTGGCTCTGACTGCGACTTGAGCAAAAGCCTCCCAGATGGGACCGTGTATTTTTCAGTTCCCCAGAAACCGCCGTTGGGATCCATCCCTGCCACTCCCTGGGGTCCTAGGTCAGCAAAAAGAGGTGTCCTCGCACACCTTTGAACTTCCCCTCCTGATTCAGACCTGCAGTAGTTTTTGCCTTTCACAGAATCCGTGTCTTCTACTCAGAGCCGAGAAGACTCCAGAGGGAAGACAGTGGGGTTGGGGGAACTCGGAGTGGGTTTCACACCATGGCTGAAGGTGCAGGGCAGGCCCCAGGGGCTGGGCTAACTGGGTTCCTGGGAGGCTATATTTAAACCTCCCAATGGTTGTGCTTTCTTTAATAAAGAATTCAGTCATTAGAAACCCTTTGCGTTCTCATGCAGAGCAGGGGAGGAGGGGCTCGTTACCAGGAAGCTGTAACTTCTGCACCCACCTGTTTCAAAGACAGGTCTCGGTGGCGGGCTTAGGCTGGCCGTGGAAGGCCTGGAAAGCCCTTACCTTGAGGCTTGGAGAGGTGACAGAGATGCCTTCAGCTTCTCTGGAAGAACCAGGACCAGCCCAGCTGCCGCAGGGCTCTGAGAGACGGGGACTGTGTTCTCGGAACCGGGGTGAAAGCCCAGCCAGGCGTGATCTCCAGTGTCCTCATCAGCTCAGGAGTGAGTCCCCTGCTGGGGTGGCCATGCCTGGACATGCCGAGGAGAAAGGAAGCCCCAGGGTGGGGGGTGGGGGTGGGGATCTATGGACTGAAGACCCGCCGAGTCACTAGGGCTAAGAGCATGTGCCACACACTCACCTTGGGTCATCGAGGGTCAGGGATCCAGTTCTCAAGGATTTTCAGGATGAGGCTTTTTTCGGTCCTTCATAAGAATGCGGTCTCTGCCTGAGGGCACTGACTCCTTTGGGGCCCCGCTGTAGCCAGGCCCCATGTGCAGCCACAGCCCCAGCACCCAGGCCAGAACGAAGCTCCCCACTGGTCAGCGACAACATGAGAGCATGGTCTGTAAAACAACCTGCATCCGACGGCCTTGTGTTCTCGCTAGGGAGGGGACACGCTGCCACCTGCTGAAGTCAGTGCAGGAAGGGAGCCCCAGACGCTGCTAAGTGCCGGCCCAGGAGGGCCGACAAACCCAAGGAGACGGCCGCTGGTGCCCAAGGAAGCAGAGTGACTCCATTCGGGACTCCGGGTTCAAAGCCCAGACCCTCAGGGCCAGGGACACGTCCCGGGGTCTGCCCGACTTTCTGGGAGGTGAGGCCCCCGCCTTTGTAAAGCCACCCCTCCTCCAGAGTCGGGGTGCCAGGACTTTGCCTGCTCATGGCAGAGACACCCTGGGTTTCAGATTTTGTTGAACAGACATCTCTTTCCGCGCTCTCTTAAGACTAAATAAAGACAGAGAAGGCACGTGCCAAGAGAAATGAGGAGGCAAGGACGGACAGAACAGGGGAGACACACGGTATACGGGTAGATAAGCTCACTGCTGGGAAAGGGTAAATGCTTGTGATTGGCACGTGGTTAGAGAAAGTCTGAAACTAGACGAAGCCATTAGGGGAAAAATACCCCATTTAACTTAAGCGGGGCTAGGCTGGAAAACCCAACAGATAAAAGGAGATCCGTGGTCTGAGCACAAAGGTCTCAGGTCTTCCCGAAGCTGAAGACGCAGGGAGTAAGGGATCTAACAGGCTGGGGCTGGCCTGGTGGACCAGGAGGGAGGATGCAGCCGCAGGCTGGCTGGCTGGTCTCCATGAGCAGCCGCTCTAGAAGCAGAGGGGCCTGTGGGAATTCCCCAGCAGCCCCGTGGACGGACAGGACTCTGCTGGGGCTCCGCGGACCCTGATGGATGCACAGCGGACACACAGCGTCCTGGGGCTGATGAAGACCAAGCTTTACAGTTATTAATAATAACAAAATTTCAACAGAACATAAGTACCAGTTGTAAGCAGGTGTCTGGACTTCTTTATATGGTATCCAGCCTTTAAATGCTTATCATTCACAGTCAGGTAAGTTAAACAATACTTACGCTGTTATTTTAATATGGTTTATCTTCACAGAAAAAAGACCCTATGTTGCCTCTCTTCTCTGTGCTTAGGGTGAAGTCCTAACCACTCACATGGCTGATGCAGAGCACTGTGGGCCCCTGAAACCCCTCTGGGGCTTGGCGGTGGGGAGACCAGGTCTTAATGGGTTCACTTTCCAAACCAGCTGGAAAATGCCCCCGTTAACGTCAGCCACGTTAACTCCGGGGTGGGTCTCGACACAACAGATCCCCAAACGGGGCGCATCCCAGCCAGGCGCCCTTCGCTTTGGAGAGGTGGGTGTTTCCCGTGGGAAACTTAGCCCCCAGGAAGCGAACAAGAGGGGGGATCCTTCCTGCACTGCACCACCCCGGGGCTCAGATGGCGTGTCCTCACGGCCGAACCAGACGGCATTTCGCCGCCTCCTGTCTGCGGGTCCAGAGAAGTGAAGTCACTTGTCTAGGGCACCCAGCTAGCAGCGCTGGGGCCGGGCCCGGAGCCCACTCCGTCAAAAGAACAGAAGCCGCTGTGTGCAGACATCGGCTCAGTGTTTGGCTTGAAAAGGCCCTTCCGTGTGACTGAGCCAGGACGCTGTGGCTCTGGTTCAAAGACGCCCCACAAGTTGCCGGGGCTCCGTGCTGAGCAAGTCAAGAGGAGGTGAGAAAGTCAAACAGAACTTCAGTGCTGCCTCCCATGAGCCCAAGGTGGGGGGGCTCCACGGAGACGCTGTTTATGCGGATTTGGGGGTTTTGCACGACGAGGCTGGAAGGTCAGCTCTGCGGATTCTTGATCGTCCTTTGGGTGATCCGTTAGCAACCACCTGCCTCCCCCCTTCCCAACAAGGAACATGCATCCTGGGGCGCCTTACTGTCCGTGCGGCCTCTCTCCTTTGAGAACACACCCACATCGAGACAAGCCCCCTTCGGTTTCTCATCTCAGCGTCCCAGTCCAGGTCCCTGACAGCGTGGCTCCTGTTCACCGCGGCTGCCGCTCCCCAAGGCCTAGCCTTGCTCTGGTGTGTGCGCCGCCCCCCGAGGTCAGAAGGGAATAGGATCCAAGAGTGCACAGTAGAATCCTGGGGCTCCAATGTGGAGACCATCCAACCCGCTGGGTTTCTTCTTAGGTTAGCGATCACATAGCTGGCCGGGGTGTGCCTGTCCCGGGGGCTGTGCCCCACCTAGCTCGGGCTCTCTGCCTTCTGGCCACGTCCTGAGACCCTCACCTGGTCAATGAGCTGTGAGCAGAGGAAATGGGTTCACTTCTGGACAGAACATTCCACAGCCGCTATGAGGGCTCCCAGTGTCCCCCTCTCCTCTGTCAGAGCCTGCTGTGGCTGTCCCCAGGGCTGTCCCCCTAGCTCAGGGTCTGCAGTGAAAAGATCGGTCCCTCGAGGGATAGGCAGCAGGGACAAGGCACCCATGACTGGGATGGACCCAGGACATTTGGGTCTAGGTGGTTGGGGATGCAGCACTATCCTGTGAGTTTCAGCTGTCACTGGGCAGGGTGCAGGGACCAGGCAGGCCAGGTCCAGGGCTGGATGCCTCTCAGAGAACAGGCAGGCATTTCCCAGCTGTGTGCTCATACCAGGGGCAAGGGGGACCACTCAGGTGGAGTGGGGGCCGGCGGGAGCTTAAGTGAGCCCATACTACCAGAGAAGAGCTGCCGAGAGGAGGGTGACCCCCCTTTCTGCAGAATGTACGACTTATCAAGCCTCTGACCGAGGGCCAGGTCTCTGGACTCAGGTCCTCCCGCACACGGCCATCTTTGGTCTCGTGACCAAGGACACGCCACGCTGGGTGGTGCTTTGACTCTCCCTGTGTCCATCTCTGCCCACGGAGGGTCCCGCCGTGCCCTCAGAGGGCAGGAGACCCTGGGATTCCCCTTCCACGGGCCCACTCTCTCCTTTTCCCTCAGTGAAACCTCAGGCTTAGGGAAGGGCCCCATTGCCAACCCTAATTCCCTCCCCCTCCGACAGGGAGAGCAAGAGCCCGGCCAGCTGGCCACCCTGCTCTCTTGTCACCCAGAACAGAGGGCATCTTTCAACCCGGAACTCCCCGAAGCTCCTGCGGGCTGGGGGTCCTCAGGACGCCCACCGCACCGTTCGGCCCTGGCACTAGCGCGCACGCACACATGCAGCGCCCTCCACTCACACACACCGGGTGCTTGCAGCCCACGGAGGAGCCAAAGAAAGGCCCTGCCCTCCTGACATCACATTCACACCTCTCTGGACCCTAACGGGTGCCTTCCAGCCCGATAACGTCCCATGCCTCCCCACTCCTACCCTACTCCCCAGACCTGGTCTGGGGGCTCGGAGCCCGGTCACTGAGGAAAGCAGCGGGAGCTGCTACTGGGTCTGAAGGCAGTTCCCAAAGTAGAGCCTGCAAATGTCCCAGCGTCATGGCAGCAAGCCCGGGAACGCGGACTTGGGCGTGCGACAGGTGCGCACTCACACACGCGCCCCTCCTCCCCATGGGGCTGCGGCTGTTCACTCACCGTCTCCCTCGCGGGCACACGACTTCCCCAAGCAGACGGACGCCTAGCACACTGCGGGGTGGCCGGAACTCCCCCCGCAGCCATGAGGCACGGTCACTTGGGCCCGGCACCCAAATGACCAGTGCCAGAAGCAAACGGGTCGCACGCGGCCTGCGGCCCTGGAGCCTCCCCACTACGGGCCCATTCACGCAACGTGCAGCCGCAGTTCAGGGCTTGAGGGGGGGCGGTACTTTATCGACGTAACGCGCAGCCGCAGTTGAAAGCTTTGGGGCGTTTATTGAGAGCGGGTTCAGGTACCATCTGGGTGCTGGGCTTCTCTGCGGCGCTGGCAGGCATCACAGCTGGTGTGCCCCTTACTGCCACTAGTTGGTGGGCCAGACGGCCACGACCACAATCGCCACCAGCAGTAGCAAAATCACCATGATCATCCCTGGAAAAGACAAGCATGAGAGACGGCTTCAGTGACTCATGCTGGAAGGGCATGACGTAGCCTGTGACCTACCTTTGCGGGGGACAGGGAAATGTGGCTCTGCTTTCGGCTTGCACTGATGAAACACCGAGAAAGCAAAGGGCATTAGGGTCTGCAGGGAAAGGTTAAATCTAGAATCCACTGTCTCCACTGGCTACATGGCTCTGCCTTCTTGAACTCAAGATGCTTAGGTCACACATTGGCAAAAGCATCCAATGGAGGGCCGCCTGGGTGGCTCGGTGGGTTAAGGGTCTGCCTTCAGTTCAAGGTCATGATCTGGGGGACCTGAGCCAGCCCAGGGTCCCTCAAGGGTCAGGCTCCCTGCTCAGCGAGGAGCCGCTTCTCCCTCTCCCTCTGGCCCTCCCCTCCATTCGTGCTTTCTTGCTCTCTCAAAAAATTAAAATCTTAAAAAATTTAAAAAATAGATATCCAGTGGAGGGATTCCTGCAAAGTCAGCACTGGATACACATTTGCTCTCTCAAGGGTCTCCTGAGTTACTGAAGCCCCCAGAGGGAAGTGAGGAGCACACGAGGTAAAGCAAGTGAACATGTCTAGGAAGTAACAGGTGACTCAAATGTGTAGGATCACGTGGTTCTGTGGCCCCGAGATGGAGAGGCTGTTTCCAGAAAGGCTAGTCCCAGGAGTTCAACTCCCGATGCTCTTACAGGAAGCGCCCCCAGCACGTTATGCATCTTATTAACTAAATACCCACTGGCCACACGGGGCTCCTTACATTTCAATGAATTGAAATAAAATATAGTAGAGAGCTCAGTTTCTCAGCTCCACTAACCATATCTCAAGTGCTCAAGGGTCCCATGTGACCCATGGCTACCATGTCGGACACAGACAATTGGTGAACTTTCCGCTGGACAGAAGTGATGGAAGGTATGGAGGTGGGATTACATCACTGGTTGCTGCACCCCTAGCTTCCACAATGGCGCCTGGAGCGGATTCAATGCCCGTTTGTTGAATAAATGGGTGAACGGTCACTCAGTGTGTCCTCAACACTCACCCTACCCTCGGACAGCTTCCCACACTGGGAGTTCTGCTCTCCCTTCTTCTGGACTCGGTTTTGTTAAGTTAGATTTTTCTGGGAAACTGCCCACTTTTTCTGAGTGTTCAAAAATACTGGTGTAAAACCGTTCATTACGTTCTCTTAGAACACTAGGCTGTACCCGTGCTCTTCTTTTTGTCTCTAACGTGATATATCTGGACATTCCTCTTCCTGATTAGCGCTGCCTCAAGGTGCCTCTTTTGATCACCTCTTCCAAGAACGGGTTCTGATGCTGTTGGTCATGTCCCCTCATTTCCTGTTTAAATTTCTGCATCTGTATTCCTTAATCCTAGAACTCATAGGTTTTCTTTGGATTCACTCTACTGTTCTTTGAACTGAAAGTCAGCTCATTCATTTTCCATCTTTCTTCTAAATATTGTCCCTCTACACCTACAACTTTCTGTTTTAAGATTTTATTTTCAAGTAATCTCTAACACCCAACATGGGGCTCGAACTCAGGCCCCTGAGAGCAAGAGTTGCACATTCCATCCACTGAGGCAGGCGGCTGCCCCTGTCTACAATTTTTGGTGGGAAATAATTTCACTGCTGTTAGTTTCTAAGTTCTATGTATTTTAGATTTTTCAGCAATTTCTTCTTTGGCCCAACAATTACTCAGAAATGTGTTTTAAAATTTCTGGTTACAATGGAATATGCTTATCCAATATATTTTTTTTAAAATATGAGATAATCATATAGTGTATTTTGATGTGAAAATACCTGTGATTTTACAGGTGACAAAGCCACCAGGACTACAAACAATAACGTGGTTCATTGCCTGCATTCTTAACTGAAGAAAAGGCTGTATCTCAGTTTTCCCACCCAGTTCATAGATGCCCTGAATTCCCTCCACAGACCTTCAGGGTTCAATGTAGCTCAAGTAGTGAGCATTTTATTTTATCTTTTAAAGATTTATTTACTGGGCACCTGGGTGGCTCAGCTGGTTATGCATCCACCTTTGGCTCAGGTCATCATCTTGAGGATCACGAGACTGAGTCCTGTGTCAGGCTCCCTGCTCACTGGGGAGTCTGCTTCTCCCGCGCCCTCTGACCCTCCTCCCCGGCTTGTGCACTCTCTCTCTGGTCTCAAATAAATAAATCTTTTTAAAATTTTTAAAATAAACATTTATTTATTTATTTCGCAGAGAGACAGGGGAGGGGCGGAGGGAGAGAATCCCAAGCAGACTCCTCGCTGAGGGCAGAGCCTGACTCCGGGCTCGAGCTCATGGACCCTGAGATCATGACCCGAGCCAAAATCAAGACTTGGATGCTCAAGCGAGTGACGCACCCAGGCACCCCAAGTGGTGTGCTCTTTAAACTCAACCATTGTAAAGCACAGCATGGGCACAGTGTCGAATATTAAGAAGGCACATAAAAATATATAGCAGGCTTCCCTGTCATCTCCGTGACAGTGGATGATTTTTTCCTAAAACCCCCCTTTTCTCTAATGATCTGATCTTTTGCAAGTACTCCCTCTTGGGACCTACGAATTCTCCCCAACTTCGTACAGACATTAACCCAAGCCTCTCCATCAGGAGCCAGCAAACTGTGGTCCCCCTGGCTGCTGGTCTGTTTTTGTACAACCCCCGAGCCAAGAATGGTTTGTACATTTTTAAGGGCTGTCAAAGAAGACAAAGAGAAGCTGTGATGCACCGTCTGTGGTCTGCAAAGCCTAAACTCTTTACTATCCGGTCTTTCACAGAAGTCTGCGGATCCCTGCTCTCTATCACTAGGGCCGATAACGACCCAGCTGCAGCCTCAGTTCCTCCACGCAGGCTCTGGTTTCCAGCTCTCTCTCCCATTTCTCTCCTCTGGGGATTTCCTCTCTTCCTTGTCAATTTGGCTCTGCATCAGCATTTGAGGGGCGGGCTGTGATATTTTATCTTGCGTTTCAAGACGTGTGTAGTAAGATGCACGAGTGTGCATAGGTGAACGTTATCTCAGCCCATCTTCCGGCCAGAGCCAGAAGAACAAATCTCCTCTTCCTTTATTTCTGCCTCCAGAAATATCTTTATGTTGACCAAAAGCTCCCCCTGGGCAGGAATCCCACCACCTCATGGCTGGGCTGAGAGATCGTCCTGCTTAGGATCAGGGACCCAGCATGGAACTGGAGGACACAGAAGGATTGAGGAGCACTGGGGGGCACCTGCTAGCACTCCAGAATGCAGGGTAACCCCAAAGACAAGGGGGTGGCCTGGGTGCTGAGAAAAGATGGGAGACAAGGCATGGTGTTCAGTTACGGCTGCTAAGGCAGGATTGGAGCTGGGGGAACACTTAGGGCCCAGAGGCTGGTTGTGCAGCAGCAGGGGTACTGGACTGGAGGGAAGGGGGATGGCCAATGGAGAGGCTGACACCAGGACCCCTGAGATTCACAGCGGGCAGTGACAAGCACAGCGGAACAAGAGACCGGAGCGAGGAGATGGAGGACAGAGACTGGCTGAGAAGAAACCACATGCCGGGTTTGAGCTCATACACGATCACAGGGAAGGGGCCTCCCGGCTCCGGTGGCTACTGCTGCCTCCCACCTGGGCCCACCTGCCACCGCTCTGCCCAATGCCTTCCCTGCAGCTGAGCTGGAGCGTAAACCAGATCAGGTTACTGGCAGCCTTGCAACTCTCAGAGGCCTCAGCAGAAATCCAAACTCTTTACGGGGGGCCTCGCACGCTCTGCGTCCGGCTACCCCGGCAGCCATTCTCTGCGCCGGCTCCAGACACACACCCTTCAGTTTCCTCAATGGCCAGGGTGACGCTCCTTCCTGTCCCTCTTGGCCCACGTGCTCCCTACTCCTCCCCCAGAACCCAGTGTCAATGTCACTTCCTCAAGGACCTTCTCCCCAGCGTCCCATGAACCATGCTGGGGCTGTCCCTTCCACGGCCTCGCAATGCCCCCTTCTTCCGTCATGATTTAGGTGCTCAGACACTGTCTGTCTCCACCATGGGCCCCCGAGAGTCCGACACAGGGGCTGCGCCAGTCCAGCTCCCCTCCACAGTGCCCCGTCCCCAGGCCCTTTGTTGTTGTTGTTGTTTTTATATATATATACAAATGAATTAATGTATCGACTATCAGGAAGGGACGAGAAGAACCAATAAGAAAGGCAAAGCAGGAACAGTCAACAGAGAGAGAGAAGCTGAGAACATGTGTCAAGGAAGCCAAAGAAAGAGAAGACTGTAAAGGCAGCAATCAAGAGACACCGCACAGACACCAGGAGGCCAGACAGAAGCTTCTGGGCTGGGAGTCCTTCGATGGGACAATTTAGTAGCCCGGTGGGTGGGCCTCCTAGATCACTCTTAATACCGCAATTCCTCTGTAAGGCGGCAATGATTCTATCTTGGACGCTGTGAGTCGCACAACGTGCCACAGGAGAGGTGACACAGGCACCCTGACACCCGCGCCAGCCGGAAACGCAGAGAGCGAGCACCTTGATGTCATGGGCTCAGCTGGGCTCCTGTCCAGCGATGAGAGAGGCCCTAAGGCCGAGTGACAGGTACATCTTTTATATTTTCAAGCCTTTCAGAGCAAACAGGGGCCCTCTGGCCGCGACATTTTCAGCAGCTTTCGCTAAACGGGTGTGCACGGACCGTCAAGTGAGGAAGTCCTCTCAAGACGGCAAGTGACAGTGACAAGCCAAGGCCAGCGCAGCCTTTGGGATGCTCCCGGTCAGAGAGCAGGTGTTCACAGACCTTCCCACACAGCAACGCTTTCTCTTTAAGAGTCTGGCCTTCTTGGAGCCAGGCCACAGCTCTGGCACCTTCCTTGAATGGAGTCTCTCTTCTCTAGAGGATGTTTCGGGAAGAGTGACCAAGGCTCGTTCTGAAGCCAGGGAGGGCTGAGCCGCACCGTGCACAGAATACGTGGATGCGGGAACCAGCCCGGAAGTCCAGGTGGGACACCTCCCCCCAACTCAGCTCCACCTCATCCCCTTTCTCTGCACCCGTGGGGCCAGTGCAGGGGGGATCCCGGTCCCCGACACAAAGGGGGGCTTCTCAGGTACAGGGGCCCCAGGCACGTTGGGACTCGAAAACAGGGATACAGAGCTTTGACTCGGTTTTCTCTTCTCTTTCTCCTTCCTCCTTCCCTCCTTTACAGTCTGTATGGTGGAAACTTTCAGAGACCTGAGTGGACAGGCGGGTGTACTGCATGGGCACAGGGATCAGATGATGGCCAGTCTGGTTTCACCTGTGCCCTCCCCTGCACCCTGAACCCCAGACATACTTCCTCTCCCACTCCCACTCCATCAAAAGCATCAGAGATAAAGAATCATTAACACAAGTCACCACCACACAGAAGGCGATTTGCCTTTCCTTCAAGACAGAGGCAGGGAAAGCCTCCAGCCCTGGAGACACAGGAAAGTGACTGTGGCCTAGAGGTCCCAGCAGGAGACCATGTGGCCTAAGGGAATAGTATTCAGTCACAGTGGGGTGGGGGAGAGAGAGAGAGAGAGAGAACTTCCTTCTTTTGCCTCAGAGTGGTATGTAAACCTCAGGGGGTCTGCTCATCTGTCCCCCAGCTACAGAGATGTGTGACATTTCAGAAGGAGGAAAGACAGCTGAACTTCTGGGAACCTGCCAACTTCTGGAACAATGAAGGCTCTCTACCCCCACCCCAGGCACAGAAACACCTGGCAAGGCTCCTGACCACGGCACCCCTCCTGCCGAACCCCGCGCGCTCCCGTGCGCCGCGCTGCCTGTCCCACACCCAGGTGCCCCTCACAGGGCCAGGCATGGGCGCCAGAGGCCCAATCGTGGAAAAAAATGGCCATTTCCTTTGGTCAGTCTACCAGATGGGGATTACTCAACCACTTACAATATTTACAAGTCCAGCTCATGGCAATTAAAGAAAGATGTAGGAAAACAAACTCCTTTCAGACTGGGAAGGCACATGAAATGCAGTTCTCTCCAGAACTTCTGAAGAGTGTTCATCGGGATTCATGGCCTGTATTTTTTCCAGTGAAACACTGGAAACCTGCAAAGTAATGGGCACTGTGTTGCCAATGCATCTGCCCCGGGTGAGGGTAGGTCACGGCTCTTGGTGCTTGAGGAAGAGGGAGGGGAGGCAGAGGGAGGGGAAGGAGAGGGAAAGGAAGAAGAGGAGGAGGAAGGGGAGGAAAAAGGGAAGGGGAGGAGGAGACAAGGAGGAGGAAGAGAAGGAGGGAGAGGAGGAAGAAGTGGTGGAAAAAGAAGGAAGGGGAGGAAAAGAGGAGGAGTGGAGGAGGAGGAACATGGACTGTCTTCTTGGGAGAGTGAGAGCAGACAGCACAGACTACTTCCCCCTCAGCGCTCAGCTCAGCTGTAGGGATGCGGGGCTAAGCACAGTGGGAGAGTAGGGGTGCAGGGTAGCAGGGAGGGGCATGCAAAGGGCCGCATTATCTGAAGTTTCCTGATCTGATCACAGGAGAGCAGCACTGGTTGCTTGTGACTGTCCCCGCATCCCTATACCCTTTGCTCCTGTGAGCACCTCTCCCACAGTGAACAGCCTCCGGAGCTCTAGCCTAGACATCTAGGCAAGACCCCCGCGGCTGGCTGGGTTTTTTCCCCCGGGGGTGCCTGTTGACAGGTGACATTTGCTTATGCATTAAGCAGTGGGTTCTCCCTGATCAAACAGATTTCTTGCAGCAGACTCCTGAGCTGAGATGGGGAGCAAGCCAGAGAAAAGACAAAACTGGAATATTTGTTTTCTAAAGTTCATGTAAATGTTCCCTTTAATCCCATTACTGGGCAAATAAGCTGAGAAAAGAGTAGACACCCAGCAGAGAAGGTGAACATATTTACAATCTGAGCGTCAGACCAGAGGGCACAGAACGGCAGGTGCCCTTGGGACCCCATGCGGGAGCTGGGTGCGAGGCGGCATGGGGTGGGCTCCCCAACAGCCTTCTTGCCCGCAGCCTGGAGCTCAGCTGGCCCAGGAGACAGCCACTCCCCTCCCCTGCCACTCCGCTTTCCTGGCGCATTTCCGCAGACAGCGCTTCTATTAAAATCCTGAGCATGAGTCTTCTGTTCTGACTTTGGTTCTGTTTTCACCTGGCATTCAACACATCCCCGGGGTTTCTTCTCTGCTTTGGAGGGTGAACCCCCCGGGCAGCACTAGTGGGCTCCGTCCCCTCAACAGACCTCCCGTCTCCCTCTCCCTTCTGCTTCTGCCCTCCGCCCCCCTGTCACCCTCTGCAGGGACACAGCCTGGGACCCTCCACGGACCCCGCTTCCTCTAGGCTGGCAGCACACTGCCCCTGGAGCCAGAGACACTCCAAGAGGCAGGCCAGTGCCCTTAAACCTCCTCCACCATTCAATGCCTGTGTTAGATATTAATATTCCTTCCATTAGGCCGGACGATCTGCAGCAACAGGGATGGCGCGGTCTGGTGTGGGGGCAGCGGTGCGGGCCCGGGGGTCAGGGAGGCCCGATCTCCATGCCTTTATGGTGAGCTCAGTTCCACCCTCTGTCAAAGCCCCGGATACCGACTTCCTAGGTGCATGGGGAGGACTCAGTGAGATGAGGTGTGGGAGGCTCCCTGGGGGCGAATCTGGCAGCCCTTTACCGCAGAGCGAAGACACTAATTATTCCTGCATCCGGACCCGGGACCCACGGCTGGAGCAGGGGGCCTCCAAGCAGCACCTGCGGCACAATGTCCCAGAGAGAGCCAGGCTCAGGCCTGACGACAGAGCCCAGATGCCATTCATCCCCAAAGGGAAGGGAGGGGAGCAGAACCAGAGGGGACACCTGGATGACATTTCGTGCAGACACGAAGTCCCGCTCCAGCCACAGCTCGGCCGTGGTGACGGGTGTCCAGGAAAGGCTGGAAGTTTAGGGTGGGGTACCTGGCCGCAGCCGTTCGGGTCCTGAGCAC
Source organism: Neogale vison (assembly GCF_020171115.1). NCBI lineage: Eukaryota > Metazoa > Chordata > Mammalia > Carnivora > Mustelidae > Neogale > Neogale vison. Next base: position 57,877,282 of record NC_058095.1, read on the forward strand.
AGGAAGGGCAGCTGGGCTGGGCTGGGCGCAGGCTGCAAGGCGAGCGGAGCCAGGTGAGTGGACGCCAGGTGACAGGAGCAGCGGGCTCTGGGGTCGGCAGGGGTGGTGGTGGTGGTATGAACAGTGCTGGGGGTGGAGGCCCTGTGAGGGGGCCAGGTCAGAGCGGGGGCAGCACCAAGGCCAGGGTCACGGGCCCAAGGACTTAGAGACGTACAAACCAAACCCAAGGGGAACCTAGAAGGTCTGCAGAAAGCCTGACTTCGAAGCCGTGCCAGGCCCTGGAAGCCCATCAGCCCTGAGGGTGGTGGGGGACACCAGGCACCCCAGTGGCACCAGCATAAGGCATTACGAGTAACGGCAGCGTGGTGAGAACAGAAGGAACACAGAGGAAAGGCAGCTGTCCACGCCGCGAGACATGGGCTCAGAACGTACCATGCCCCGGTCCTATGCTGTTCCCACCAGGAGTCAGCAGGGCAGGCAAAGCAACATTCCCCCCCTGCTTTGGAGGTGAGGAAGTGGGGGCTCACAGGTCAGCCCTGCCCTGCCCTGACGGGAGCCCCAGGAAGGCTGCGGGCCAACAGCCCAGCTAGCTCTGGGCACATGGCCACGTTCCCTGGGAGGGAGCCCTGTGGGGCCGGGCCTGGCTGGGGACCAGGCTCACCAGGGGACCCAACCCAGGTGACAGTGGGAGGCCGTGTCTGTGATGCCAAGTGACAGACTCAGAGAAACACATGAGAAGGCAAAGGATTGGCCTGGAATTAGCCTGTGCTTTGGTTCTGACCGAAAACCAAGAAATTTAGATGAAACAGGTCTTAACGTTGCCTTGGCATTTATGTCACTCTGAATGTCTGTCTTCGCCTTTGGACAGGATCATGGCCCCAGGACAGCACCTGGGCCCACGTGACCAAACCCTGGCTCCTGCGGGAAAGATGAGCTTCCTGAAGGTACTGTGCTCTTCTCAGGAGTGGCTCTGGAAGGGGCAAGCCCAGAGTCCCATGAGGGGGTCTGTCCCGGATATGTGCTGGGGTGATGTGGGGAGGAGAAAGGGGCACCTTCCTCACCCTGCCCTATGAAGCTTCAGGCCCCATCTGGGGACAATCTGTCTCCCTGGTCCCCAGGCTGCCACCCCATCTCAATACGGACGAGAGGTAATGCGTCACATCCACAGAGAACCTGGAAGAACGTCATTCTGGAGAGAAGGCAGGAGACTGGGGGGAAGGAGGATGGTGTGGGGAGACATCTGGGGGCCAGAGAGACCCAGCAGCCTCGGCAGGAAGCAGGAATGGGGAAGGTGGCCTGACAGGAGTGGGGGATGGGGCGAAAGAGGGGCTTGCCTCGAAACAGGAAATTGAAAGGAATTAAGACGGCAATAGCTGGGAGGAGCCGGCTGCAGGCCTAGGGGAAGGCGGGTTCCCGGGCTCCGGGCTCCAGGGACCAGACCTCTATCTCACTGGGCATCAGGCGTCTCTGTCACAGCCACGAGGCCCCTGTGAGGCCAACACCTGATGTTTGCTTGGGACAGGACAGTGTATGTCACTAGCCAGGGCACATCATGTCGCAACCAAGGCGTCAGACCTGTGGGTTGGGCTGTTCTGATGGGTGGCCGACCCTGGGCAGATCTGACCACAGGGTAAGGGTCTGGCCAAGAGAGCCAGAGTTCCTCGCACCAGAACCTTCTGTGGGGCAGGTCCGACGGGAGCAAAGACACGTGTGTGGCTCTGCGTGGGCCCCAGGTCTCAGGAGAGGGGCAGAAAATCAACCCCCTCCCACAAAAAAAACAAGAACACTTGGCCGATGACAGCGCTCCTTGGAGGGGGTATGCACAAATTCAGCTAGTCCTGCTGCTCCCCGAACAAAAGATGCAGACGAGTTCCTCGGCTCCATTTGTGTTCTGAACGCGTTACTCAGTTCCCTCCCCCGATGTCCGGCAAATCACCACAATCCAACAGCAGAACTCTGCTGTAGAGAGACGACCTTTCCCATCAGCCATCAAAAGCCGCCTCTCTTGAGTCATCAGGGCAATAATTTAATGCCCACTCTCGGGCGCATCACTATTGGCTAAGAGATATCCCCTCGCTGTGCCGCGGGGTCCCCCTGGGAAAACGAGCCTGTCTGGAATCTGGCAGAAATTCAAGTGCCTTTGAAAAGACAGTCAGGAACTCTGTTATGGATATGTTGTTTTGACAATTCCCTCTTGACTAAGTGTCAAAAGATTTCTGGATGGCTCCACCCGGGCTACGGATTCAGCATTACGAACCCCTCTGTTGGTGCTGCCTGCATTGGGAGACGTCACCTGGCATCAATTAGGGAGACCGAGCCGGGCGACCAGAGTGGGCTGCGGCCCAAGCTCTAAGTCAAGTACAGAAAGGGCGGGCACGGAGCTATGGCCATCCAGAGGCTACTTTTTCAATACAGCAGATGCTGGGCCCTCTGAAAAAAAAAATTTTTTTTTTAAAGTAAATTATGTGCCTGAGATGCGGAAGCCCAGAGTAGTATATTTGAACCGAGGCTCTGAGTTCCAAACCCCAGGAAAACATGCCCCTGGGAGGGGTGGGGACAGCTACGTGTCTGTTCAACTTGGCGTGAGGCCATGTGAGGCTCCCAGGCTCTCCTGTCCACGAACCGCAAAGCTTGGACTGAGCGGAGTTGGGGCTCAGTCACCACAATGGTGACACTGTGGACGGGTGGCTGACAAAATGGGCCTGGAGGTCCCCGGCTGGGCCGTGTTTCCGACTCTTCCTGGCTCAGTTATCCCTTAGAATCCCACTAGTCACCTGACAGCATTCAAACAAATGACGCGTTCTTTAACCTATACGAGCCAGAGCCCTTTCCTCTGACTACTTCTTCTTCTTCTTTTTTTTTTAAAAGATTTTATTTATTTGACAGAGAGGGAGATCACAAGTAGGCAGAGAGGCAGGCAGGGAAAGGGGAAGCAGGTTCCATGCTGAGCGAGAGCCCAACGCAGGGCTCGATCCTAGGACGTTGAAATTATGACCTGGACTGAAGGCAGAGGCTTTAACCCACTGAGCCACCCAGGTGCCCCTTCTCCTCTGACTTCTAACTGGGACCTTTCAGGAAAGAGATCATCAGCAAAAGTAACTGCCTCTGATTTGGGAACGTGGAAGGGCGATCCAAGGAAATAGCTCGCCAGGAAGAGGCCTTCTCAGACACTCTCTCGCAGTCATGCCTCCAGTGACATCACAGACGTTCTCAGGGTAACGCCATCAGTGCTGTCCTGAAGAGACAAAGTGAGCAGGAGACGCCTGGAGGTTCTGCGGCAAGAGGAACTGGGAGCAGAGGTCGGGGCAGGAGAGCCCCCCCTCCTGTCAATGAGGCGAACAAGAACCCCTTGGATGGGGTGAGTGAGTTGCTTGGAGCCTTTCCCTTGGGGACACCTCCTGCCCCAGAGTACACCGTGGACGGGCCCGTGGAGGGTGTGGGTCAACCAGACCCACACTGTGGACGCACACCATTCCGGCCACCACTGAGCTCCTAATGAGAGCCACGTCTGTCCCCATGAGCGGTGCTAGGCACTCTATCCTCATCACGTGTGTGACAGGCTGACGTGCTCAGTAAATGTTTGATTGACAAGGTAACAGAAGGCTCCCACTCCTGGGTGGCCAGGAAAGTGAAAACAATACCCAGAGCTTCTAGATTCTACTTCTTTACAATGGATTTTGATTGAATTTTTACAAAGATTTTATTTATCTGAGAGAGAAAGAGAGAGCATGAGCAGGGGGGAGGTGGGGAAGGGCAGAGGGAGATGGAGAAGCCAGACTCCCCACCCGGCAGGGAGCCCCACGTGGGGCTCGATCCTAGGACCTGACCATGACCTGAGCTGAAGGCAGATGCCCAGCAGAGCCACCCAGGCACTCCTGCATGTCGATCTATTTAACAAACATCAATCAATCCATCTACAGAGTGCCAGGCACTGCTCTAGTCACTGGGGAGAGGACAGTGAAAAAAAAGACAAAAGTCCCTGTTCTCACTGAGCGTCTATTTACACCTGTGCGTGCTCACATGCATGTGTTCACCTGCGTGTGCCTGACTGCTGGGAGGATACAGCGGGTAAAGACAGACAAAACCCAAAATAAGTAAATGACATTGTGTACTCAGAGGTGCAAAGTGCTACAGAAAGGTGAGTGCTTGCTGGCAGCTCAGAGGCATGGATCCCTTCCCTCCAGCTCCAGGGGCAAAAGCAGGAGCGGGTGCTAATACTTTCCATAAACGGCCATCCCACAGTGGGATCTGGAAACGCGCTGCAGGTCAGATGAGTGTGCCTTCCTACGGGGCATCAGGGAACGGCCACCAGTGAACGCTAATGACAGGTAAGGTCAGCAACAACATATGACAGAAGTTGGCTGGAACGATGGGTGACGTCACGACATGTGGAAACAGAAAGCGAACTGATCAGGGAGTGCAGAGAAGACAGGCTGGCGAGGCTGACCTTATCAGGGGGTCCCCGGCACTTTCCAGGACAGGATGCCCTGGCTGGCGAAGGCTGGAAGCCACGCCGTCTCCGGGGACGTGTGGTTTAACACGTGGTCTGACACGAAGGAGCCGTACGCGGCTTCTCCAATGGCGGCGGTTCCCCACACGACCTGTTCTGACAACTCTGTGCCCAAATGAACATCAGAAACGGATGACTGCTGTCTTTTGGGGGGGGAGGTTCACTTTCAAGTAGCACTGCCCCCCCCCCACCCTGCTGCTGCTTGCTAAAATCTAAAGGAAGTCCACATTCTGGTGGCAGGAGGAGGAGGAGGAGGGAGGAAGTGCCAGGGGTCACCAGAAGTCTAGAAGAATCGGGGTGAATGCATTTCAGGGGGATCGTTAGTGCTACTTCTGGGGCATTGGGCGGACAGCCACTCTGTCAACCCCAAGGCTGTGTCTATCCCCCCAATCCTGTCCCCCAACCTCAGCGCTCCTTTGGCCTCCAAAATGACACGGACCATGTATAACCAAGAGCCACAGAGAGCCACGCTCCCCAGCCTACGGCATGTACTCAATGGACATCAACTGCCCTGACTCCTGCTTGAAATGGTTCTGGCTACAAAAGGGGCCTTCACAGTCTGCACTCTTTGAACAGAAGACACTCTGGTCGGCATCCTGTCTGCAAATCACTCTGGTTGCCAGGGCCGCCATATCTGTCCACCACACGACACCAACACCAGGAGGAAGGGGGACCCCTGAGAAGGATGGGACCACCCTCCGTCACTTTCAAGCATGCTACCACAAACAGAGATTTTGAAATGTGCACTCATGCAAAATTCCCCAACAGCCTGGATGACTGTGTGAAAATGCCCATGTTAAGCAGCAGCTCTTTCTGCTCATGGGTCCCGTCCCTGTGCTTTTTTTTTTTTTTTTGGTGCACCAAGGATGGCACAAGAATTCCTTCTTGGCCGTTGGCTCTGGACCTCATCTCCATTCCCAAGCTGCATCATATGGTGCGTGAACCTGGGGCTTTGCATCTTTCCACCTGGGCTTGGAGCCATGGTGCATGCTTGAATACTTTCTGTGGTCCCGTGGCGGTCTCTATGTTCAGCATGGAGTCTGCTTGAGATTCTCTGTCTCCCTCCTTCTCTGCCTCTCCCCCTGCTTGTGTGCACACACACAAGCACGCGCGCGCTCTCTCTCAAATAAACTCTTTTAAAAAATACCCTCCTTAAGAGTACTTCCAGGGACGCCTGGGTGGCTCAGTGGGTTAAAACCTCTGCCTTCGGCTCAGGTCATGATCCCGGGGTCCTGGGATCAAGCCTTACGTTGGGCTCTCTGCTCAGTGGGGAGCCTGCTTCCTCCTCTCTCTCTGCCTGTCTCTCTGCCTACTTGTGATCTCTTTCTCTCTGTCAAATAAATAAATAAAATCGTAAAAAAAAAAAAAAGAATGGAGGTTTATATCAGTTTGGGGGATAAGGCAAACTAGGGAGGTCCTCCCCTGCAGGTGGTCATTGTGGAAGAGGCTTCATGAGACTTGAAAGATACAGTCTGAGAAAGGCATCTTGATGACACAACTGAGTGTCCCAGGTGCCCTGTAGGCTGTTTCCGCCAACACCAGGTATGTGCCCAAGGTCAGGAGCCACGCACAGAACAGACCTGCCCTTCAGACTCATATTGTGGGCACAGAAAATAAAAGGCTATTGGAGGATAACACAATGATGCCATCAGCTTCTCCAGACCCAGTCTTTTTGGAAACAAGTAGAACAGAGGATCCAGAATGTCAGATTTGGCTTTGAACTATTTGCTGACTTACACTGAACTTGGTCTTGTCAGATAACTTCAGCAACCATTTCGAGGCCAAACAGCAGAGCTGAGTTACGACACGCTGCCAGTGCGAGGATCTGGTTTTCCCACCTTGGCCACTGCCACTAGGTGCGCCATGATCTCACACCTCCTGCTAAGCTTGGCACGGGGCTGTTCACACTGCCCTGTAGCCCTCCACGGTTTCCACACACCCAGCACGCAGACACTGGCTTTTGGCCTCAGCTCAAAAACGTTCCCTTCCCAGTGATACCGCCTCTCCCGTGCCCAAGGCACCCAAGGACTGCTTTTCCCTGGCTGCTTCTGCCAAGGACTATCCCGAACACACACGTTACAGAAATTAGTTCATCACTAGCGTAAACTAACAATCGGTCGGGTTCATGGAAAGCACAGCCCTTCCCTGATCGTCTGTAAATTCTTGAGAGGACAGACAGGCCACGCACTGCCATGACTCTAGTCCCCGTGATGCTATCCACAGGTGCCCAGCACAGATGTCGTACAATGCGCACTTTCTGCATCACGCACTTGTGTTTTGGTTGACGGAAAAAAGCTCGTCGTTTAGACTCAAATACTGGTTGCGTGGGGGTATGGAGAGTCAGCGGTGGGGAATTCAAACAGCGCTTTTACTTGGTGATAATTAACGTGGAGATATTCTAGCAGCTAGACTCGTACTCCGCACAGACTAAGCACTCAATGAGTATGTGTTGAATGAATGAATGAACGAACGAATGGAAGAGGATAAGCTACCCACAGAACGGGTTACTAGGGAGTGTTGGTTCTAAAGAACTGAAGGGGATACGAGTAAGTACAGCTGGTCCTGCCAAACTCAAAATCAATATATTACCCCAAGTGGTGAATATCGGAATATAAAATTCCAGAAGAACATATTCTACTAGGTTCCCGCAGATAGATCCACGGTCACATTCTCTCGAAATGCCGGGATTGTACCAGAGGCTCAGGGCTTCTTTTTAACACGGAGGACTTGGACTCAGCTAAGTGGATCCTCTGTATTGCACGAACAGCCCACATCTTACTCATTCTCTGTAACTTTCAATCCCTCTCTATTCGCGGACATTCCTGAGGAGGAAATCACTAGAAGTGGCCTAATAACGGAGACACCATGCTGGTGTTCCAACACTGTCACTCCTGCCTGATCGCTGGAGAGTCCGTCCCACCAGGGGGAGACGGTTCAAGAGGAGACTTTTGATCCCCGCCTCACACCTGCTGAGTCCAGATCTCTGGAGGTGGGACCCAGGAAGCTGGGGGCGTCACCAATCCCTCCACGCCACCCTTCGGGCACTAACATTTGAGAACGGTGTCTTAGAAGGCAGAATCAAGAGCTCACCAGAAGCTCTCCAGCCCCTAAAGTAAAAAGTCAACTATGAACATGCCAGCAACGGCTGTGCTTTCGCTGGGCACTGTGAAGATGAAGGGACGGGGTCCGCAGCTAGTAGGAAGGCCACTGTCCTGGTGGGCAAAGCGGGCACCCAACGACTTCCTGCTGATGACAGGCACCCTGGCAAGGAAGGGGTATACAGCCAGGAATGTGTCCGATGTACAAAAATCACCGGCTGTCGCAAGGCCCCTGCCCCATTTCCTCCCGACAGAGAGAGGTCTGCTCTGCGGAGGTCTGCAGGACCACAGCAGCAGGTGGGATGGCCAAGACTGCCTTGCTTCGAACACAAGGAACCATCTCCATGACTTTCCAGTTACCATCGGGTGGTAACTTTACCAGTTACCAGTTAGCCAGACTTTCCAGTTACCATCGGGTGGACCCAGATGGTCTGCGCCACTCAGCAACATTGACTCTCCCTCCTCGTGGGAGCCTGAGGGAAGGCCCAAGACAGAAAGAAGCACCAGTGAGGACAAGGACAGCAGGAAGGAGCTGGGATGATTCCAGCTTCCGACGCGATGGCTGGAGGCGACGGGGCCGCTATGATGCTCACTCTCCTGTGTGGCGGGTCCTGATCTTGGCCAACGCCCGTATTTCTAGCGCACCCGAAGAACAAAGATTCACCTGCCTGCAGGCACTGGGCACATCGGCGTGGGGTGGTAAGTCCACCGGCGGCGCTCCGTCACCCACACACAGCCCCCAGCCCTCCCAGACGGTGCCCCGGAGCTGGCCCGCTGGAGAGCTGGTTTCAAAGCTTGGGCAGCCCCTGTGTTAGCAGCCTTCCTCCAGCATGGTGGGTAAGGAAATGAGAGAGGGAATGTCTAATGATTAGTTCCTTATGGCCCTCACATTCTTGAAGTGGATTCTTTACGCCCGCTGGAACGCTTCTGCATTCTTGATAGCGGGACCGTAATATAAGTCCCTTCCTTTCGGAGCGCTGTCTTTTATTGACACACTAAAATACCCTCGGAGCAAGAGATGCCCCCCCTCCTCACACACCCCTCCATCACCATGGCCAAGCTCCCTACGCCCGCCATTCCTCGTTCTCTTTCTAAGAATGCAATAAACATTTCAGCACGGTCCTTTCAATCCGCATTATTTATAATATTCTGAACATCCATCGAGCCTGACTAGAACGCTAAGTAATAAATCAAACTTAACAACAACAAAAAAGGAAAGGGTGGGGGGCGGATCGCCCTCTGGCAAGGCTAAAGCCTGAGCCGGTTCGTTCCCCAAAGGGCTTAGTTATGTTAGGAAAAGTGAGATGGGGATGAGACTCGGGGTTTAGAATGACACTGAGGCAGGAACTGGAATCTATAGGCATAATCATAACTTTGTATAAATCTCAAACAAACTTACTTCTCTGGGGTGTCATGAGGATAAATGAGATACGTGGGAAGCATTCGGGATACCTCGAATGAAACCAAATGGAGCCCAGTTCTCCTTTCTGGGTCCAAAAGGTCGTCATCTTGAAATGAAGAGGCTGAAAGCCTTCCTCCTCCCCTGGAGTTCCAGTCTTTGCTCATTAATGTCCCCTCTACCAGTTTGGATGGGGGTGTCTGGGGGGAGTCCTGAAGTGAGGCCCCAGGGGCCACCCTCGGGGCCATCCCCACCTCCACCATCACTCCCCTGTCCCCGGAGGACCAAGCCAGGCCACACACAGTCAGAAGTCTCTCCCTGGAAGGATTCTGCTCCAGCCTGGGGGGTAGGAGGCGGAACTTGTCCCCCACCCATACTGCCTGGCGCTACGCAGGTTTATACCGTCTGACTTTCTCCTTGCAGAGGCAGAATCTGGCTTAAGAGCTCGCTGATGATTTCAAAATTTATCTAAACAAACGTGGAGGCCAGCATCAGCTCTTGGCTAATTGCATAATTGGCCTGAGGCCTCGCTGCCTTGGCGACTTCCCGCTCATTCCGAATCTCGCCCTGGAAACCCAAGCCGCTCAGCCTCACCACGGAGCAGGCCTATGTTTACGTGGTCAGACCTCAGCTTGGTGGCCCTGCAGGCGCGGAGTCTGACGGGCTCTGCGATCTGCTCTAAGTGGTCCCTGTCTATGGCTTCTGGGAGTGGGGGGAGCTGCTGCCTTTCTGGGCTCGTTCAGCAGCACGAGTGTGAGATGGGAGTCACTGAGTCATGACCCGCACTGTATCATCTCGGTCTCTTGCTGCTTCAGGAGAAATGACCAGAACCCGCGGGTCATGGGACTTCTCTGCAAGAGAGCCACTTTTCCTATTAAGATGGTCAAACTTGCCAAGGAGTCTGGTGGCTCTGCCATGCTGTCACTCTGCATTTTGACCTCATCTGCCCTTGTTCTATGACTGACGGGGCTTCCTGTTCCGATTTGTCACCTGCCTGCTGGACTAGGTCTCCGTAAGGTCTCGACCAACGTTCTAGAAGGGATCTGATACGGGCTTTGTTGTGTTCACCCACTGCTACCAGTAAGTGTCCCCCCCAAACTCCCAAATTTATGGATGATATCCATATTTGCTTTTAAAAAGTCCCGTAAAATTCAATTTTTTTTTCTTACAAAATCCCTAGGTCACAGGGACCCCCAAAGTCTTTGTTATGTGACGACTATGGTCGGTGATCTACTGAAATGTTTGCTTCTGATCACAGACACCCTTCCGTGCTAGAAGGACTGAGTGGCTGACCCAGATCTCTCGGGTCTCCTCCCTTGCAAGTGTCCACTCTCACTCCACACTTCATGGGGAGTCCTTTCCCTTGGCTCCTAACTCCGAGTCTGGGCTCTTCTACGCTCTGAGCTCCCCCGACATTAAACAGATGATCCCAGGAACCACTGCCTCTCTCTGCCTCTCCCACCTTCAACCGCTTAACACATGCTTTTGTCTTATCTTTACTCGGATGGGGTCAACACGTAAGGAGTGTTGAAGCCCATGGTTTTGCAGCCAGATGGCCTGGGTTCAAATCCTGACTGTCCCACTCCCTGTGGGCGAGCTTCTCCACCTGTCTGGGCCTCACCTGCAGAATGGGGATAACAGTAGTATGTGTATTTGTTGGGTACGGTCCCTGTAATGCAATATAGAGCTTGATAAACCTCTGTTTTCCCAGTTACAAAGGCTTTACCAGACGTGTTTCATGGTATGCTTACAGCCCCTTCAAATGGGCTCTGTTTTGATCCAGGTTCTGGCTGACAATGAGCCACGCTTATATTTCAGGATACTACCCATCGAGCCCTAGTGACTTGGGCACACAGAGGTCAGCTGATCCAGGCTGGCCAGCAGCTTCTGACCCAGCACATGAAGCTGAGTTGAGTGAAAAGATTCTTTTCTCTTTTTGAACTAGGAAATAAGGACCAATGCGGACTTGCTAGGTGTCCTTATAATAAACCTACCTTTGTGGATGGTCATAATACGAGCAGGTCTCTGTTCATTTGTGCCCACTGGAAAGATCCTCCAAGGAACAAAAGCTTAATTCATATACAGCTCATCTATGTCACACTGCAGATACATGCACTTAAAAGACCAGATTCTGATTCAGGGAACAAATTTCTAGTGGCAAAATTTGGGGTCATCAGCAAAATGGCTGGAAGGCTTTCTGTCCCTTTTGAAATAGACTTTTTAGGCCATCGGTGAAATACCTAAGACTTGAACAAAATTGGTCTTAGCCCCCTTTTAATATCAACCCCTATTTCAAATCCAGATGCTACAACGTCCATACATTTAATCAGGATGAAAGTTGTTTTTGGTTTTTGTTGTTGTTGTTGTTGTTGTTGTTTTAAATCAACAGAGTTCACAGGTGAAAGTCTTCATGAGTTAAGGTGAGTACAGAGCAAACCCTTTCCTGGTTAACTTCCTTGTCACTCTGGAGAACGTCTCTACCAAAGCCTGGAGCTTTCTGGAGCTAGGGATGTGGGAGGAGGTATAAGAGAAGAAACAGCCAGAAATGACAGCTGGTGAGGGTTAATGAGGACCCATGATGGGGTCCACGCGGAACAGAGAGAAGAGAGCCAGTCATCCTCCACCCATCAATGCACTCTAAGCCGGGTACCATGTTAGATGCTGGGAATAGACCAATGTTCAAGGTGGATGCCATACCTGGCCCCAAGGTTATTACATGTTAATGGGGGAGGCAGACATTCAAATAATCACACAGTGAAATTACCACAGATCATAGACAAATGTGACCAAAGAAACAAATGAGGTGTTGTGATAAGAAGTATGTTAATGTTGTGGTCAGATGAAGGCTCTAGTCACAAGACAAGGTGGGCAAAGACTAGCCCGGCTGGAGGGAGCAGTAAGCATGGGACACGTGGGGATCTCATGGCATGGAGAGAAAGACACCAACCGTGGCTGGAACTGGCCGATGAGAAGGACAGAAATCAAGATGAGTTTGGTAAGAAGGCCGGGGGCTAAGTTTTACATGGTCTTGGGGCTCACGGTCAGGAGCTGGGTTTCATTCCGAGCACAAGGGAAGCCACTGGCTAGGATTAAGCAGGGGAGGAGCAACAACTCATTTATGTTATACAGTCACTCATGCCACTCTGTGGAGCCTGGACGGCAGGGTCCAGCCTCGGGGTACAGGTCAAGTCAACAAGACCCTGAGGAAACCAATACAGACAGCAACCAGGTGGGAGGGGGGCTGTGATGGAAGGAGGGGAAGCAAGATTTCTACCTTGAATAACTGGTTCGTGGGGTGCCATGCACTGAAACGGAGAAAACCAGTGGCTTCTGGATTGGCTGCAGCGGGATTTTGGTTGAAAGCTCACGTAAGCATGTGGGTGTGCGGCAGAAACCTGGAGCTCTCAGCAGACAGGTCTTGGTTGGTGAGGGAGAGATGGGTGCAGATCAGAAGGCCAAAGAAGACCTTCGGGAGGAAACGTCATGGGAGAGGCAGAGCAGCAGGGACAGAAGAGGAGCAGCAGCAGAAGGAGGTGAAGGCAGGCAGCGGAGGGAGGGAACGCAGAGCTTCGGGACTTGGGAGATGAGGGCCAAGGGTCGGTGGAGGGGGACCGAAGGAAGATGTCTGGTTCTGTCACTACCTTCTGACAGCAGCAGCAGCAACAGCCAGAACTTACTGAGGGTCTTCCGCGTGCCAAGCTTTGTGACCACGGTCTCAGATACACCATCTCTACGGCCAGAACCGCGAACGGACACCATCACGATGATGAGGACGATGGCGATGATGAGCATGACAATGACGATGATGATGATGATGATGGAACCCGAAGCTCAGAAGAGTTGAACAACTGTTCTAAGGTTTCCCAGCTCTCCAGTGTTGGGAACTGAACGCAAGTGTGACTAGCTCCAACCGTCAGAGTCCTAGAGACTGTGTATTAGTACAAAGACCAAAAACACACCTTTCAGGTCATTTCTGCTTCCCTGGCCAGCTGCCTTGTTCCAGGCAAGCAACTATGGACTTCTCACCGTCTTCCTGCCACAGAGCAATCCAATGTCCCCCCTCCCCCAGCACCCCCGCTTGCTCCCTTCAGGAGCCCAAGTCAATGCCCTTCCTAACTGCCAACTCAAAGCCAAACCATATCTGTTCCTCGGTTTCCCTTCAGGAACTAGAAGAGACCAGATGCTTGCGTGTGGATGACGAAGTGCCTGACCTGGAAATAACAAAATAACCAATAGAAAACCTCTCTGAACTGAAGACGCCAGTTAGCAAATAGACTGAACAATGAAACCCCTTCTTATGAAGCAGTCATAAACACCAGAAAACACACGAAGAAAAGCTTATTAGCAACTAGTAAATGGAGAGTAAAGGAATGAAGGAAAATGGACAGGACTGGTATCTTGGAAGTTCTGTAACTTTACTGAGGGCCATGAAGGGAAATTCAAATGGAGAGAGAGAGAGATGTCCCATATTCCTAGATGGGAAGGTTTAATGCTCTGTACCAGTCAACTCTCTCCAAACTCATACGAACATTAATTTGGTTATATTAAAAAAATAGCAACATGGTGTTCCAGGAACCTGCCAAATTATGGTACAACTGGACTATCCCCATCTTGCAGATTAGGAACCCAAGGGCTCAGGGGAAGAAAGTGGAGTAGATTTTAGGGAAGTTAAGGCGGAAGCACAAAAAGATACCTGCATGATGTTCACTGCAGTTTGTGTGGCCGTGTGTGGGCAGAGGAGAAGAGCAGATCACAGGGGCCCTAAGCACTGTCACAAGGAACATGGGCTGTGGGGAATCTCTGGAAGGCTTAGCGGGGGCAGCAGTGGGACAGGCTGGTAAGAGCAAGTCCGTGGTTTACAAAGCCCACCCTGGTTTCAGTGTGGAGAAGGCACGTGAAGGGGCAGATCTGCAGACAAGGAGGTGAGTCAGGGAGCAACAGGAGGTCCCAGAAGGAGACAGAAGGACAGAAGGACAGGGGCACCCAGCTTCCATAGGCACCGAGGATGGAGAACTCACACGAGTTGGCATTGGATGGGATATGGCCGGCTGAGCGAGAGGGAAGAGCCAGGGATGACTCCCGAGTGTCTGGCGTGAGAAACGGAATGGGCAGTGGGTTTGCTCATCCAAACAGAAGACAGAGAAGGAAAAGCAGGGCTGAGAGGATCATGAGCCCAAGTCTGGACATCCTGGGGGTTATTTCAAGCAAGTCTGACAGCACAGTACTGCTATAATCCACTGGGATTATAGAGAATTTATCTTTGGGGCTAGCAAGCCATTAGGGGAAAATGTCCTATTTGGGGGTGGGAGTTGGGAGGCAGAACACCACCTACTTTACGTACCCCAAATGTGAAGCAGGCACATAGCCTGGAGTGATAAAGCAGTGTAAGATCTTGGGGGTGAGTCTGGCGTCATGGCTGGTAAAAGCCTCCCAGAAAGACCCTCTCTGGGCTCTTCCCACACTCCTGTCGGAGGCCGAGTCTGCTGCGGCTTCACGGTTTTCTCTCCTCTACCCCAGCACTCCCAGATATTTAGCTTATGCTTTTGTACATTTGACAAACTGTTGGTTGGCACTTGACACCTCTTTCTTTTCTTTTTTCTTTTCTTCCTGCCTCCCTTTTTTTTTTTTCTTTTTTAAGATTTTTATTTCTTGAGAGACAGAGAGAGAGAGAGCATGAGCAGCGGGGAAGAGGCAGAGGGAGAAGCAGACTCCCCACTGAGCAGGGAGCCCAATGTGGGACTCGATCCAGGACCCCGGGATCATGACTGGAGCCAAAGGCAGACGCTTAACTGGCTGAGCCACCTGGGCATCCCAACTGACGCCACCTTCTTACTATAATCTCCCTCCTCTCTAATATCAGAGTGTGTTCTCCTTCATTTGTCACATTCCTTCAGACGTGACACTGTTTCCGAGGATGGTAAGACAGCTGTCAAGAGGAACGCATGTGACTAAAGCCAACCTTTTTATTGATGACACAGGAATGTCTGTGGGGTCTGTTTTCTTAACCTGTAACCATCTTCATTGTCCTGATCCTTGCAGTTGGCTGTTCATCGTGGTGTTTGGAAAACAGGTCAGCCAAAGGAGAGCTAGCTTTTCCCCTCTGTTTGACACTCCTCTGGCCAACCTACAAGCTAGGGAGAGCAGAACCGAGGCGCTCTCGATCACCTGCGGCAGAATACCCACCCAGAGGAATACAAAGGAAATGGTCCAAGCAAGAGTTACACTCGCAAATCTGACTCCAGGAAATGAGAGAGTAGCTTTATGGGGATGTATTTTCTTTTTCTTTACCCAAACTACAGAAATGCATGTATCTGTCTTCTGGCAAATGGGTATCCCAGACATCAGCACAAGTGGAAGAAAGAGCTCGTCTGTGGTTGCTGTAGAGATTAGACAGGGACTCCCAGGGGGTCAGGGTGGGCGGTAGGGCATCCTCAAGAGGAAAAACGGGGTGTTCGTAAATACAGATCCCTGAACTGTGACCCTGGGTGATAAGCATCTGAGAGACTTACCTTACAAAGCTCACAGGGCAGCCCAGGGTAACGTGGGAACCCCACACCATCAGAGAATATTTTTGATGCTGACAAAAAGTTGTGGATAATTAGAACTTACAAGAAGGAGTTTTCTCCCTTTCTATAAATATTTAACCTTCTGTGTTTGCAATAAAAATTCTCTGAGTTTGCATTTCATGGGGTGAAGATATCAACTCAAGCAAAGTGCTCAGTGTGCCAAGCTTCCAACGGAGAGCTTTGGCGACGCATGGAACGGTTCCCTTCATTCTCGAAGCTTAAACGGCGCGCGTCTTTTAAAATTTAAAAACAATTTTCTTGAGCAGCTAAATGTTTCCAACAACTTCTGTCTGGAGGGACTAAATGAGAGTTCCTTTTATTTTCTAGAGTCATTTTATTAATCAAACGCAAAAAGGCCATCCATTCAGCGGAGCCTGGTGGAAACAGTAACCCTGAATAATATTCAAGGATTTTCTTTTGAAGCTGAGAGCCGGCAATTACTGTACTGCAAAAGACTATTTTACTATGGTACATTTCCTCAGGAGAGGAAATGATTTTTGAGAATACTGAAGCCTTTTTTATTCTAAAGCAGGCCAGCAACACCTGTACACAATCTTTCTAGACAACAATAAGACTTTTCTGAGGTTTCTTGTCATGACCATTTAATTTAATAGCGCCGAGAGTTTAAACAGGACACTAATACCTCAGTTAGCTGGCACGATTGGCGAACTGGGGATTCCAGTTAACTTAATTTTTCCATCAACTAATAGGAACCCATTTATGCAATGAAATTTCCTCACCAGGATACAGGGGATCTGGACATCTCTTTGCAGGTATGTACAATTTCATGTTTTGTCTCTCGGACTGACATTTTTTTTTTTAAGAAGAAAAAAAAATCAGCATTTTTGCCCTTCCATAAATCTTCAAATTAATACACCAGTAATCAAGCACATGTGAGAGGCCTCTCCAAAAGGGGGGAGGAGGTTAAATTTCACACTGATAGTCTCCAGCTAAAGAAAATAAACTTAGCAAGTGAAATAAAATATATTCCTCCAAATCTGTGTAGCATTCATTTCACGTGCTACACATCGACCTGCACCTGGGGAGACAGAGATACACAATACATGTTTATTCGGACCCTAGAGGCTCACAGTTTACATACAGGCGAAGTTGAGAACTTCAGAAGACGCCAGAAGTGACAGGTGTTTTAAAATTTTTTTCTTTAAAAGTGTAAAAAGCTACTCTTGCTTTTGAGAAGTCAAGGCAAGTGAAATGTACTTTTTGAAATGATTAGTGGAAAGAAAATAAATTTAGAATTATCCCTAGATCTTTTTTTCCACCAGCGGAAAATAAGGACGGACTTTTTATCTTGACCTCAGCTTGGCAGAATTAGAAAGCTTCAAAGATTCTCAGAATGGTGGGGCGCCTGGGTGCTCAGTCGGTTAAGCTTCCGACTCCTGATTTCGGCTCAGGTCAGGACGTCGGGGCTGTGAGATAGAGCCCAGCATCGGGTTCCATGCTCAGTGGGGAGGCTGGGACTCTGTCTCTCCCTCTGCTCTTCCCCTGCTCTCTTGCTCGCTCTGTCTCTCTCAAATAAATAAATCTTAAAAAAAACAAACAAAAAACCCCCGATTCTCAGAAATGTGACAGGCAAACGGGGAAAAGTAACTAAAGGTACTTTCTGGCATGATTTGCCTGGGGCCCAAAGACCCCAGTCTTCCTCAGTCTTTCTAGTTTCTAGGTCTTGTACTTGTCTTTTAATTACCAGATGCAAAGTCTTTCCAAGTCATGGGTGGGTCTTGATTTCTTTTCTCTGATGGTTTCCAGCAGGCAACCTTGGCCTCGGGATCTTAAGTTTTCTGGAATGCTAGGTTCCCTTCTCCCTGCTTCCCGGGGCCCCGCCCTGCTGGAGATCCCGAGCCAGGGGATCTGGGATGGGGCTCAGGAATTTGTATTTTTAGAAAGATTATCATGTGATTCTTATCATTAAGGAAGTTTGAAAAATATGTCCCTGGATAAGACGATCTGCCTAAGAATCATGGGGGGGTGGGCGGGGCAAAGTGGGGTGAGGTGATGGTTCCGGGAGGGAAAAGCACATTCCCAGGCCCCACCAGCCGGAGTGGCAGATTCATTAAGCCTGGGGTGGGGCTTGGAGATTTGCGTTTTCAACCAGCACCTTGGCTGACATCTGGTTGACAGAAACACTGCCCTCCGTGCTGCTGGACACAGACAACCAGAATCAGGAGGAAGCCCCGGAAAGGTCCGCAGTACTGATACAAAGCTGGGGCATACGGAACACCTGCCCCTCCCCCTGCCCTCCCCAGCTCCGGGAGCCCTGGGCAGCTTCCTGTCACTCCTGATCTACCCTAGTTGGGCCACTTCTCCAGGGCCCCAGCAGTGGCCAGGGTTAAGGCCAAAGCACAGCCAAGATGCCATTTTGGCCCCGACCCATGATCTAGGATGAGGAGACAAACGACGACAGTCGCCTTAGGGAAAAGTGGCAGAATGTCTTTTGGAACGGTCACGACTTGTGGCGATCGCACCTAGAAATCACGAATAAAGCTGTCACTGGTGGCTCCGGGATGAACATGCAGCTCCCTATGAGGTCTGCTTGAAACAAACCTGTCTCTACCACCAGCTGCTACAGCACTCATGCTTAGAGAAACAAATACTTCAAAGACAAACAACACCTTCCCATTTTCCCTTCAAACATGACTAATTTTGCTCAATACTTCTGAAAAGTTGTAACAAACTTCTGGAAAGCCCACATTCCTGCACTGGGCCCTTGCCAATAACTGTATGGACCTCGCTCTCCGGGAACGCCGAGGGAAGTATCACACATGGTACGGCTAAAAACTTAAAAATAGGACAAGATCATAACTGGGATGCACAGCTACACTCGAACGCTTCCCCACGTGGTCTGACCCCAGCCTTTCCCCCAAGAGGCTGAACTCCCAACTTACCCGGTAGTTCAGCTCTGCCCACATGGCCCTCATTCACATCTTAAAGATTCCAAATGAAAACAAACTTGCGTTAGCGCAACCAGCCTGCTTCTCCAGAAGGGACAAGGGAAGGGACGCGGTTCAGCCCACCCACAGGCACTCCTCTCTGACTTGTAAATATCGATGTGCAACACACCATTATTTTGGCTTTGGAAGACTATACTGTCTGCTTCGTTGGGGTAGGAAATTACCAAAGGGGGGCAAAAAAAAAAAAAGAAAAAAAATCTCATTTTGAACATGGCCAGAGTTGAGGATTCTTATGCATGAAGAGTACAAATGGTTGTCTTTCAGTTTGGAAAGAAAAAGCACTCCTGCCAAAAAAAAAGGTTTGCTGGGGAAGCTTTGCAGTGGTATTTTACCTCAACACATCTTTCAAGTTGGATGGCTTATAAGCGCATGGCTTTGGTTCTGGTCTTCCGTCTTCAGACAACTCTAAGCTGTCTGTGGCAGCTGCAGAGGCCGGGTCTTGAAATGAAATAAAGAAATAATTGCTTCGGGGAACAAAGGAAGAAAAAAAAAACCCGCTCTCTTAGCTGGACTGCACGGCCCCCGGGGAATGTGTGTGGTATGTGTTCCTGATTAATACTGTGCGGTGTGGTGAGGAGGAATCCCTGAGCAAGCCCAGAGCATCAGAAAGACGTGTGATGTGGTCAAAAGAGCGGCTTTCAGAGGCGTATACCTGGACTGGAATCGTGGCTCCGCCACTGATCCGCTACGTGACCTTGACAGAGTGCCTTGACCTTTGGGGTCTTCACTCCTTAGCTGCAGTATGGGACTAAGACCACCTACCAATTCGAGGGGGTGTGAGGGAGACTGGGGAGGACGACGTATGGCACATGCTGACTTTGGTAAAACTCAACACCCACGGTTATACCTGCCCACTGCATCCCCCCACCCACCAAAGGGAGAAGAAAGGGATTCGTCTATAAACCAAAAGAACAGGAAGGAGGCGATACCCACTCAGATGGGTCAGTAAAATGCAGGAAGACAGGCCGTGGACAACAGGGCACAGATGGTAACAACGGATCGGGGTGGGAATCCAAAGTGGGAAGTTGACTGGTACCCCAGGCCCCTGGAAAGGCTCAGGGCTGGGGATGCACAAGGTAGTTCTGAAGGCAAAGCTGGAAACAGGGGGGGCTGGTTACAAATGGCATGAGCCTCAGTTACATCCCGGACTCGCTTCTGTCACCCTCCACGACCAGGAAGCTACCTCCCCACTATCCTCTCGGGAAAGAAGTTCAGAGAGAAACTGGACCAGAGGAATTCTAAACACGGGGCAGCAGGCACAGGAGAAGGAAGAGATTAGGTGAGAGGTTGAAAATAGGGAAATTAAATATGACTTTTCATGTGGACCAGAGAGCTGGCTATCCCGTCCCCCCTACTGAGCTCCCAGATGCCACTGGCTAGGCTTCTATTCACCAGACAGGGGACTATAGGTCTCCCCTCGGCAGAAAGGGACCAACCAAAGAGAAAAAACCTGCTAGGGGACATCTGGGGCTCCCAATAAAATAACTAGGTCCTTTCCTGTCTGATCATCCTCCAGGCAAAGTTACAAGTCAAGAGACCCCACTGATGCATACACAACTTTTGGGGATCTTTTGGTGTTTCATTCTTAAACAGTAATGGGTAGCCAAGCATCACTAGACATTTGATGCAAGAGAAAAAGAAAACACCCCCCCCCAAGTCACTCCCCCTTCTCCCTGCCAACCATCCCCGACCAAAACCATGAAAAGGAATTGAGGGAAAAGACAAAACAAACAACAGAAGAAACCGTCAAAGCAACACTAATTGATATCCTCAGAGATATAATGTCTACTAAAAGATTTTGTGTCTCTGAAACCAGAACTGAGCACCATTTAAAAATCAGAAAACCCAAGTTACAAAAATAAGAGAGTGGCAGTAAACCAAGGGATAGATGTGAAGAAGTAGATGAAGAAATGTTCTGGAAAGGAACAAAAACACAAAGAAATGAGAAACAGAAGAGAAAACAAGGAAATCATCAATTTCTTTAGAAAGATTTATTTATTTGAGAGAGAGAGAGAGAGAGAGAAAGCATGAGCAGGGGGACAGAGCAGACTCCCTGCTGAGTAAGGAGCCTGAAGTGGGGCTCAGTCCCAGGACCCTGAGATCACAGCCCAAGCTGAAGGCAGATGCTTAACTGACTGAGCCACTCAGGTGCCCCAGGGAAATCGACAAAATTAAACCAGGAGGTCCAACAGCCAACCATGAATGTAGAATGTGCCAGAGGGAAAGGAAAGGAAAAGGAGAGGAGGTACTTATCAAAGCTCTAACAGAAGAAAAAGTAGTCAGGACAAAGGCAATGAACTCCAGCCGGAAGGGTTCACAAAGTGGCCAACACCAGGACAGGGGGCTGGCATCATTCAAAGGTCTTCCGTGTGAGATCCAGAATGTTCACGCTAAGGAAAAGCTCTAAAAAGCAAAGCAGGACGTGTAACAAGACTCAGGACAAAATGGCACTGGACTTCTCAGGAGCACCACTGGGAGCCAGAAGACAATGAAAGATGCCTTTAGCGTTCGGAACACAAATCGTCCTTGGCGGAAAATTCTATATGCAGTCGATCCGTTAAACTGTGCGAGGCAGAAAGGCGGTATTTTTCAGACATGCTGTATCTCAAGAAATATACTTCTCAGGCAGTCCCCGTCAGAGAGCTAGAAGAGGGTGTGCCCCATCACCTAAGGAGGTAAATCAAGGAAGAAGATAACGAATTCAAAGGAAGGGGGCTCCGAGGGGAGAGCAAGGGGAGAAAAGTGTCAGGAAGATATCAAAGTCCCAGGGCAGTGGAGGGGCAAGGGGCCTGGAGAGCTCGCAGTTGGGTTCGAACGGAAGCTGGGGGCTCAAGAGGGCTGAGCCCCGAACAGAGAGCAGAATACGGACAAGATGGGTCTGCTGGTGCGCAGCTCACAGATCCAGAGGCATTTCTCAGTTCCGCAGTAATTCAGGGCCAGAGTTATGAGAAGCAAAGGGAAAGGATGACACTAAGTCCAGGAAAACCAAAATACCGGGTCGGAAAGGAAGTCTAATTATAGTGAGCTACGTGGCTCGGGGAAAGACACCGATATGGTCAAAATGAAAATGCTGAACCATGATCTACCTAACAACTGTGATTGAACTCTGTTGGGGGCAGAGAGGAGGGGTGTGTGCACGCGTGTGCGTGCGTGTGCACGCGCGGGAGGGGGTGGGGGGCAGCCGGTGAAAGGACGACGTCCACCTTCCATGGCAGAAGTTAACAGACAGTATCTCAAACCGCAGTTAGGTCAAGTCCTAGGAGTACAAGCATATTCTGCAGAAGGAAGACAGTGCGATCCAGGGGAAACAGGTAGGAGGAGCTGAAAGCACTCTCCTCAGGGGACCGGGGCCCAGGGGTAAGGGAGGTGGGGAAGGTCACCGTGGTTTGAAACGGAACGTGCACTTCTGTCTTTGTGAACTATGCCTGCACACTATTTCGAGTCATCCCCAGGCCAGAGTCTGTGTGAAATGCCTCCCCCCGCCTGCTGGCCATGGGGATCAAGGGCACTTGTGCAGCAGGGGTGGGGGGCTGGGGCGGGTGAGTTCCACCCCCATCTGAACCATACAGATCAGACCCAGTACCCGGGTGCAAGAGAGAGGAGAGAAACACAGACTCTCAACGGTCTCTGCTTGGCTGTCCCGCCAGCACATGGCCACACACAGAAAAGATTTCAACAAGCTGACCACACACTGACGATCATAGGACTTTCAAGCGCACCCCAAACTGCAGGAAAAGCATCTCAGATCCCATTGTGCTACTGCACAGAGAAGGAATGCCAAGGAGCCTCTGGCGAGTCCCTATCTCTGGTTGAGAGGCATTTTTTTCAATCTAGGGCATCTCGAACTCTCCATGGCACGAGCAAACAACGGAATCATCATCTCTATGTCCTGTATATACGTACACGAAAGCACATTGCTCACCAGTCCAGGGCGCCCACCTTCTGAGGCTGTATTGACTGCCCCTCTATCCAACCCCCCCCAACCAGGCTCATTCCCTTCTAGTGCAGTCTGCGGGGGGGGGGGACACCCCTTGGGGGGCTTTCCCACTTGACCTAAGGTCAGCCACAAGAAGGACATGCAGCAGAGCCACGGAGAGCAAATTCTGGGAAGGGAGGAGGAGCCCATCAGATCTAAAAGGAGTATCAACACAAACACTGCTCCTCGACTGAGCAAAGAGAGTTTCTGGGTGTTCTACAAAATCACTGTCGAATTAACATGCTGCCAGCACCGCGGTAAATACTCCGGCCAGGACAGAGCTAGCTCTTCTTGGAAAGAGCTGTCCCTTTCTCTTCTGTTAGTATTGTCACTGGATAAATAAATAGGTGACAATTCTTTTTGCATTTTGGTTTTCCAGGACTCTCTTCCTGGCGCTGAATTTGGTGTTTCAGCACGAGAGTAATTTAGTGCTTGATATATTCTATTTATGCACTTGTCTACAGGTAAACGTTTTCAATTTCTTCAGCCATGCTGATGTTAAACACACACACATATTTTATCATAAACTACTCCATATCTTCTTTGGAATACAGAGTTTATGAATTATAAATTAAATCTCTCCTGGGATCGTGGCTGGACTGTCCTTGTTCCAATCTGCTCTACAAGGTTCTTAGGTTCCAAGGTGGGAGAAGGAATGAGGCTCTCTGGACAGTCTGGAAGGCTTGCTGGCCGGTCAGCCCAGTGCGCTGTTCCATCCGTAAGTCCTGGCCGGCCAGACTCTGTGAGCTTACCCATTTATTTATGCTGTTGTGTATATTTTGCTGTTGTTTCCAAGGAACGGTTCTGTTTGAAATTCTCCAGCCTTGCCTTAGTTGAACTAAGGGGAAGCAGGATTGTTTTTCCTCATACGCCTATGTGTTCCCAAGGGCTGGAAGCTGCCAGCCAACCAGACCAGAACCAGGACTCGGGAACAAGCAGCTTCTTTGCGTGGTCAGAGGGACACATCAGACAAGGGGTCCCTGAACATGAATCTCAGAAGGGTAAGGGAAGAGGCACCCTGAGAGTCCAAGCACGGTCTCAGCGGTGGTGCCCCGTGGTGGGGCTTCAGTGTGGACTAGCTTGGAGACCTCCCCCTGCAAGCTTCGGTATGTCACCACCAAGTGGCGGCAGAGAGAGTAACAGGCGCACAGGGCCAAGGGGGCTCCTGGTTCCCAGTAGGGAGACGGAATGCTCTTCCAAGCCGTGGCTCAGAATAAAAATAGAATCTGTTTATTAAACTTGTCTCTTTCATAACACAACACAGGCTGGGAAAGAGAACCACTCAGCAGACACAATAAAGGGAAAGCATTGGGTGTTTCTCTGGCTACCTGTGAAAGCCTACCCTCCAGCTTGCTCCGCTCTGAGCTCGGACCAGACAAAAAGCAGTCTCCTCCTCCCACGGAACTCGGGCAAGAGTCCCCTTAGCTGTGCGTTTGGACCCCTCCAGCCTGGAAACGCTCACTCCTGGCCTCAGGTCTGCAAAAGGTGGTTGGTTTCCTCTTGCCCTTCTGTTTCTGATCTCCAAATGCTCAGGAACCCCTGAGTATTCAAATATCGTGACCCCGGCCCCCGGCCCCATTCTCAAGCACAGGGCCTGACGCTGGGCCAGCGAGCTGGCCACCCGGAGACTATTTTCAACACAGATGAAGGGAATCTGCCAGAAAATGGGACAGAGCATGAAGCCTTCGTAAAGATCATGACGGGTACTGGTTGGCTGGGCAAACAAATTCAACGCAGCAGCATTCTGGAACGGGGTCGAGTCTTTAAGTAACAGCACACGCCTCCATAGCCACGTTCCTCCAAGTCTACTGATGGAGGAGGAAAAGGACCTATGAAGCACTTACTGGGGGCCAAGCGTTGTTCTTGTGTCTTAACTTTGTCATCCTCACAAACCTTACCACCAGAGGGATGTCTCTCCCTCTCGCTCCTTGCGCTGTGCCACCCTTGTCCAGAGGAGCTCTCTGCTGGCTGCGGGGTCAAGTCAGCAAGGCTCCGTGGCCAACACTGCAGCTGCCAGGGGCGAGATGACCCACACCCCCAGCTTCCGGCAAAGGAAAAACAAAGGGGTGTTCCAGGTCACACAGCTGGTAAGTAACAGAGGGGGCTCAGATCAACAGTCGGGCTATGCGGCTCTCCCCCGAGCCCCGTACTTCCCAAGCTCCCCCGCACCAAAGGAAGTGGTTTGTGCCTCCCCCATCAGGCCAGGAAGGCTACACAGAGGGCTGGAATTTAGAGACTAGTATTGAAAATGACCACATCATAACCTGAGCGCGTGAGAAGGGTACGTGTGAGCAGTAAGACGGCTTTGGAGAATTCTCGGAGACCTGGTGAAGGGCCTTTTGGGTTACCTGATTACAGTGACACAGGGGATGGGAGAGGGTCTGATGATCCCTCACCACTGGAAAACACAGCTGCAGAAGCACAGGACTCTAACTGCTTTTGGACTGAATCCTGCATGCTGTACTTTGCAGAGAGCCTTTACGTTCATGTGTATTTTGCGCTCTGCAGTCGCTTGCTACAGAAGAAGTGGGAGAAGTCTTCTTTGTTCACGGTGTCACACTCTTAATGCTGCGGGGAGCCAGATACAGAAGGGATTCCTTGGGGTGAGGGCAGAGGCAACTGCTGCTTCCCCACCATGGCCAGCCTTGGACGACGGTGGAACGAACAGCCGACGCCTGGTGTTTTGCAAGTCAGAGCTGTGTCAGCCTTATGCTCTTTACAACAGACATCAAAGAGCAGACTGGAAAGACTGAATCACAGCGCTAAGGCTTCTGGGCACGGGCAGGGTGCACGGGAAAGGACTCTGAAAACAAGCATGAACAGAGGGATTGTGGGGTGCCTCCATGAGGAGGGATTGGGGGAACTGGGGGGGAGCAGGGAATCCTGGGTGTTGGTGTGCATGATGGACTGACTTATGTTCCCCCCCCACCAATTTGTACATTGAAGCCCTCACCCCCATGTGACTGATTAAGGAGGTAATGAAGGTTAAATTAGGTTATAAGGCTGAGAGTCCTCATCCAACAGGGCTGGCGTCCTTATAAGGAGAAGAGACACTGATAGAGACACTCACTCTGTCTCCATCTCCCTCTCCTCCTCCTCCCTACTCCTCACACCTGGCACAGGGAAGGCCATGGAAGGACAATGCAAGGAGGAGGCCTCACCAGAAACCAGTGCTGCCAGCACCTTGATCCGGGACATCCCAGCCTCCAGAACCGTTAGAAAACACATTTCCGTTATCTCGGTCATCTGGCCCATGGTTTTTTTGTTAAGGAAGCCCTGGCAGACGGACACAGTGAGCCATGGCCTTGGCCCTTGGCCAACACTCGCTATTCTCTCTACACTCCCGAGTTACCTCCTCCGTCAGGCCTTTCTCACCCAGCCTTGCCACTTCCTCCTGGATGCTCCCACTCTACACGAAGACGTTCTATCTGGGAACCTGTAGTGAGTCTGTCTGCCCCTATTTTTTAAAGACATAAGTCCATCTGCCCCTTAGACACCAAACCTCTTGAAAGAAGACACCATTTTCTTCAACTTTATATTCCTAGTCTGGGCAGGTGACGAACATCTCATAATTTCACGGAACAGACAAAGAAACAAATGAGTCTAGGACATGGTCTTGGAAACGTGCGTTTTAGCGTAAATGTAACGACAAGACTTATTCACTCGACTCAACAATCAAGAAGTATATAGCTTGGGTGGGGGGAACAAAGAAGTAAATCATGAAGAGAGAACACTATAACAGCAAGAACATTTCTAGAAGATGACGTGACAAGAACGAAGGACTGGCAGCAGAAGAGAGTACCAATTCCGCTCACTTGTATGAATGATGTATGATCGTGTATAATTAAACGGGAAGGGTTAGCAGCACAGAGAAGCTAAGTGCGTTTCAAAGGGAGACAAATGTGGTGGCTGAATCCTGCCTCTGGTGCCAGTTTGGGGACTCGGGGCAAGAAACTTAACTTCTCTGGGCTTCACTGGTCTCTCTCTCTCTCTCTTTTTTTTAAACACACATAAATTTTGCTGTAGTATAACACAGACACAGCAAAGACTCACACACAGCAAAGTTGCTTGGGGAAGAGCTCAGAGGATTCTTGAGTTGCAGTATCTTGTAAACAGAGATAACACATGTACCTGTTGCAGAGGGCAGATGTGAAGGTCAGACGGTGTAACACGTAGAGCACACTCCGCCCGGGGCCTGGCGCACAGGGAGCCTATTACTCCTACGGTGACCTGTCCTGCCTGTGACTGCGGTTCCAAACCTGACTCACACAGGGTCGAGCCCTGCATCATTTTTTACACAGCTTGGTGCAGACTCAAGAAAAAGAGACGCTATATCCCGCTCCCGATACACCTGCGAATCTAGCAACTCAGCATTAGCATCCCCTTTCTGCCACTCTGCCCGCCACACTGGTTTAACAGACAGGCTCTTCATCTACTTGAAATGCCAACTAAGCTTCGAGTTTCAAATGGAGCTAACGGAGGCAGCGGAACAGATCTGGAAGTTTCTTTGGTCGGCACACGAGAGAGAGAACCTCTCAATTCTCAAACAAGCCGAGTAAGGGCTCTGGAGCCAGGCAACGTTTGTTAGGGGACACAATCAGAAGACAGGGACAGTTGTGGACCCCGGCGTATTTTGAGCCGCATGCTTATACACCAAGTAACCTCTGTGTACCGAACAAGGCCAGACCAAACCGTCACTTAACTGGGGGTAGCCTGACGAGTAGAAAGAAGTCCTTCCTCTCTACTCCCAAATGTCTTCCCTCCCAGGATTTTGGGCTCAGGGTCCCTGAAATTCCACCGCAGGGGCGTTCTGTTTAGGAATCTGTCATTCTCTTAGTCTGTTTGCATCTGAAATGGCAAGATGGCTGGCTGGGACGACACTTTCTGTCCCTGGTATGTGAGCGTGAATGAACTTGGGATTCCTGTGCTCTAGAGCAGAAGACAGCAGACCCCGGAGACAGGCAATGACAGAAGAGCAGTGCATGTGAGTACGTTTACGAGCGCGTAAGCTGGCGGGGCAGGTGCTGGAGAGGTTATGGAACATCCTGACCCCTGTACCTTGGGCCCCCAGCTGGCCCCCCGGGACCCATAGGCAGAGGACAGACTCTGGCAACCAAAAGGCCGATGGAGGAACTAGTCCAGGATTTCCTGAGCGGCTTTCCACCCTCCTCCTCATCCTGTTCCGCTCCTGTCTCATCTCTTGCCTCTCCCACGAATGCTCCGTAAGCCGACATATTTCTGTCTTTCGACTTTAACTGAGTGGCACCCATCCCTGCAAACGTTTCTCTGCAAGCCCTCAGAAAACCCAAGTTCTCCTAAGTAGGGAGGGCAGATGTGGCTGGAGGGGAATTTACAGTCTGTGACCAATTAGCCAGATGGGCTAACCTTCCCACCTGGTTTTTCTCTTGTCAGCGTTTCGTGAGCTCCCTCACTTTCGCTGGCCCCCCGTTTGCGGAAGGTCATTTCCCTCTGGCCTTGGAGGTTCACAGTCTGAGGGCCGTTTGGGTTCATGTATGCTCTTGGACTTCAGATGGCCCTGGTGACCAAGACACGCTCTCCCCGACATGCATCTTGGCTCAGGCAGCCTGACCTTTGCTTCTAGATGCGTATCTCAACATTGTTTCCACACTTCTGTGAGCTCCAGCTTTGCAGCTGGGGCAATGTGGTTCCGTGATTAATTCCAAACATATGCCGCACTGAACGCTGGGTCTTAGCATACATATCTGCATATCATTTCCAAGGCAAACTGAGGAACGGATTTTGAGCTGTAAAAACCCATGATCTGAGAGGAGGAGGGGACGGCCTGTTTCAGTCTTTGTTCTTACACGGTTTAACGTGCTACTTCTGGCCTCCAGTCAGGGGAGCTGGGCTGCTTCTCGTTCTAAAGGTCATCCTTTCAAATTCTTTGTCACTGTGAATGCCGTGTAAACTCCCTGACTTTCAGTCTGGGTTTGCCTTAATCAACCAGCCGACACTTGGAGATGGAGAGGGCTGTATGCGGTTATCTAGCTGAGATCTTGGAACCCAAACTAGGTATGGACATAAATCACATAAGACAAACATTCACCTCACCTTTTTTTTCTTTTTAAACAAATTTCCAGGGTTGAAAATTCCCCCATCGTTTCCAAAGCCAAAGAAACTGGACATGACACATCCCGACAAAGGCATTACCATGTGTTACATACTCGCTTTCCTTTTCAGACATGGGTTTACTTTCCCAAGAACAGTGCCATTTACAAACACAAAATCACAAATGTTGCTTTTTCTAACCTGCATTTACTTTCCATGCAACCACTGTTTTTTTTTTAAACTGACATTTCCTTTCTGCCCTTTTTTTTTTTTTTTTTTAGATTTTATTTATTTTAGAGAAAGGGAGAGAGGGAGCGAGCAAGCACGAGTTGGGGGAAGAGCAGAGGGAGAAGCAGACTCCCTGTCCAGCAGGGAGCCCGACTCGGGGTTGGATCCCAGGACTGTGAGATCATGATCTGAGCTGAAGGCAGAGGCTTCACCGACTGAACCACCCAGGCGCCCCTCCTTTCCATCTCTTCATTCCTCCGTTGGCGAGGTGGTCAGCATGTGCTCTCTCTTAAGCCATCTCTGGCGTCTTTGAAAATTCTGTACAACTCCAGGTTCTTACTACACAGAGGTCCTGACATTTAAAACCTATGTCATCCACATCTCCCCCAGGGATGTGCAGTAAGTACAGATCTCCATCAACCAACCCCCACTTTCTTTTGTATACTTGTAGTTTCTGATCAGATCATTTATTTGTACCTTCTTCCGGCTCTTTGCACGTTGGCAAGCCAATTCCCCGAATCATATGGAATGATAACAAACTCATAATGTCTAATGGCTATCTTTGGCTGGAAAAGCTGAGTATAGTAATGGGTGGGAAGGGAGTACGCCTTCTATGCCTAAGGAAACCCCACACACCTAGTGGAGAGCCAGCACTCAAACTAATTTGAGTGGCATTAGAGTATCAGATGTTAGATCTCTGAATACCCAGTTCCTAGTTCCCTGACTTATATAAGAACTGTTCTAGGAGAAAAGCCTTAAAAATCAGGTGTCAACACCGGATCTTATTTTAAGCCTAGGACAGATGATAAACTAATACCAAGATGAAAAATACACAAATTAAGCTGGCTTCCTGACCCTGGGCAGAATTTTCTGAGCTAATCTCACTACGTATGTCTGCTATTCTGATGAACTTTAGAAGTGTGATGTCAAGGAGCCTCCCAACTCCCTCTGGGATTCTGAATCAGAGTGTGAAATTTATAAACTAACTTGGGGGAATCTACATCTCTACACTTTAGGCCCACCTATCTAGGAAAATGGCACACCCCTACATTTATTCAAATCTTCTGTCTGTAGCTATAATTTTTCCTACCCGTTATCACCCAAGCAACCTGCATAAAATAGCTGAAAAAACAACTTGCCTGCACCTTTGACCAGGGGCTAAGCCAAACGCAGGCACTCATGTTTCATAGATGGATGCAAGACCCCAGCCGGGACCCAAAGCAACCTTTCCCACGACCCTCCTGATTGTTGTTAAGGAAGGAATCCTTCCACAGAGGAAGACGGACTTGAACGTGTGGCTGCCCGGAGCGGTGCTCTCCACCATGAGAAGAAAGACAGTCTGTGGCAGGAAAGCAGGAAGCCCATACAGAGATGATAAAGGAGGAAGGGTGCACAGCCCCACCACTAACCCTGCGGTGCCTCTGTGTGCATCAGAAACAATTACTTCTTGCATATCCTAAAACCGCTGCCCTAAATATATGACTCTGTGATGACTGTGACCCTGACTGGCAAGCATGTGGATTTAGAGCTGTGCACACTCCCTACACCTATGCCCTGCAATCCTAACACAAACAGTCCTGGGGGCGCTGAGGATCCTGTTCTGCTCCGTAAGGTTTCAGTTCCTCTAGTTGTGACCTGAAATTCTTCTGGGTATGACCTTCCCCCCCACCCCCAGTTCCAGCTCCGGCGAGCACCCCTCCTTTGCTTTTGCTTCAGCTACAGTTGGGTCTCAAACCTGAGTAGTGTTTTAGTTTTCTTCAAGGTCCCCTACTTCTTGTTGAGTTTTTGTAGCTATTGGTTTGTTGTTTGTGGGGTTTTGTTTTAAGTCGGCTCCATATGTGGGGCTTGAAGTCACGAACCTGAAGATCAAGACCTGAGCCGAGATTGAGTTGGATCCCCAACCAACTGAGCCACCCAGGTGTCCCTGGAGCCACCATCAATGTGCCCTTTCTATTCTCTGTGACATTTTCTAACTGGTTAGGGGTGTTTGTGAGAACGACTTTTTGTGTATTTATCTTATAACTGGCAAAGGACTTGGCTTTCTTTCTGGTTTTTAGTGGATTCTCTTGAATTTGCCAGGTAGAATCTTACAAATGTTTACAAACATGCTAGGTTTGATTCCACCTTATTAATTTACTTATCTGCACACTGTAGAGATGAATGATGGGCATCAGCAGTGAAAGGGGACATTCTTATTTTGTCCCTGATCTGATCTTGTAAATTTTTTACCATCAAGCAAGACAGCAGCATTTAGTCTGCAATAGTTATTACTGGGTATGATATCATCTTTAATTCCTAGCTTGAAGAGCTGCTTTTTAAAAAAATCTTTATTTTTTTAATGTGCTTTTCCCTAGTGCGCAATATATACTGTTTTCCAATAATTCCCCAATGTTGAGCAATTTATACACGTTTTTTTCCCATTTATATATATTATTTGGTTAGGTATCTACTTGTCTTGGTCTATTTATTTTAATTTGGGAAGTCTAGTTTCTTATTGTGGCATTCCACTAGTTCTTTGTATACGTTTCATGAAAATCTTTCTTCAGATAAGTGTTTTGAAGACAGTCTCCTAGCCAGTGGCTTGCCTTTCCATTCTTTGAATGCAGTCTTTTACAGAGCGGACAGCGTAAATTAATTAAAGTTCATATTGTCAGGGGCACCTGGGTGGTTCAGTGGGTTAAAGCCTCTGCCTTCGGCTCCAGTCATGATCCCAGGGTCCTGGGATCGAGCCCCACATTGGGCTCTCTCCTCTGCAGGAAGCCTGCTTCCTCCTCTCTCTCTGCCTGCCTCTCTGCCTATTTGCGATCTCTGTCTGTTCAATAAACAAATAAATAAATAAATCTTAAAAAAAGAAATAAAGTTCATATTGTCATTTTTTTCTTGGATCACAGTTTCTATGTCGTATAGGAAAATTAATCACCAAACTTTAACCCGTGTAGATTTTCTCCCCCACCATAATTTTTATAGTTTTGCATTTTATATTTAAGGCAGTGAGTACTTTTGAGTGAATTTTTTTTTTAAAGATTTTATTTATTTATTTTACAGAGAGAGATCACAAGTAGACAGAGAGGCAGGCAGAGAGAGAGAGAGAGAGAGGGAAGCAGGCTCCCCGCTGAGCAGAGAGCCTGAGCAGGACCCTGGGATCACGACTCGAGCCGAAGGCAGCGGCCCAACCCACTGAGCCACCCAGGCGCCCACTTTTGAGTGAATTTATATCTAAGGTGCAAAGTTTGTGTAAAAAAATCCCTGTGGTTGTCCATTTGTACCCTCATTTGCTGACGATGACTAAAGACCAAAAACTAAACAAACTATTTTTTCTGCGTTGATTCCTTTGACCCAGGTCAAGTTAACTGTATCTGCGTAGATCTGTTCACGGACTCTCTGTTCTGTTCCATTTATCTATGTGTCCGTTCATTTCAAAACATCATGCTCTCTTAATTATCGTGGCTTTATGATAAATCTTGAAACGGGCAAGTGTGAGTTCATTGACTTGTCCTTCGTCAGTAACTGCCGATGTGACTCAGTGTTTAACACAAGTTTGTCACTATTTACAAAACAGCTTGCTGAGATTTCTATGAGGATTGCACTGGATCGTGAGATCAATTTAAGAACTGATATCTTGATAACATTGTGCCTTTTGGTCAGGAACAAGAAATATATCTTGAGTGAATTATTTTTCTTTCATGGCTTTCAAGAGCGTCTCTTAATTTTTACATTGTACTTTATGTATTTAAACTTAAAAAAAAAACAAAACAAAACAGTTCACCCATCTCTTCCAGCCCCCAGCTCTTGCAACCACCAATCTGTTCTCTATATCGATGAGCTTTTTTATGTTTTGTTTTGTTTAAGAATCCACACACGAGGGGCACCTGGGTGGCTCAGTTGTTAAGCATCCACCTTCAGCTCAGGTCATGGTCCCAGGGTCCTGGGATTGAGCCCCGCACTGGGCTCCCTGCTCCACGGGAAGCCTGCTTCCCCCTCTTCCATTCCCCCTGCTTGTGTTCCCTCTCTCGCTGTCTCCCTCTATCAAATAAATAAATAAAATAAAAAGAATCCACACACGAAATATCATATGGTATTTGTCTTTCTCTGTCTTATTTCACTTAGTGTAACACCCTCCAGGTTCATCCATGTTGCTATAAATGACAAGGTTTCATTATTTTTTATAGCTGGATACTATTCCATTTGCACACAAACATGTTGTAAATAATGCTGCAATGAACAAGGGGGTGCACATTTCCTTTTGAGTTAGAGTTTTCATTGTATTCAGATAAATCCCAGAAGTGGAACTGTTGGAGCCTATGGTAGTTCATTTTTTAATTTTTTGAGGAACCTCCATGCTGCTTTCGATAGCAGTTGCAACAATTTACATTCCTCCCGACCGAGCAGCAGGGTGCCCTTTCTCCACATCCTCGTCAACACTGGTCTCTTGTCTTTTTGATATCAGCCCATCTACCAGGTGTGAGGTGGTATCTCATAGGGTTTTGACCTGCGTTTCCCTGATGATGAGCGATGCTAAGCATCTTCTCATATACCTGTTGGCCACCTGCATGTCTTCTTTGGAAAAATGTCTATCCAGATCTTCTGCCCATTTTTAATTGAATTGTTTGGGGTTTTTTTTTTTTTCCTACTGAGTGGAATCCTTCATATATTTTGGATATCAGTCCCTTATCAGACACATGGTTTGCAATCATTTTTCCCCATTCTGTAGGCTGCCTTTCATTTTGTTGATGACCTCCTTTGCTGTGTGCTTTTTTTTTTTTAATTCAAACTGAATTATTTTTTTTAATTTCATACTGAGAACAGACACTGACTTTTATTAAATGCCTATTTAGTTTTGACATTCAGCATATATATCATCTTTGTTGGGTTCTGACATCAGAGTCATTCCAACTTCACGCAGTGAAGTGAGATGCCTTCCTTCTTTTTTCTGAATTCTGAAATAGCATATATAACACAGGAATTCTTTTTCCTGGGAAGTTTAAAACAATGTGCCTATACAACTGCCCACGGCCAGAACATTTGGGGAAAGAGAAGTGCTTTGGATTGTTTCTTTTTTGCCACTGGGCTGGGCAGACGTTTTCTATTTAATTAGCCTTTCTGGAAGGACAGCTTTGATATTTACAAATAAGTCTACTGCGTATATGTTCCCACGTGCGTGGAATGGTCACCCTCCTCTGAAAGTTTTCAGTTGGAACTTTCTAGCTCACAGGACATTTACATCCTCCATGCTGTGACAGCTCACTTCAGCTACTATAAGAGTATCTCTAATCAAGAAGACTTGGTAAATGCTGGATGCCGCCCGTGTCCACCCAAGCCTCTGGTGCACCCACCTGGCAGTGTGGCAGGCAAAGCTGCCTTTTGGGAGCGGGGAGGAGGGCTCGTGACATTTCGCTACAGGGTTGATTTCACAGGTCTGCTTCTTAAGGAATTCATTCACACCTGCCTCACGTAATCCTGAAAATTAGGTGGTAGAAGATTACTTAACAGTTTTCTATTAAAATAACTATAATAATATAATTAAATATATTTAGGGATAACGCACATGGAGTAAGGAACCAACTTTTGGCAAGCCACTACAGGAAGGAGATGAGCTCATGCAAGAGTTGGCTGGTTTACGAGCGGAGATGGAAGGAAAGGGTTGAGAAGACTGGGTGGCAAGGCCCAGTACTGCCAGACCCGAGGAGGAGGAGGAGGTTAGGATGTAGGTATTCACAGCCTTTCCTAGTGGGCTCCCAGAAGGCCAAAGAAAGAGGTTCAGCCTCAGGGCAGAGATCAGGTTTACCGCCATCCTTCCTAAACTCACCTTTCCAGGGAACCCCAAAGTAGTGATTTTTGAAATGGGGAGACAGGAGGAGTGTAGCTGGAAGCCACAAAATCAGCCAGGACTGTGCACAGAGATGGAACCAGGATGTGGTTCCTGGCCCACAGAATAGCAGTCCCATCCGTTCCTGAAGAAATCATAATTCTGGGGAAGAGCTGGGCAGGGGAGATACGAACAGCTTGTGTCTCAGTTCTGAGGTCCCTAGAACCATGGGGAGCCCCCTCAGCATCTATCTGGGAAGACCTACCATCACCCAGAAATCCTGGCCTTTGAGTTGCGCGTAGTGACTGGATGGGGCTTGGGCTGGCTCCCTCGGGGAGAGGGTGTGTTCTCTGTGGATAACTGGGTGGCCAGGCTGCAGGGGTGACGGCGAGAGGAGTCGGCCGGCATTCCCTTTCTTCAATGTGAGGCGAGTCCATTTCTGGGCTAGGTGGGCATGTTCCTGCATTCTCACTAATGGAATTCGAGCCCAAGTGATGTATCCCCCCTCCAGCTCTGCAAACACATCGATGCGTGTTAATGCCCCTCTCCTTCCTGGTGTGTAGCCCATGCCCTGACCATGACCATGGGGATAAGGATCTGCACAGCATAGGGGAGAGAGATAAGACGGAGACAGAGTGGGCCAAGAATGGTCCCGCGACAAGGCAAAAACCATTAGGGACAGAATTTAGAGCCGTGATTGTCAGGGGCTGGGTGTGCTGGCGGGGGAAGGGAGAGGAAGTGAAGGGACTGACCACTAAGTAGTGGGAAGGAACTATTCACCGTGGTGGGAATATTTAATGTTTTGACCATGATAGTGGTTACACCATATATGTTTGTAAAAACTCATAGAACTGGTCACATAAAAAGTCAGAGTTTACTGTGTGTAAATTAAACCTTAAAAGGAAAAAAAAAAAAAGAGAATGACCCCCCATGGAGAAGAGACCTCCCTTTCTAAGCTAGACCCAAGACTGCTCACTCAGGGGCTGCTTTATGAAAGAGAAATACCGTTCTGTGTCGCAGAAGCCACGATATCATACTGATGTGGCTGTTACAGCAGCTTTTTCTTTACCTGAGGTGTGTGCACGTGGCTACTAATACACAGAAGACAGTAACACTGGGAAATTGTAGAATTAGGGTTATTTCATCGTCCAAGTTTTGTTTGTCTATATTTTGTTCTGTGAACACATATTCAGTTTTTTCAAAACTACTAATTTCACATATACAAAGATATTTTAAGGAATGTCACCATATATATATATGTGTGTGTGTGTATATATATATTTCCAGCCAGAAAGTTAAAATAAATTGCCAGGACTCAAAAGCTAATCTTGCCAATTAGTGTACGGTCACAGTGATATCCGTAATCAGTAGGGCTACGGATGGAATTATTGGACCAATGGTGTTGGAACAACCAAGTAGGCATCTGGAAAGAGAAAAAGTGGTCTCTCTATCTCAAATTGGGATAAACTCCTAATGGATCCAAAATTTAAAGGCAACAAACAAAACTATTAAAGCTCTAGGAAAAAAAAAATCCCCAGTAGAATTCCTTCATGTCTTTGGAGTAGAGGTGAATTGACATGACTTAAGAACCTGCGTGTTGGGGCGCCTGGGTGACTCAGTGGGTTAAAGCCTCTGCCTTCAGCTCAGGTCATGATCCCAGGGTCCTGGGATAGAGCTCTACATCAGGCTCTCTGCTCAGCAGGGAGCCTGCTTCCCTTCCCCTCTCTCTCTCTGCCTGCCTCTGTGCCTGCTTGTGTTCTCTGTCAAATAAATAAAACCTTAAAAAAAAAAGGAAAAAAAAAAGAATCCGTGTCATAAAGGAAAAGACTCATCATTACAATTACATAAAAATCAGAGACTTCTGCAGGCAAAAAGTAATTAAAAGCAAAGTTGGACAAATTCAGAAAAAAAAATATCTGAAACTCACTCTCGCAAGAGATTCTTCTCCTGAATGTACAAAGGACTCCTTAAAATTGATAAGAAAAAGACCAGCAATAGAAAAATACGCCAAGGTCAACAGCATGTTCAGAACAAAAAAGGAAGACAAGGGTAGCTGAGCTCCATCAAAAGGCATTTTGTTTCACTCGCAAGAAAAATACAAAATAAAGCTGTTAAGTTGAACCGTATGAAAGTGCTGATGGCCTACCACTTCTGGCAAAATGCCAAGAGCTGAGTGACATACTCTTCCAGCAAGGTTGCGTGAACACTTTCCTATAGTATCGCTTGAAGGTACCGAACTGTGCTGCCTCTTCAGAGGGCAATTCGGGAAAACTGACCAACATGCCCATCTCTGGGAATTTCCCCCACAGAGATACCAGTATGTGTATATAAACTAATGGGCTAGGGGCAGAAAAGTATACGTGTATGTAATACACTATCTTTCATATGGAGAGATAGGGATATGAGGTATATAGACAGGGACATGATTTGGGGACACACACACACACACACACACCTGTATGTAGGAGAAGACATGAGAAGCAGATAAAAGTAGTCTCCTATATGGGAAAGAGGGGAGAGGAGAAGATGGGAAAGAGAGGCCAGATTTCTCGGGGTATACAGAATTGGCTGTACTGGCAGTTAAAATACATATTCAAAATAAAAAGTAAGTAGAAAAGGTAAGGGGTAAAACTACAGATATTTAAAGACCCTTTGTCACAGTCGTAACTAGTCAGTGTCGCTCTATTATACTCTGGTTTGCAGGGCTGATCTCCACATACCACATCATGGTGGCTCCCTTGACTTTGGGTTTCCTGTTGGGTTTGGCCAATGGAGGCGCTGGCTGCAGGTCAGAGGTCAGGAGAGGGAGAGAGGATGCTGGGTTTCTTCTCTGGTTCTCTCCTTGCTTTAGCACAACCCTGCAGCAGCCACCCTTCTGGTCTGCAGTCCCCTTCTAGGGCTGGAGCTCTTAGTAAAGCTGCCCCCCTCCCACCCCATCCTCCTTCGTGGTGGGGGGTAGGGGAGTGTGGGTAATGGTGACCTACCTACGTCCCTAGCGACTGGTCTGTCTTCTGGCTTCTCACATCCCTGACTACACCTCTGTAAACTACCCAACTCAGTCCGCCATCCACCATTCCTGGCCCATCTAGTCAGTCTTCTGCTTCCTGGAAAAACCATTCAAAATTCATTCTTTTTCATCTTTGCAGCCCAGGGCTACATGGACTCTCTCTCACTCTCTCTCTCTCTGTCTCTCTCTCTCTCTCTCACACACACACACACACACACACACACAGACTTCACTCCCATGTATCTCTATACTTCCCAGGCTCATGATTATTATCTCCCTCTTTCCTGCTTTTCACAAGTCTTGAAACTCATTCTGCATTGCCGTCAGTTAAACCAAGACCTCATCCTGAGGTCCTCTGTCAGAGATACTTTAAATGACTATACTCTCATCCACCCATCCATTCAGCACGTACTTTCTGAGAAATGAGCTACTGAGATTCTAATGGCGTATAAAAAACAGACAAGAGCTTTATGTACTCATGGGAGGTCTAACTTTTGTGGGGAGAGAGAGGGGGAGAAATATTCTGACCATATGAAAAAAATGCGAAATCATTACTGAAAATGCTACGAAATAACGTGGTGAGAGAGCCCGAGAGTCCCTGGGATGTGGATCAGAAAGGGCTTCCTGGAGAAAGTAATGTTCCGTGTTTGAGCTGTAATCGATCAATTGACTGATCGATCGGAAAGAGAGGAGGGCACTGACCAAGCAGGGCAAATGGTAGACAGGAAAGCAGGTGCTTCTGTTTCTCCCTTCACATACAGCCTTCTTCCCAGCAGGAACTTGCTCCCCTCCCTGGAAACTTCCTGAGTTTTGCAAGTAGCCGCAATAACACGGGAAAGAGCGCATCTTTGTTCTGCCCCAACCGGTATCAGTTCCCAGCACGTTCCCATGCCTTCAAGTCTTGGTAAAAATCTCAAGCAGCCCTCTCTGTCCTCTGCAGGCACAGTGCAGAAGGTTCTAGTTCCCTCCCCGCAAAGTGAACGGTATTCCAGGGAACCTTTTTCTGCAGTAGAAAACCCATTTTGGACTTGTTACTTGGACGTGTTTTTGTATTAACAAACTTCAGGATAAATGTGATGTGTGCCTTAAAAACACACACACACACACACACACACACACACAATCAGGAAATTTTAGGAAGCAGAACTTACTTTTCCTAAAAGTAATGTTTCTAGTTGTTGGCTTGCAGAGAGCAGCTTAATCTTTAATGCTGACTTCACTTAGAAAGAAAAGGGGGGGGGGGTTGGGCGGGGGCAAATTAGTGTGAGCCATTGGCAGAAACAAAAACAAAAACCTTCCCCGAACAAACCCAGGAGCCAACGTCCAGAGCTAGCTGTGAAGAGGCCAGTCCTATCTCTGGGGGTGGGGGGGGGGGACGTTTTTTCTCACCCATTTATAGCGCAAGGGAAAATATCTTCCAGGAAGCCAACATTTGTAAGATTTCAGCTTTTCAAATGCATGGTACTTGTGATAAAGGGTGTTTTCCAGCCTCTTCTTCACTGTAACCTGCCAGCCAACATGGGAAACCATTAGCTCAGACTGCTACAATTAACTCAGGGCTGTTTCTTGAAAGGCTCACACAATTCCCAGCTACTTATCATGCAAACAACCTGGGGGACTCATTTTCCTTGCAATGCAGTAGGAGGGGTAAATTACTGAGATAAGTAGATTATTGGGAAAAAGTCACACTCAGAGGCCTTACTCGATGATTAAACCCTGGGAAATTCATCCCCCGAAATCCCTGGCCCCTGAGAGTACACATTCATTACTGGCTCCTGGATAATCGACAATGGAGAACCTTCTTTGGAAGCAATAAATACCATCATGCCACTGAGTTTCCATCTCACTTTTCAAACAGCGGGTTCTTCAGTTTTACGCGTGAGATTTGCCACAAAGTGAATTAAAGCAAATGGGGGAAGTTATCAGACTTGTAAGTTTTTGGTTTTTGGTTTTTTTTTTTTTTAAGATTTTATTTATTTATTTGACAGACAGAGATCACAAGCAGGCAGAGAGGCAGGCAGAGAGAGAAAGAGGAGGAAGTAGGCTCCCTGCAGAGCAGAGAGCCCGATGTGGGGCTCGATCCCAAAACCCTGGTATCATGACCTGAGCTGAAGGCAGAGGCCCTAACCCACTGAACCACCCAGGTGCCCCGGACTTGTAAATTTTTGTTTGTTTGTTTTTTGGGTTTTGTTTGTTCATTTGTTTTTCAGGAGAGGGAGAGAGAGAGAGGGCAGGGGGAGGGGAAGAGGGCAAGGGAGAGAGCAATCCAAGCAGACCCTGAGCCAAACCTGAAGCCCCACATGGGGTTCAATCTCACCACCCTGAGATCATGGCCTGAGCCGAAATCAAGAGTTGGACGTTCAACCGGCAGAGCCACCTGGGAGCCCCAGACTCGTAAGACATGTAAAAATTTCTAAGATAGAAGCACAAACACTAAAGCCAATAAAACAATTACTCTGGGAAAACGTGGTCTTACTGACCTCTCTGTATTAACTTCGTAAACTCCACATGAGTAGAAACCACTTCGAATTTGATTAATAGCCATGGTCAAGGCCACTGTCACACTCTGTCTTCTCTGTAATTAAGTACTTCCTTGTAGGTTGCAATAATCAACAAATTGGCAATTACTGGTGAAGGTGATGACTAGCTTAAAGTCACTTAAATGTAGCCACG
This sequence comes from Neogale vison, assembly GCF_020171115.1. NCBI lineage: Eukaryota > Metazoa > Chordata > Mammalia > Carnivora > Mustelidae > Neogale > Neogale vison. The sequence continues at coordinate 57,917,583 of NC_058095.1, forward strand.
GGCTAGAGACAGTGTAGACAGTGGAGACAGAAAATGAACCATGATTTTCTGGCAAGAGGGAAAAATTTACAAATCAAGAAGCCAGTGGGGGAGCTCTGATAACCAAACTCTAAGTAAGACAACAGACGTGGTGGTGGTGGCTATTAGTATCCACGCAGACTTCCTGCTGCAGAGGCTGAATTGTGAGCGGCTGGGATAAATAGGCACGACACTGCCCCCTGAGAAGCGAGGAGGCACAAAACAGGGCGGCGCAGCCCCCTCCCTCAGTCTGGGCAATACTTAAGGAATCGTTGGCTCTCCGTCAAGCTTAGGGGAGTGCACTTAATTTAAGGAAGGGACCCACTCCTGCATCTTTTCTTATAAATGAATATGCACTGACTCCTGGGAGCTGAGGCTTCTGTCCACCTGACAAAGCAGAGAAACAGGCCAGGACGGAAGGGCCCAGGAGGCTGAAGGGGGCTGCTGGGGAAAGACAAGTACAAGACAAAGCAGGGACTCTTCTTTTTTTTTTTTTTAAAGGAAAGTTGTGGTCAGTGGGTCACAATAGAATCTGCTCTTCTGTCTCCACAGGAAACCTTCAGTAAAGTGCAATTGTCAGGTTTCTGGAAGCTGTTTCTGTCCATGTGCAATGGGTATGTGGTTGTTTGGGGAGCTGGGTGTGATACGATGCACTGGGATTCACCTTGTGGGGAGAGGTATGGGGTGCGGGGGGGGGGCATCTATGCTGATCTGTTCACATTCACTATATAATAGGCTACCCTCAATCTTCCAGAAGTATCTGACATTTACAGAGGTTATGTAACTTGCCCAAAGTCTCAGTGCTTGGGCTGGGATTCACACCTACAGTTGGGTTTTGGAACCCAAAGCCTAAATACTAGACAAGATGCATCCTGGAAGACTTCAGAGAAAAAAACACCAGCCCTGGGGCGCCTGAGTGGCTCAGTGGGTTAAGCCTCTGCCTTGGGCTCAAGTCATGATCTCAGGGTCCTGAATCGAGCTCTGCATTGGGCTCTCTGTTCAGTGGGTAGCCTGTTTCCCTTCCTCTCTCTCTGCCTACTAGTGATCTCTGTCAAATAAATAAATAAATAAATAAATAAAATCTTTAAAAACAAACAACAACAAAAAGCAACACCAGCCCCTATCCCAAAGTGCTATACTTCATTTATCAGAGGACACATTTCTGGATGTAACACAAGGGATATTTTCAAAGAGGAGGAGCCAGCAGGGTGGTATAGAAAAATTCATCACCCCCGCCAGCCAACAGCTGCCTGAAATATTTATCTGCAATAGCGCAACACTATCTTTCATGACCAAATTGAGATTCAAAGCAGAATGTACGGCAAGGAAATAATACAGGAGAGAGAAAGAAAAAGCATTTCATTAAAACAACAACAACAACAACAAAAAACCTGGTGGATATATGAATGGAATTCTGCTTTTAGAAACCACAATGTGTGATGCTGACAGTGAGACAGTTATCACATATATCGTTAATGAGGAAAAAGTGTTTTTCATATCCATATAAAGATACACAGATATCTTGGCAGCCCTTAAAACAGGCGAAGGGGATGCAAACAGAATGGCTACTAAGAACATGGACAGGTCGAATCCCAGCTCATCCACTTACGAGCTGTGTCATCTTGGGGAAATCACTTAGCCTTTCTGTTCTTCATTTCTTCATCTGTAAAATGTAGACATTAAATGTCCCTGTCTCATTGAATTGTTCTTGGGGATTCAGTGACTTAATGTAGGAACATGTTTGGGGCGTGTACCTGATACACGATATGTGTATCTGATATGTGTACCTGATACACGATAAGCACCTTATAAGCATTAGCTAATATTATATTCTCAATGCAAAATATGGGGAGAAGGCATCTCTACTGGCACGGAGCATTTTAGCGGTTAACATAACGTAACATAAGCGGTTAACATAACATTTAGCGGTTAACATAACATAAGCATTATAGTGGTTAATATGGTAAGTGAGTCTGCTGGACTACATCAGGCTGTGGCTCACCAGGAAAGAGAGCTGGACTGACATGTTAGGACAACATGGAAGAACAATGAAAAATGCCCAGAGGATAGAGCAGAGGTCGGCAGGGAGGCAGTGGAGGCACAGGAGGCTGGCCAGAGAGGGGAACTCTTACAGGTGACACAGTTCCAGCTGTAGCCATGGAGAGCGAAAGGCAATGAGACCACAGTGTTGCACAGACCATCACGTAGACTCCTTCTCCACCCGTTAGCACGATGGCCAGAAAATGTGGGGAGAGACATAACCATGAATCGAGAGTCAGAAACCTCAAGGAACATGGGTGGGTGATTGGAAAGTCCAACCAAATGGTACCAGAGGGGGTTTTTAGCTGTTGAGACCACATCCACTCTAGCTGGTTTAGGAAAAAAAAAAGAAAGAAAAAAGAAAAGGGGGTGGTGCTGGAGCTTATGGAACCTTCAGAACAACCAGAAAACCAGATTTGGAGGATAAACAATGATCAGGACCAAAAGAGCCGGCCATACAGGAGGACAGTTCCACCTCACTGCTGCAGCACCCTGTTGCAAGCCTCGCCTGATGAGAGGTACTAGATTCTAGAATCTTCACAGAGCTCCCCACAAGAACCAAACACTCTCCGCCCATGTGCCCGTCAGGAGATCGGATCTCCCTGGACGTCACTAACACCTTGTGCCAGTCTCTCCTATCTCCGTGTCTTCTAAGATAGAAACTGGGCCACATGTGGAACCCTCGTGGCAAGGACCTGTGTAATTCAGGAAGGACGGGGGGCTGAAGTGACAGGTTGAAAAAGCCGACCCAAACTACCCACCCTCAGTGGCAGGAGTTGGAAAGGAGATGTTGGCACTGCATGGCAAGGGCATCCTTGGATGGGCTAAGAGGAGCAGAGTGCTGGGACAGAGCGGGAGGGAAAGGTGTATTTCTGTGGCTCTGAGATATGAACATTGGGTGAGAACAAAGACCCTCAGCCAAACAAGGTACTATCAGAGGAAATCTATGCTTTAATTAATAAGCCAGCGCTAAAAGCAATGTTCTAGGAAAAGGGCATTACTTCATGAAGACTTGTTATGAGCATCTTTGAAATCCTGGCTCCAGTCAAGGTGAATTTCTCTTTGTACCCTGGATTCACCTGAGTTAATTCCTCACGTTCATCCCCATAGATCGAAATTGTCTTTCAGTGAGCCATTCCTCAATGACCCTGTTTTCATTTCCCTTACACAATACGCACAATGGCAGGAAGTAATCTCTCCCTTTACTCAGAATCCCCATAACATTTTAACCTATATTCCTCATACATCACTGATCTCATTTTGCCTTGCATTGGAGAGTTACTTAGGTATGTGTCATCTACTTCTTGAGGCAGAGTGTGTTCACTCTGACAGACTTCGAGTTCTCCTCAGCATCTAATACAATCGCTTGCACTCTAAAGTTCTTCGAAAAGAATACGTTACATCCATCGTATGCTCTTTGCTCTATCATGTGACAATTCCCAATTTCTGTGAGGAAAGAGATCACCAGATACCCAGCCGATCCGTTCTGAGGTTCATTCTAACCAAAATGCCAAATCTTAAAGACGCCTGTAATTCTGGGCCTTGTTCTATCTATACAATGGGTCTGCCACTAGATTATGGGATTGGGAATACATCTTTTATGCCTTTCTAGTCCCTGTAATGCCTACTGTGGTACACACTCAAAGAATATTTGTTGACTCATCTAGTCTCAGAGGTTATGTGGGACACGTAGATAGAACCTGAACTTCGACTTACTAAGGACGTCTAAAAAGACTGCTGTGTGTATGTGTGGGCAGACAGACGGCAGTAACAGGTATTAGGTTAGCTTCACTCTGGAAAAAGTATGGTTTAAGGGGAGACAAAGAGGATGAGAGGCATAAAAGAGGTGTGGCCCTGCAACAATGAGGAGATCTGGTGAGGCACCATTAGTGAAGGGAGACCCCCACTAATTTCTTGAAGACAGAAGACCAGTGGGTACAGTTGATAGCCAAAAGTGAAAAGGAAGCTATGGCATTGACACGGGGGAGAGCTGGAACTGAAAAGGGTGCAAACGGCCAAGTACAACTCTTGAGAGGCTCCGGACTGACAGTAAGCAAGACGGTAAGAAACTGAACAAAAAAACAGGATTCACTGAAGATCTTTCTGTGGAACCCCCCCCCAACTTACCAAATGACAAAGCCACCAGGCAGCCGAGTGTTTATGTCTACATTAAAAGCTGGAGTATCCTCTAATGAAACCCAGCAAACTATCTCGGGGGCACTGGGGCGGCTACTGTGGGTGCTCCTGTCCTAGTGTAGATGTAGAGTCCTCTGCTATGTGGCATACTGAGGGGTGGGGAGGCGTGAGGCCCATCAATTGTCCAGATCCATCAAAATACAGAGCTTCCCATCAGCCTTTCTACTTCCGGATTCCTACAAATGAGCTCATCCCCAAGATTCATCAGGCATTAGGCAAAGCCCATAGCATGACATAGAAAACACGAATAAATAAAAGAACTGACACTAGAGGATACAGAAGGAATTCTGATAACAGATGAGAACTTAAAAGCAAACAGCAAAATGACCAAAAAAAAAAATCTAGTTGGTATTCTGGAAGAGATTGAGGAAAAATATTGCACCCATAAAAACAAGGACAAAATCCAATTTTAAAAAAGGGGGTGGAGAACAATCAAGAATAAGAAAGAGTTTTAGAAATTAAAAGACCCAGAATCAGACACATTGTTTTGACATTTTGAAAGCGGCCACAATAAAAGACCCTAAAATCTTCCAGAGCCAAAATCAAACAACGGGGACAGTGAAAAGATAAATAAGAACAGGGTACAAACAAAAAACTAGAATCGTATTGGTGTGAACATCTCAGTAGCGACACTGGATATTACTAGAAATTGAAGCAAGTTCTGAAGGAAAAGAATTTGCAACTTAGAATTCTACACCCTGTTGAAATATCAACTAAGCATGAAGATGGATTAAGCATCTTTACACATGATAACTCATGAGGCATACCACTCTGGGGCCCTTCTGCAGAAAGTTGAGGATACTGTTCAGCAAAATGAAGGTTAACATTTTTCAGAAAAAGGAAGACATGAGAACAGAGAAACAGTATACGCACACAGGTTACCAACAAATAGAGACACCAGGATGGTAAGCCATGAAAACCTCCCCCTGCCCCACATAAACGAAAACCAATCTAATTTAGATTGGACCAAAAAGGTTCTAGAAAGCAAAACCTCCAGGAGGACCAACAAACCCACAAATAAGTAAACAACCAACCAACCAAAATAAATACAAAAAAACCTTGAGAGATTATCTGACAAGTTTTTCCATGTGGAAATCAGTATTGTTAGGTATTCTAAAGAGATGTTAATATATTGGGGGAAACTACGAGTGCTTTGAAAACCGAACAAAAGAACAAAGGGAATTATCAACATCCAGAAAATAAAAAAAATTATGTAAGACAGAAAACACAATAGTGGCATACCACTCGGGATCAGCAGTAAACAGCATTCACAGAATCCTAAAACTATCCAGATTGGAAAAGGAAGCCTGAGGACTAGAGGATTTAGGTTTGGGGGGTGGGGGTTGGGAGGGAAGGGATTCAAATCACAAAAACTTCAAGAGAAAAATAAAGGCAAAGAATGTAAGGAAAAAAGAAAGGCAACAGGAAACTCCAGGATATGTAGATAGCAGTATTAACTCTGTTTTTTGGTGTATGTGGAAAGCAATAATTTAGAACAAGCACATTAGAACAGAAAGCTGGTGGGCTTCCAGAAGGATGGAATGGTTTCAAAATAACAGAGTGAGTTGGAAGTTGGAAGGTATCAGGTGTAGGGTGAAAAAGACATGCTTTTTTTTTTTTTCCCAGTAAGAAAAAGGGGGTGGGGGTGGGGGAATCAGAAAACAAACAAACAAAAAAAAGCTAAGAAACAACAACAACAAAAATCTGAATTTTTTTTTTTTTTTCAAACAAAGATCCACATCTTGGTTTTAAACCAGTGACGGAATGGAAGGAAAGAAAATAGATTTCAACAGGGATTATGATTTAGGATTATAGAGAAGGAAATATAGTCAACCACAGTGCCTCTCTTGGTTTTGCAATATGTAATATTCGTACTGATATAATAACATGAAAGATATTTATTAGCTTCTAACATTGGAATCAACCTAAAATCACAGTGCAAAAATCTTGATTGTGGTCAGAATGGTAGGGAAGCATCGTCAACACCTGATAGGAGTGAAGGGTATAGAGAGGAGAAATGGAGTGGCAGAAAGGTGAGGCAAACATCCTGTCTGCAATCCAGGTAGCAGGGAATAGAGATTTGAGTATATTACTTAAAGTTACAATAATAATATGCAGAGGAATACTATTGGAAAGAGAAGAGTTATGGTTACAGAGTTTGAGGAAAACGCTATGTATCAGATCAGGAAATCAATAGGTCATGTCCAAAGTCGAGACATTAGAAATGGTGTGTATGAATGTATCAGTCCTTAATACGCAACAGAAGGAGGAAAAACAAAGAGGATTCAGAGCCATTGATTCCGGGTTGGGACAGGGGATGAGGAGGGTTGGGGCAAGGGACCGGTTCATTTCTTTCTTTCTTTCTTTTTTTTTTTCAAAGCTGTGGCCACGCATTATTTCATTCTTTTAAAAGTAAATATTTACTTTGGAACCTGCACATTTTGGCTCATGGCCGCTATGACATTAACCTCTGACACGTACTATTGGGATATACTATTTCTACGGCAGAGTTTCTGTCCTGAGTTCTCCAGACCAGGCCAGCAGGACACAAGTCCTGGGGGGAACAGTATCCCCATGGCATCCCACAGGCCAGGATGTAAAGGATGTAGGAAGTACTAACTGTGGGTTTACCAGCCTTCTTAGGGAATTTTTGCGACAAGTCAAGACAAAGAGGAAGATCTCCCCCAGGCTTACTGCCGGAATAACCCTGGGTCTTACCAGACTTCCATGCTCCTGCTGGACAGAATAAGTAAAATGTCTTATATTTTCCTTTTGAAAGCACTAGGAACAGCTCAAGGATTTGCACAGCAGAATGAAAGAGAAGCTGTCACCGAGTTCCTTAGGACTCACAGCTTGAAAGGAAAGAGGAGGCCCACGGGGGGCCTGTGGACCAAGCCCAGCAGGGGAGACTGAGCACTTCCACAGCCCAGGGGGTGGGACCACAGCTCTTAAAGCCACAGATCTCCTCTGTAGGCACAGAGACCCTCGCAGCAGGAATCCATTCACACCAGTCACCCTGGGAGACTGCTATTTATGCTAAAGAAATTTATCCCACTCCATTGTATGTTTCTTGTCCAGAGTTCTCTTGGATCCCTTGTTTACGGCCTTAGTCCTATATTGTGAGCAGGGGAATGGACAGGCCATTTAAGAGGGCAGGGTGGCTAATGATGGGTCTGTTAGCTTTGCAGTCAGTCTTTCCTTTGTGAACCAAACCCAATTTGGGTGCATTTGCTTAAAAAAAAAAAGAAAAAAAAAGAGAGAGAAAAGAAAGAATGAAAGAAAAAAAAAGAGAAAGCAAAAACCTCATTTGAGATTGAAGAAATGTTAGTTGTGTTCCATCCTTTTTACTGTGGGGGACGAAACACCCACTGCTGGAAGAAACCAAAAATCCTATAATATTTATAATCCATTCCTTTGGGTGAAATACGTACATAGCCGATTATTTCAGGTGTAGGGGCAAATACTGCGGCTGTAGCTCCAATCTATCAGGAGGATCTTAAAACACAGGAGGCCTTTTCATCACTAGAGGGATGCTAATTTTTATCTTGCAAAAAGTAAGAAGTCCCTACTGAAATGTTTTCTTTTGAGGCAGAACTTAAACGCAAGCTATTGCTTTCATGAATTCTGTGAGCCAAATCCTTATAAATCCTTTCAGTTGACAGATCAATTATTCCTTCTAACAGCTAATGAACTAATAACCCTTGGAAATTTTTCCTTCCCTGGGTTTAAAATAGGGGAAAAAAAAACTTCAGGAGGGAGGAAAAAAAAATCAATGAGAGACTGCATAGCAATAAAAACGAAATTCATTATAGCTTTTTAAAGAGAGCTGTATTTTGTTGGAGAGCTGTGATTTTTAAATTAAAACCACGTCATAGAGCCTTGTATTTTATAAGACACCATAAATATTCTAATCTCACATTGCGTCCTGTCAAGGGATGGGAATGAGAAAGGAAAGGGAAGAAGGAGAAAGAGGCGCAGGGGAAGGACGGCAACAAGAAGGTGCTGTGGTTGGCACTCTGGGAACCATGGAGAAGGAAAGCATGGGCTCACGCAGGACAGGGACAGGGAGAGACTTTGACCGTGGGGTGCACTAGGCAGGGACGGTAAAGAGAAGAAGCCCATCATACTAAGCCTTGTGCATGGAAGGAGGGTTGGGAGTAGTAGAATCTGGCAGAGAGGAGACTTGGGCATTCACGGAGATAGACAGGAGGGGACCACTAAGGGCTAGAGCAGGTGGCAGAAAGGGATCTGGGACACGAGAATGCACGGCAGGGCAGAGAGGCACAAACGTTGCGGAAGAAGGTCAAGGACTTGTACAGATGAGAAACCGGAACCACCTGGAAGTGAGGGAAAGACTTGCTCAAGGTCATATCCCGTATTCAGTTGTACTTGTCCCACAAACAAACGTCTGCTTTATGTTGATTTGCTTGTAACTTAAGAGCTAGACTGGGGGTCCAGCTCCTGGCTGGGGAGCACTGTGCTCTCTGCTTCTTGTCACGCAGGTCCTGGATGTGGAAGACCAAGTGTTAAAGGGAGTGAGTGGTCTTTTCTCTACAACAGTAGCAAGTCTGGAGGATGGCACCCCAAGAGTGCTGTGTGCAGCCGTGGGGGCGCCACACGACTGTCCCTTCTGAGCTCTGGAGGAGCCGCGGACATGGCGTGGAGAAAGGGCAATTCAGAGTCAGAAGGCTCAAGTGGGAATCACAGCCTCGTCTACTCTAACTGTCCAAGGGGGATGATGGTAACTGTGAGCAGGAAATAAAGTGAAATAACACTGACAGATCCGAAATCATCTGAATGACTTTAAAAAGGCCCCAAGACCCACCTGAGGACCGAAGGACAAGCCAAGGCTGGCTTCATGGGTGCGTGACCCCAGCAGAGTGTGGCACGGGACCCCCATGCCCGGGAGGGCACCATGTGTGGTTTCTGCTCTACTGTAGCCCCCTGAACGTTTAAAATCACCCCCTGCATTTGTACCTTTCACTGGGCCCCACAAGGTCCGTAAGTCGTCTTGGGTCAAGCTGTCCACTCCAGTGACAGAAGCCAAAGAAGATGTCCGTCTGTGGCAAATGACTCCCAGCAGAGTGAGGGGACATGTGCTGGGCTTTCAGCTGCTCTGCATCTGAATCTACCTCGTATATTTGAGGAATTCTTTGCTACCTGAGTTTTGATAGGAGGCAAGGACAAAGGGCCAAATCTTGGCATCCCCTGCCCCCAGCCCCAGCGTGTCAGCTGGTGGCCAGCCGCTCGGGTGCTAAGACTAAGGACCACGGAACATTCATTCTGGTGGTGGAGACAGCAAGGACATCCTCTGGGAGCATCAGTGGGAGCCCCAAAAGCTATGGGCTCTGGGGCCCAGCACTGGCAGGGCTGGCCAGTGGGGGGCCCTCAGCAGGTGCAGCAATGAGATCTGCCCTGGAAGGTTCTCTGGGGGGAGGAGGGTAGTGGCAGCCGTGCTGGTTTCTCTCTGTGTGGTAGCCTGATCTGCCAGCCTTCTTGGTGATTTACTTTTCAAACTACTCACTACCCTTTCAGTCAATTCCTTCTGCACTTAAGTGACCAGAGATGGTTTCTGCTGCTTACAGCAGTGTTTTTTGGTTTTTGTTTTGTTTTGTTTTTCAGATACAAAGCTGGATGCTGTTGCGGAGTTTCTACCCTGATAACGCCTCGGTAGACAGGTTGACAAACAGCAAAGGAATCCTGTGTCTGGAGGAAGAACCTGCTGGGCCCTCTGCCCCTAGGGATGGGGGTACCCACATGGAAGGGCCCTTGGAGGTCATCTGGTCCACACCCTTTCCAAAAGTAGGAATCCTTCCAGAATAATTCAGAGTCCGAATCAGATGCAAATACAGATGCTCCAGCTAACCAGAGGGCATGCAACGCAGAAAGCCTCTGTCACAGGCTGGCCAGCTCCCAGGTACATGCTATCTGGCCAACGGTCCCCTTAGGGTTTCTGAGGATGACCCCAGCCACCCAGTTGTCAACGATGAAGTCCAGGGGACCTTCCCGTCACTCACGGGCAGAAGACGGAATGCCATTCCTCCGAGTGTACAGGTAAGAACGGGGGCTCATTCTGCTCCTAATGGATTTCCAGAACATGAGGGGGCTAAGGTGCTCTGAGGTTATGACACCAGGGACTACCTGGAAAGGATCCCAACATCCCCCCGCCCCAGCACTGGAGAAGATGGCCACAGAAAAAAACCATAAGTGTCTAATAGCATGATGCTGCTTCTGGCGTCTGGATCCAGATGCCAAGGGGCGATTTATTTTCTTTCTAGAGGCATGTTCTGTCAAGGAGCTCAATATTCTACATTTTGCCAAGGGTTGGGAGACTGGGCGAAAAGAGTTTGGACGAGCTCATTTTCCAACACCTGCACTGAACTCCTGGCTGAAACGAAATCACTGATGGTTGGCATTACAGCTGTGTGTCTCCAGTGCCACTTGGCCGGCTGGGTATTTTCCGGTCACTGGGTGAGTGACCATGGTGGCAGGACAGGGCCATTAGCCTGTGACAGCAGAAAGACCCAATCATGAGAGGCCTCCCTAGAAAGTCTAAGATGGGCACTCCCCGCTAGGACAGAGCTCGGGCCAGAGGTGGGGTAGGGTTCCTCCCAGCACAGCCCAGCACAGGGCACCAGGACAGGATTGGCCCATCATGGCCAGCGATCACAGATGAAAATGAAGATGGTCATCATTTATGTAAGAGGGAGGCAACTGGGTCTCATGAAGTCCATAAGCCAGAGGGCAGCAAGGGGGATTGGAGGGTGCAGGCAGCCAGGGGACAAGGGCTGGGGTCACCAGAGCCCTGAGGGCACCAGCTCCTGCCAAAGAGGGTGCATCCAGCCATGGGCAGGAGGAAGCAGAAGGCTTGCAGCGCCCTGCTTCCCCCTGCCTGGCAGGGAGGGGCAGGCCAAGGAGCAGGGACCCCGGGAGGTCCTGCTGCTTCAAAGGGAAACGAAGAGAGCCAGGCAGGGAGAGAGAGGGAACGGGGAGCCTCTCGGAAGGCTTTCCAGAGTGAGTAAAGTACTCATACCCGGGGCTTTATTTGAATTTATCACCTCTTATTAGTGTCTTTTGAAATGCGAATTAGCTGATTAACCACCGCTCACAGCCTTCCCACTGTTCTTTATTCTCCCGCATTCAGCAACTTTGTTCTAAATAGAGTAGGCCACAGTAGCCCACCAGGGGGAAATTATTCTCAAGGTTAGGAGAACAGTGACCACAGCAAACTTGGTCCCCAGGGCTGGGTAGAAGCAAGGTGGGGGTGAGCCAGGGCCCCAGGCCGGGCTCGAGCTGCCGGCGGTTTCCATGCAAGGGGCTCGGAGTGAGCCCCTCGGCCCATCCGGATGCTTTGGGAACAGACTGCTGGAAAACAGACAGCCCTTCATCCATGCCCCACCATCCCCATTTTTTGTTCACCAATATTCATTTTATAAAAGGTTCATTAGTTCTAGGTCCTGAAGGAAGGTTCCTGCACCTTGCTGGATCTTTCTGTTTGGGCCTGGGGTGGGGTGGGGGGCTTACGTTCGGGACAACAAGGGATGACCTCTGGCGGAGCCGGGTTCGCACTCGCTCCTGTCTCCAGTCTGGCAACACGACACAAAGGCAGTCCGGCATGTACACACTTTCCAGGCTGAGGCCCTATTCAGCGGGGGCCACAGCTTGCGCGGAATGGGCCCCCTACAGACAAAGCCAGCAAGTTTCTTAATTAAGTCTAAGTGAAAGACAGATCCTGCTTACATCTTCGGAGAACCTTCCTTCAGAACTTCAAAAACACCCAAGAGACGGCCCTATCAAATCCAGGCACGAATAACTCGCGAACAATTTTTTTTCCTCCCTTCTTTTTAAATACAGAAAGCCAAGCCCCTGGCGCCAATTCCTCGGCCCCTCTCACTTTCCCTGCACTTTGAGACATGCCTCTGGTTTCTAAAACAGGAAACAAAGGGACTTCTTGTGTGTCGGGAGGAACCCTTGGAGGGTCTGCATTTTAGCCCGGGCCCGGCCTTCCCCAAAGCACCAACCGCACTGTCTGAAGAGCTCTCTAACTGGTCTGGTCTTATTATCATTTCCACGAGGTATCAAGGGGGTGCTCAAAACCAGCATGGGTACACGTATTACAGAAGGACAAACCCTAGCAGGGGGTGATGGCAAAAAATTAATTATTAGCTAATTACCTTTGCAAAAATGTGATTTTCATCCCCCCTCCCCTCCCACCCCCCAACCCCCCATCCCTGTAATGCACCCGTTTCTCCCCTGGCCTCGGCAACCCCTCTCTCAGACAGACCTTTCTGTTTTCTGGGCTTTGCTGTGATAATGTTCTTTGCAAACAGAAACCAATTATTCTGCAGCAGTAAGTCACCAGGAGTATGAATTGCTTTAATTTTTCCCCCTTTTAGCAGCTGCCCAGGGTGGGTTGGGAGGGGGCCCGCAGTAATGAAGCGGGAATGAATACGAAAGCAGCACTAAGGCCGGGTGTCCTGCAGGGAAAATGATGTTCAAAAATAAAAGTGCGTGGTTTTTTTTTTTTTTTTTTTTTTTTTTTTTTTCTTTTCCGTTTGCAAGAAGCTCATCAATGAGTCAGACGTTTCCAAAAAAATGCGCTTTCCACTCTGAATCTGCCTTGCCAAGGCCGCCTCCCCCAGTGGGTCCTGGGCACCTGACTAGCTTGTAAAAATGTCACCTCACCGTTAAAGTGCTAAACACGCCCTGTTTTTCCGCGCCTGTGCTCTTCTCCCTAACCACCCCCCCCAACTCCTTTTGCCTTTTTCCTTCTGCAATTCTTTGCTTTCTCATTAGAGATGCCCAGCAACGTCCGGCAGACAAAGACGCGACCAACAAAGTGTATGGAAAGGGGAAAAAAATTAAAAAGGAAAAAAGTGCAGAGGAATTCTTCATTCACTGATCTCTAGAATACATTAATATCTGAAACTTGGCACAGCCCGCAGGACCAGCGCGGCGAACAATGCGAGCAATGATTCCGACTCTGGGATCTTCAAATAAAGCCCAGCGCTGTGTCACGGCCACCAGGAAGGAGAAGAATGCCGATACTAGCTGACCTTCATTTTGTTGTCTCTTCAGACCTGACTGCGGGACCCCTGTTTGCCTGTTACTAGGATTTCTTGGCTCAAAAATTTTAGCATTTCCCAGGCCATACAAGAGCCAGTTTATTAGGTAAATAAACCAGGCCTCGGGCAGTGTTTTCCTGCTTCCTAATGGGGCCTGGGTGAATGGGAATGAGGACTGGGCTGGAGCCCGGGAGAACAACTAAGAACCAGACCAAAGGCCATCCCATCGTTTTCTCCCTTCGTCCAGAGCACCAGCGGACAACGAGGGCAGATTTTAACAAATAGCTCAATTGGTGTGCTGGCTTTTTTTGGTATCTTAGTGGACCTCAGCCCAAGGCTTGGCTCAAGGAAGCAAAGAGCGAATGTGGTGAGGGTCTTCCCCTAGAGATCTAGATCTTCCATGGCATCTCACGTACCCCAGGTTTATGAGCAACTAGAGACCATTTTATAACACATTTGAAAGCAGCTAATTGTATCAGATCGCATTCATCTGCTGTAACTTATCTATAGGCCTTCAGGTTATCCACACTGCTCTCTGGTGTCTGTCTGAACGCTGTTAATAAACTTAAGTAATGCAGACCCGGATTTTTTTTTTTCCCCAGAGCCTTTGGATCCAGAGGGCCGACTGGCTGTCTAGACTATCACGATATGGGTAATTCTTACATTTGTGTGTGTTTACAGTTTACTGCCTCTCCTCCTTCTCCTCCCCTGCCCCTGGACTCGCTGCTGTGGCCTCTCCCACCTGCACGGCACCCGCCACCCAAGAAGACAACGCCAGCCTGCCAAGGGAGGCCAGACTTTTTTTGGCCCGCCTTCAGGTAGATACACTGGATCTTTAAAAGCTTTCATCTGCCCCATGCAATAGGAGGAATAGGCAGTATTTCCTTTCGTGTAGTACTTCTCCACTAAAAACGACTTTACGTTTGGTGTGCTTCAGAACTTCCAGATTAAATGTGTTTTTTTTTTTTTTTTAAAGATTTTATTTAGTTGACAGACAGAGATCACAAGTAGGCAGAGAGGCAGACAGAGAGGGGGAAGCAGGCTCCCCACTGAGCAGAGAACCCAATGCGGGGCTCAATCCCAGGACCCCAAGATCATGACCTGAGCCCAAGGCAGAGGCTTTAACCCACTGAGCCACCCAGGCACCCCTAAAATGTGTCTTAACCCAGGGCTAGAACTGGTCACTCTGCTTAAGGCAGCACGTTATGGCAAAAGATAGAGTACACACGCTTTTTAAAAAAGTTACAGTCACGGGGCGCCTGGGTGGCTCAGTGTTAAGATTAAGCCGCTGCCTTCGGCTCAGGTCATGATCTCAGGGTCCTGGGATCGAGTCCCATATCGGGCTCTCTGCTCGGCAGGGAGCCTGCTTCCCTTCCTCTCTCTCTCTGCCTGCCTCTCTGTCTACTTGTGATCTCTCTCTGTCAAAAAAAAAAAAAAAAAAGAAGTTACAGTCACTGGAGGCACCATCTTGGAAACAATGGAAAGACAGAACTTTCTCAGACTCCAGGAATGAGAAAGGCAAATTATGTAGTCTATGAGATAGGACCCCAGAAATGTTTTAAAAAGGTAACGCATGTAGACACAGTCTTCTCTATGGGCCCCAAAATAGACTGGAAAGATCCACCCAAAGTGTTAATAGTGATCATCTGTAGGGGTGGGTTTTTACTTTGTTTCCTGTAAACCTATTCTGTTTAAAATAACTAACAACCTTCCATGAGCTTTTGTGCAAGAAGATCTATTAGGAAATGAGCAAGGTGTCTACCTCGAGACTATTGAAAAAGAAATTGTGGTTCACTTACTACAACAGGGACCCAAGTGCTGTACCTTAGATGTACGCGTGTGAGCACATGTGCACACCCCCAAGTCACTCGTGTGTGCTCCCCGCAAACACACGCCTGAGAGCTGACCAGAAACACTGTGGGGCGGGGGTGTGTCTGTGGCTACTTATTTCCGAGTTTTTTGAGCTAAAATGCCAAAGGAGTCCCGAGGAAGTCTCTCTCTCAGCTTGAAGCAACTTGGTTTCACGTTTCCAGGTTTTAAAGGAAATTATATTCAAGGATGCTCGGTTGCTTTCAGTAGGTATGACATTCCAGGCTGCAGGGGTACTGGCACCTGTTGGCAGCTGCACATTAGCATTTCAAAACCCTTCCGAAGTGACTCAGGAACCCTTGCATTCTGAGGCTTCAGCACCTTGGCAGAAGAGCAAAGGTCGAGCAGGAGCCGGGAGGAAATCCTTTCCGTGAGGGAGTTGTAACCCAAAGGACTCTTCGGCCCAACACAGCTGCCCAGACCTACCGGGTAACATTCCTGCATCAGGAATTAGGAATAAGAATGCTGCCTTAAAGCTGGCCAAGGGAGCTTGCTTACAGGGCAGGGTGGGGGTGGGTAGTGACTGTCCCTGGGGAAAAAGCCTACGGTGACATGGGACATTTGTGACATTTACTCCCCAGCTCCTCCCACCCCTGCTTTACCATCCACTTGTTCTTTCTTCACCTTTGCACAGCTCCTGTAAGGCCCTGGTGGAAACGCGGGTCGGGGGGTGGGGAGCCATATTCACAACAGTCAAGCACCTGCTTCCAACCACCATGTTGCCTTGAGGATGTCATTTTAACGGGATCAGGAAGTAGGTGGGGACCGATCCAAGGGACCTGTGGGCCTCTCATGAGAGAGCCTTCAGACAACGCCTAAAAGAGCTGGAAATTCGGGGCGCCTGGGTGGCTGAGTGGGTTAAGCCGCTGCCTTCGGCTCAGGTCATGATCTCAGGGTCCTGGGATCGAGCCCCGAATTGGGCTCTCTGCTCGGCAGGGAGCCTGTTTTCTCCTCTCCCTCTCTGCCTACCTCTCTGCCTACTTGTGATCTCTGTCTGTCAAATAAATAAATAAAATCTTAAAAAAAAAAAAAAAGAGCTGGAAATTCATTTCTGAAACACGGCATCCCTTCATGGGCACGAAAAAAAACGTCTTGAGGGTTCCATGGGAAAAACATGCTCCCATCCAAGCACCCACTTATTTTAAAAACCTGGTCCTGATATTTTTGCCTTCCGCTTCACCGAGTCTCCTTTGGAGACTCTTGAATTTGAACGGCAACATCCTCTCTGCAGACCAGCATCCCGCTTACACGAGCTTCTCCACCTGGAACTCTGGCCTCGGATTTCCCGTCACTTTTAGGCACTTCCCTTGACAGGACCATGTGAGTGAGCAGCAGATGCGCTCTCTCTCTCTTTTAAACAGTCTGTGCTTATGAGGCCCCTCTGTACAAGTTGTGTGCGTGTGTTTGTGTACACACAGACAAACCCACACCTCTGGAACACAGTGCATATATACTTCCCATCATCCATGTTATCTCGGTGGGCCAATTTCTTTTTAAATCCACCTTCTTGGGCGCCTGGGTGGCTCGGTTATGATCCTGGGGTCCCGGGATCGGGTCCCGCATGGGGCCCCCTCTGCTTCTCCTTCTGCCTCTCCTCTTGCCCCCTGCACTGTGCACACAGGCTCTCTCTCTTTCAAATAAATAAATAAAATCTTAAAAAAAAAAAAAAAAACCCCTTTCTCCACCAGTATTCAATTAGAGCTTTTATTATTACCTAATAAAGACAACAGGGGCAAGGGAGACTTGAACCAGCCAGAAGAAGGAATCTAGAACATCTGACAGAACCACAGACAGGACAGGTCCAAATGATCACAAATGTATAAGAATGTAACACACCCACTGAAAAAAGGAGCTATGGCATATGAAAATTAAAGAGAAAAAAAGCTGTTTCCCAGACTACAAAACACTGATTAAAGTGTCAGAGAACAAGAGCTCATCAGTATTTCAAAGAAGGGTGACACCAGTCTAATCTCCGCAGCCAGTGGGTGGGTGGCTGGCCACTCAATCACCCAAGGGACTGCTTGTCCCCACTCTTCCCCTGCCTCTCCCCCCTCCCCCACCCCCACCTCTCCCCTTCTCTTTCCCTGTGACTGTTCTCTTCCTTCCAGGCCTCTCACTACTTCTGAGCCCCTCCCTCTTTTTTATTATTTGTTTTATTTATCGACAGGATTTTCAAGCCCTTTACTCTTAAATTTTCTTTCTTTCCTTTTTAAAAGATTTTATTATTTATTTGTCAGAGAGAGAGACAGAGGTAGGCAGAGGGAGAAGCAGGCTCCCCGACAAGCAAGGAGCCCAACGCGGGACTCGATCCCAGGATGCTGGGATTATGACCTGAGCCCAAAGCAGAAGCTTAACAGAATGAGCCACCCAGGCGTGCCTATTTTTCACTTTTTCAAGTGCAGTTAATAATTCAAGTGTAGTAACCACTCCCTGAATATGAGGGCTCGAGTTCCTAAAAACCCCCCTGCTGGAGAGAACTCAGTTCTAGAACGTCCGATGTTCCACAGGGGGAAATGGGTGTTGAAATGAAACTTAAAATGCTCCTACAAATGAGCACATAAAAGAACTCTGAATACTGAGACAACGGGGGCGCTGCACATCCTAGACGTAAGTAATACATGGCACCAAGAACAACTTTTCCATTTGCCAAACCCGCTCCCAAGACCTTTCGCAATGTCCCTCTCATCCAGGTGCTTAATCCACACATTCTGTAACGTATGCTGAGCAACCTGGCTTTGCCTGTGGTTGTCCGCTTTCCAAATACTGCATCAGCTGGCTGATGCTTGAGGGTTGGGTGATGCTGCTCCTAGCCTCCAGGCCATCCAGGGACTGGACACGGGGTTCCTGGAGTGCTCAAGGTGTTTCGTGACAACCATTACCCACCCCCATCATTCCCTTCATTGTCCTTCCCCCTGCCCCTCCTTCCTTCATTCAATACTTAGGAAGGGCACCCCCCCCCATGCCAGGCACTGGGCTAAATGCTGGTTTTTCTTTTATGCTGTGAATTGTGTGAGTCCAGGGACCAGATCTGCCCAGCGGGCAGCATGGAAAAGGTGCCCCCGGAAGCCCTCTTGAAAGAACAAACAAGAGACAGCCCCCACTCTTGGGAGACTAAGGGTCCAGTGAGGGACATAGGCAAATGGTCAGTCTATGACCGAGGATGAGCATCCTGTAGGCATCCATCGTCTAATCTGAAGCGCCTCCCTTGTCTCACACCATCGAAATCCCACCCGTCTTTCCAGCATTAACTCAAATGCCCTCCGGTCCCAAGGCCGGAAGTGAGCTTTCTGTTGAGCTTGAACTTGCACGGCACACGGGATGGACCACCAAGCAGCCTCCCCCAGGGGCTCTATCCTGGCAGTTATGTTTTGGCTGCGGTCTATCTGATCTCTCTGGCTTCTAGACCGAGGCTTTGCAAAGAATCGTTTTCTGAGCATCACTAATTCACCACCGAGGGTGCTCGCTGGACGGACAAAACCCGAGACTCCCCGAATCGGTCTCACTGTGTGGGGCCCAGACGTCTGCATTCAAGAAGGACTCCATGTATGCCCTAGCTAGAGACTCGGGGCACAAGACTGCGGGCTCCCTGAGATCCAGGGCATCTCATATATCCCAGTGTCAGGCCCCGCACCTCTTCGTACAACTGTGGCACACCACGGGCCAGGCAGGGGAGTGAATGAAGTGTTTTCCCTTTTTCCCTCAACCCATCCGTCATTAAGTAACAAATCAAGGTGTCCCCAGAAACAAACCGAGAAAGCTTATGGGAGCTTAATGAAATATGGTAGAAATATACCCTTCGTTGCTGATCTGTCCTCAGTCTTCTGGTCTATGCTCAGAAAGGGCTTTTCCACAAGAGCAGGGAAAGGGTCTGGTTTCCCTCATCATGAATTTAAGATGCAGAAGACTGGAACCGAACTTCCCCAAAGAGGTGAGGGACGGACCCACAGAGACGGCAGATAGCTCGGAAAGCATCAGAGACACGTCCTCTTAATTAATGCTAACTTTCTAGATCGGTCAGTTAGGACCTCAGGAACATGGACATGTTCTTCCTCGTATCCCTGCGCTTGTGATGTTTGTGCCCCTCCAGCCCGATTTTTATTTTTATTTTTTTAAATTTTATTTGTCAGAGAGAGAGAGGGAGAGAGAGCACAAGTAGGGGGAGTGGGAGGCAAAGGGAGATGCAGGCTCCCTGTCGAGCAAGGAGCCCGATGGGGGACTCGATCCCGCAACCCGAGGCTGATGACCTGAGCCCACGGCAGATGCTTAACCAACTGAGCCACCCAGGCGTCCCTAGTTTTTCTTCCCTTTTTTTTTTTTTAAAGATTTCATTTAGAAGAGAGAGAGTGTAAGAGAGCACAAGCGGGGTACGGGGGCAGCAGAGGGAGAAGCAAACTTTCCACTGAGGAGGGAGCCTGATGCAGGGTTCAATCCCAGGACCTCTGAGATCATGACCTGCACCGAAGGCAGATGGTTAAGGGACTGGCCCACCCAGGTACCCCCCTCCCACTAGATTTGAAGCAACGTGCAGGCCGGGACGTTGGCCCACGCCCCCTGAGACCCTCGCAACAGCTCAGCATCACTGATGGGACTCAGTACAAGTGTGATGAATGAATGAAAGATGGCAATGTCACAGAGGCCCAAATGCTATAAAGCAGGGTTCATCTGGAATTTGCACCTGCATAGGAATTCCCTGAACACCTGCGGAGGCCAGCGCCTCCTGTCTTCTCTGCCCATCAAAAAGGGCAGCTGCTTCGTTCCCTCCCGTGACCTTTCATTCATCTGCCGGGAAAGGGCTGTGATCTTCCCCAACACACAGACCCTCTCAGCATGTCACAGCACCGCCTCCCCCCGACCCCCACCAAAGAGACCTGTCCTTTAATGTCAACCTGGTAAAATTCCACGGAAAAGTTTGTTTCACTGAAACATTTTCACGAAGGAAAACAACAAAGAGATAGTGAAGGCATCCGGTTTTACTGGTTTAAGGGGAGAGGCTGTCTTACTGAAGTCAGCCAGGAAAGGAAAGAGCCATCAAACACGGCCCTACTTCTCTCCTGCCATCAGAACCCTAAATTCAATTCCTGGATTTCCAGCCCCCCTCCTTCTCGAGATCCCAAACCCATCCCGAAAAGCAGAATTCCTACTCTTTTTAGTATGTGCCCATGGCATGAACTGCTATTTCATACCCATGGTGCACATGCAGAAGCCTTTTTTTTTTTTTTTTTTTTTTTTTAAGATTTTATTTTTAAGTTATCTCTACCCCCAATGTGGGGCTGAAACTCAGGACCCTGAGATCAAGGTTCGCACACTCCACGGCCAGGAGCCTTGTGCGTCGTAATCTCTAAGTTGTAATCGCATGCAATGGTGTTTCCCTGGTAGGGACCACCTTTTAAAGTATGATGTGAACAAAATGTAAATTAAGCCATTTCACAGGGAAATGAAGACTTCCGGCTTTCCTGGAAAAATCAAAGGTGGACCCACCTGGCTAACAGGCAGCAATCACCTGGGGCTGACCCCTTCAAGGGAGGGGATCCCCCTACCAGGCTCGCTGGCTCCCACACCCGCCTGACCTGGCTGCCTTGGGGTGACCACAGAGAAGGAGGCAGAGCTCCTCTCCCAAAGGTACTTATATTTGTGTATTGTTTTTTTAAGATTTTATTTATTTGAGAGAGAGAAAACAAACAAGGGAGGGGGCAGAGGGAGCGGGAGAAGCAGTCTCCCTACTGAGCAGGGAGCCCTGTGCGGGTCTTGATCCCAGGACCCTGGAATCATGACTCGAGCCAAAGGCAGATGCTTAATCCACCGAGCCACCCAGGTGCCCTGTTTGTGGATTATGAATAAAAAGTAAAAATGCATGCTTGCCAGGAGGGAAAACAGAGTGTTGGTCACAGTAAGACCCAAGGATTAAGTGGATATAAGGAAGGCTGGAAACAGAATGGCCACCAAGGGAAGGCCGCCAGTGGGAGCAAGTGCAAACAAGATGGCCGGAGATCGCCCATTCGGAGGAGGGCAGGATTCCCACAGGAGGAAAGGAAGAAGGTGGCAGATGGGAGAAAGGGTAGAGGGGTTGCACAGGGCCTTAGATCCAGAGCCAAGGGTTGTGGGCTGTGCTCTAGGGGCAGGCTAGACTTCTGGCAGGTTCACTGTCAGTGGCCTGACGAAGGACAGTAGGGTTTCGGAGTGATCAAGCAGGGTGGCTGTATCAAACATACACGGGAGAAAAGTGGGACCAGAAACGGGGACACTGGGGGCCTCTCAGGGAGAGCAGCAGCAACTGGCCTGCTTGAGCGGTGGCAGAAGGAATGCAGAGGGAGGGAGAGGCTGGGTGTGGGTGCTGAGCACAGGAATCATCCTGGCCTGGGGAGCAGAGGCACTGGGGGAGATGGAGAGGAAGGACTGGGAAGGTTGTGCCACATGCAGGTCCCGTGAGGGGAGCGCTGTTTGTTTTGGTTTCAAGGGCCTATAGGTTGTAGATGTGGGACATGTGTTTGTGGGGGTGGGGGACAGTTGTAAATGATGAATTTGCTCTAAGACCCCATAAGTGCCGGAAACAACCGGCCATCCTACAAGACAGATGTGCAGACCTGGGGTGCCCAGGCGGGGAGCCGCTGAATGGCGAGGACAACGGGGACCCAGAGATGGGCTTACTTTCTGAGAAAGAAGAGCAGAGGACATCTGTGCCACCTTTCTGCTCCACTGCGACAAATAGTGGAGATTCTTCCACTATTCTTCCACTAATTCTTCCCTAGGTAGCCTTAGAAACCCAACCAAACTGTTGTCCTGGATACTCCCAACCACTCCAAGTTTTTACTGAGCCCTTGGCATGATGGATGGGGCTCAGTTTACCCAGAGACAGTAAAATCAGAGGAAGGGGGTTACGTGCAGCTGTTCTCTCTACTCCTAGGTGCAAAACAGCCACAACGAAGCCAACATCTATTTAAACAGGCAAATTGATCACTGTAATGGTTTTTCTTTAAAAACAAAAACAAAAACAAAAAAAAAAAACCCAAAACCCAAAAAACAAAAAAAAACACGCATTTTAAGCCCTATCCCCACTTCTCAAAGCCTCTCTTAAGAACGAACCTCAAAGTGAGAGATGGCAAAACCAACCTCGACCTTAAAGAGGCCTTGATTTATCATTTCACAACTGGTTCCCAGCACCCCACCTCCCGCTTTCCATTTTTTTCAGAACTTGACTATAAATTCTGCCGTCAGAGCAGGGGAGGCAGGCATGGTAGTGATGGATGGTGGACCAAGGGTGGGGAAGGCGAAGTGCGGCCCTTGACTGGGAACAGACAGGCATGCACGCTGGCCAAAGCTGGCTGGTTGCTTTCTCCCGGAACGTTCTAGTTCCAGCTCAACCAGCCAGCAGCCCTCCCGCCTCTTGGCCTTCCCCATCTGCCAGCCCAGCAGTCTCTTCTGCTCATAGCTCCTGGCTACGGCCACTCCTGTGCTGCAGGAAGGAAGCTTCTACTCCTGTTTCATCTTGGTTTAGGTTTTTGTTTCTTTTTGGAAAAATACCAGATTAATCAAGCCTACCTAATTAAAAAAATAAAGTTCACCTGTGTTCCCTTACCTACCTAGCTTTTTTTTTTTTTTTTTTTGGAGCAGATGAAAATATACAAGTGATGAACAATGAGGACCAAACACAGAAGAACTGATCAACAGTCCAATGAATTAAGTTGCAAAAGGTAAAAGTAACAGCTTAAAGCCAAGCTAATCTACCTTGTTCATGTCCCAGGGTCTCTGCCACGGAGGTGGAGAGTTCCTAACGTTTATCTGTAGGTTCCAACTTTAAGCAAAGGGGGCACTTCCTATTTCCTTTGGGGAAGGCAGAGCTGGGCCCGCGCATGACCAGGAGGCTTCCAGTAAATGTGGAAGTCCGGCCATTTGCCTTTGATGCCCAACAGGTTTATTTCTTTTTGTGCTCTGTCCCCACGGCTTGGTTCTCCCCTGCCCAGCACCAGAGACCCAGTGCCACTGCCTCTGCCTACCGAGACGCACAGCGTCACACCTCACGCACCCCACCTTCCACCAGGGTATAAAATGGTTTCTCACCAAACTTCAACTTTCCTAGTATGGATGATTTCCTGGTGACAGATATTTTTTAAATCAAATTTTGTTACTCTCAGAGGTAAACTCTTTGGCCTCTCCATTCCTCCCACTGCCCTGCCACCATATTCAGCCTTTGCGTCTGTACTCGTTATCTGTTGACTTCAATCCCTGGTCATAACTTGTCAGCGGCCAGAAAGCCAGGTCCAGTTGGCAGTTAATGTCTTCCCTTGAACAGGATTCGAGGGACTGGCCAATCTGACATAAAATCGGGTTTCTCTTCTTCTCAAAAAGGAAAGGAAAGGAGATGCGGCAGCTGACTTGGCAGCCCGGGGCCCACAGTTCCAGGTGGCCACGTGTCCTGCCGCCCAAGGGGCAGCCATCTTGTCAGGATGGGCACGTGACGTCGCCCTCTCCCCAGAGGCCATATACCTGGTCTGTGGCTCTCCTGTTCTTTACCTGACTGGCATTTGAATTCGTGAACCCTGGGTTACCCCACTCTAAAGGATGACATGACGGAAATGAGCAGAAGACATATTTCTAGGGATGGGTCCTTCCTAGCCTCTGGCTGTCCTCAGAGTCCTAACCCAAACATTCCTGTTTTTCATTTCTCATGGATTCAGGAAATCTAGAAACAAGTCACTGCTGGTGCCAGAAAAGGAATCCCAGTATAGGAAGGGGGTTCCTTAGGGGAACATGGGAGGCACTCATTATTGGGGGAGGGGGTCTCTCTTCTTTGCCCTCAGTACCTCTCTTCCCTCTCTTCCTCACTCATCCCCTATATTTCCTTCCTGTCCCTGTCCACCCTGGCCCTCCCCATCTCACCCTCGACCAGTCACGTGTTACCACAGGAACACACATCTCTCTGTGGTCTGCCCGGCCATCCCACTTAACCCCAACCCTCAAGGCTCTGGCGTGTCATGGAAAGTTAAGAACATCTGAGAGGTATCATGGGAAGAAAAAGTTCAGCAATGCGATGGCCACAAACCACGAACACTGGCCGCATCTGGTCACTGTTCTTTACAAAACTTGAAAACTTTATCAAACACTCGATGGGGGGCCTTCCAGCCTATGCAAATCTAAGGGCTGATTTCATAGGCACCCAAATCAAGTATTTTAGGGAAAAGCAAACAAACTCAGAAACTGGGAGGCCAGGAAGCAAACAGTCTCCCTGGAGCTTCTAACTTGCCGTCTGGCAGCAGTCAGTTAGCAGACGAGAGTCACGCTGGGTCAGGTCCAGTGTTATATCCTTGCCCCTTTTATGACAGTGACAAGGAGGGACATACTCAGAAAGAAATGCCTCTCCTCATTAGTTAGATGTCAAAAGCTAGATGTGCCCCAACTTAACCTAGCTAACTCGGAGAACCTACTGTCATTCTGCATGGAACTGTTTTAGACTTTTACTTATTTTTTAGAAAGATGTAATTTATCTATTTGAGAGAGAATGAGAGAGGGAGAGAGCATGAGAGTGGGAAGGATAAGAGGGAGAAGCAGACTCTCCGCTAAGCAGGGAGACTGATGCAGGACCTTATCCTGGGACACTAGGATCATGACCTGAGCTGAAGTCAGTCGCTTAATCAACTGAGCCCCCCAGGTGCCCTGTTTTAGACTTTTAAACCAGGAACCCCCAACCTTTCCAAGTTGCTTGTGCTGCTTGAAACCGCAGAACCGTAGAGAAATTACTTCATAAGAATTAGTCTTTATATTTAATGGCTTTTTAAAATTGCCGTAAAATATAGATAACGTAAAATTTACCATTTTAACACGCAAGGTCATCGCCATTAATTACATCCACAATGTTGTAGGACCATTGCTACCACCTTACTGTGTCTTCACCATCCCAAAGGAAACTTCATACCCACTAAGGAGTCTCTCCCTGTTCCTCCCCAACCCCTAACTCCTGGCAACCACTGATCTGTCCTCTGTCTCTGTGAATTTGCATATTCTAGACAGTTCACATAAATGTCATCATACAAGATGTGGTCTTTTGATTCTGGCTTCTTCCACTTAATAGAATGTGTCAAAGTTCCTCTCTATTGTAGCATGTATCGGTGAGTGTTCCTTTTCTGACTGAACAGTATTCCCCTGTAGGGTTCATGTGGGAGTTCTTGCAATACGATGATGGTGGCTGGAGAGTGTGTGGCCGTAAGCTACCAAACTTTCTTTCTGATGGTCCTAGATATTTGAGTATTGGACCAAATCCAAGTGTACCTTTTTTATACCGTTCACAATCTAGTAAATGTTCTATGCCAACTCAAACCTCACCTTCCCAGGCTGACAAGTCCTTAAAAATAATTTGAGGACTCAGAAAATCTTCATCCCATGATTTAGGTTGCCTTTCAAATAAATCCAATACAAAGCCAATCATCTCGCCTCTTGCTAGAGATCAGAATGACAGATCCAGTCAGAAGACCTCAAGGAGATCAAGGTCTAGCAAGCAGATAAACACCCAAACAATTTCACCACAGCGTGATGACTTTCAGGATGGAAATGTACACTGTGATGAGCTGGGTGCACAAAGTATTCCGCCCGAGGGAGCCCATAAGCGCACTATGTGCATAGACGATGCTTCGGTTTTGCATCTTGGCCAAGGTCTTCAGAGAAAAGCCTGCAATGAGACAGGTGTTGCTTGCTTGAGTGGCTGGAACCTTATGATCCCATATGTGTAGCATCTACCAGCTTTGCCTAATACACCAACTTGCTCACATGGAAGGGCATGCATCCCCAAAGGTCTTCCTGTGGTTCAAACCAGATCTGAAAGCGCATATTAGCGATATACGTAGAAAGCTCACCGAGCTATTCATTCCCTCCTTAAACAACATATTAAAATGTGAACGAAGACAGCAATCCATGGGAAACGTCACTGTTTCTCTCTCTTCCCTCCCTTCCCCAATGTTTTGATTTTGACAGATTTAGAACCTGCAGAAAAGTACAAAAAAAAAAAAATGATACTACAAACAGCACCTGTATACCCCTCAGTGAGATTCACCAAGTAACACCGATGGACAACTGTCACATGTAATTGTCTAATAAGTTAATAACAGTGAGTGTATCTGTTTTCTCTCTAATTGTATTGTGTGTGTGTGTGTCTTGCTGAGATTCTGGAAAGTAAACAGCAAACCCATGACAGCTCATTCCCAAGAGCTTTAGCATGCATCTTTTAAGAACAAGGACATTCTTCAAGAAAGCACAAAATCACTGTTATAACCAAAAACTTCAACATCAACACAATCACTTTATCCAATACATGGTCCATTATTCAAATGCCCCTCAAGGTCCTAGGACTGTGCTTTCAGCTGTGTGTTTCTGACCACAACCCCACCAAAATCACAAGGTGTCTCCTTTAATCTACAACAGTTATTCTGTCTTTCTCTTTTTTGCGTGACAATGACACTTTCGAAGGGTCCAAGATACTGTCTCATAGGTCGTCCACCAATCTGCACTACTCTCATTATTTCTTTTTTTTTAGATTTTATTTACTTGACAGAGAGGACAAGTAGGCAGAGAGGCAGGCAGAGAGAGAGGGGGAAGCAGGCTCCCCGCGGAGCAGAGAGCCCGATGCGGGACTCGATCCCAGGACCCTGAGATCATGACCTGAACCAAAGGCAGAGGCTTTAACCCACTGAGCCACCCAGGTGCCCCTACTCTCATTATTTCTTTCTTTCTTTCTTTTTTTTTTAAGATTTTATTTATTTATTTGACAGAGAGAGATCACAAGTAGGCAGAGAGGCAGGCAGAGAGAGAGAGAGAGGAGGAAGCAGGCTCCCTGCTGAGCAGAGAGCCTGATGTGGGGCTCGATCCCAGGACCCTGAGATCATGACCTGAGCCGAAGGCAGCAGCTTAACCCACTGAGCCACCCAGGCACCCTCTCATTATTTCTTGATATAGATCAGGGTTAACGATTTGACATAAATACATGGAGTGTTTACTTCCCGCTGGGTCACACCTGGAGCCATGCAATGCTCAGCCGTCCCCAGTGCTGGTGACCCTGAGTGCGCTCGCTTGGCTCAAGTATCTTTCCTCCGTTATGATTAATAAATGAGCTGCGAGGTTATAGTTTGAGATTGTGAATATCCCACTTCCCACAACCTTTTCACCGACCAGCTCAGCATCCACTGATGATTCTGAAACAATTATACTGACAGTTGCAAAACGGTGATTTTATGATTTTATTATTCTTCTCTACTTACTAGCTGGCAAGAAGGCCCTCTCCCCAGCATCACCTCTGCCTTTTTTGATTATTGATATAGACTCGTAAACCCAGTGTTTATTACCATCATTATGACTTTTATTCCTTCAATTGCCCCAAATCTGACCACTGGGTGTCCCTTTGAGGCAGCTCCTACAGTCTTTTGATTTGCCTTTATCATTGTTTCTACGTTTCCTAGACTTCTGACACAAGATAGTCTAGCCTGGTCTTACATTTCTCTGCTCTAGACCCAGAATTAGCTGTTTCTGCAAGGAGCCCTGGTTCCTCTTCATGGTGAATAGCACTTAGAAACCGAGAGCTGGGTACTCATTGTACTCACTGCTATTGGAATAGAATTGCTTCTAGGTTCTTTCTCTGGTTGAAAGCAGGAGATTTATTACTCTTTAATCAATGTATTACTGTAATCATACTCAGAATTCAAATCTAACATGAAAGAGTTCATTCTTACTTTTCCCACTTGCTATATGTATTTC
The DNA here is from genome assembly GCF_020171115.1 of Neogale vison. Taxonomy (NCBI): domain Eukaryota; kingdom Metazoa; phylum Chordata; class Mammalia; order Carnivora; family Mustelidae; genus Neogale; species Neogale vison. Next base: position 57,945,503 of record NC_058095.1, read on the forward strand.
CCTGTTTTGTTTTTTTAAGATTTTATTTATTTGACAGACAGAGATCACAACTAGGCAGAGAGGCAGGCAGAGAGAGAGGAGGAAGCAAGCTCCCTGCTGAGCAGAGAGCCCGACGCGGGGCTCAATCCCAGGACTCTGAGCTCATGATCCGAACCGAAGGCAGAGGCATAACCCACTGAGCCACCCAGGCACCCCTGTATCTCGCTGGTTTTTAAGTGCATTGATATATTTACTCACTTTCTTTCTCTCTCCAACTAACACACAAAGTAGATTCAGAATTACTCTGCTAATACCACTCCCAACAACAAACCTCTTAGTGGAGTCTGAGACTTCTACAGTTCATTTTGGGAATATATTCAACTAAGGGTATACAAAGAACTCTACTCAAAAGTTACTTGAGGGGCGCCTGGGTGGCTCAGTGGGATAAGCCGCTGCCTTCGGCTCAGGTCATGATCTCAGGGTCCTGGGATCGAGTCCCGCATCGGGCTGTCTGCTCAGCAGGGAGCCTGCTTCCTCCTCTCTCTCTCTGCCTGCCTCTCTGCCTGCTTGTGATCTCGCTCTGTCAAATAAATAAATAAAATCTTTAAAAAAAAAAAAGTTACTTGAATTCTTTTTTACTTAATAAACTCTATATTCTCTAAATTCCACAATCTCTAAATTCCATCCATTTTAGATATTACATCGTCATTTCCTCTTTCATATAGAAGGATTTAGTTCTTCTAAACTCCACCTCTTCTATTTCTCATCTACCATATCATATACTTAAATCATACGTTTAGGTTATTTTAACAACTAAAGTCTAAATTATTATGGCTATGCATAGTCACTCATAAGCAATGACTGTAACTATGTTTCCTTTTTTTTTCACTACGCTTTGTTTTCTTGGAGTTACTAATTGCCTTTCTTTTTCAATTGCTTAGATTCCCTGCTACCAAATCTCCCTCCAACCGCCTCTCAGTGCATTTTTTTCATCTAGGAAAACAAAGCATTCTCTTTTCCCAGCTGACTTCTAAATCTATTCTGGACTGGTGATTCTCTTGGTCTGTTGCAGTTATCATCCCAGGTCTACCCACCGCTATCCTCCAGGGAATTCTCTTTTACTTTTCTCCTTCATTTCTGGCATCAGAGATCCCCTTTCTAGAGTTACTTTTTCATTTAAGGAAAGTACATCTGCCAGGAGCTTCCTCAATACTTCGCTGCCATCCAGTGTTTTTCATGAGATACTGGATGCCATACTGATTTCAGGTCCTTTGAAAACTCTCCCCCACTCTCTTATGCCCCCTTCCACTTAACTCTGGGAAACTTACAGGAATTTCTCTTTATCCATATGTTTTGAAATTTCATTATACTGTGCCTTGACATGGATCTTTTTTTCATTTATTAAGCTGGGTACCTAGTGGATTCTTTCAAGATGGTCAATCCTGTCCCTCAGTGCTAGGGACATTTCTTGCATTCTTTCCTTGGAAAATTTCCTTGCCCCTATTTTCTCATTGTGACATTCCTACTATTCAGGATCTTGGACTGGTCCTCTAATTTTTATACCTCCCTTGTCTTTGGTTCTAATTTCTGGAAGGTTTCTTCAACTTTACCTTCCAGTCTCTAAAACCTGCCAGAAGTGGCCCATGGTCCTTTCTGTTTGTCACCTTTTTCACAGATCTTCCACAAAGAGATAGAAATTAAATAACTGAAGGATATTAGCCAAACTAATTAAGTCCAATTGTTATACATTTGTTCATATCTATAATTATTTAATATGGTAGGCCCACGTGCCAAGCAGTGGAAATGGTATCAGTCCTTCCAGTAGCTCAACATGACAGCAACACTGTTTTTTGTTAATGACAATGTATTATTGTCTGAAAGTCTGATATTCATATTGCTAGGGATGAACGACTGTAACCAGACAGTTTTCTATACATATAAATCTTTTTCCAGTTCAACAGGTCCACGTGGAACTTCCCACTTCTGAGAGAAATAGGAAAAGCTGGGGAAACACCTCAGATGATTTCAGTGAGAAAGATACAGAGAACATCTCAATGGTCCCCAGGTAAAGAGCCTATGGGCCAGGAATTACCTGTTGTCTCTTAGCGCTAGGTACACCTGCCCTTCTTCACTCTGTTAGTCATGCTGCAGTTTGCAAACCACCTTTGGAGTTTGCAAAACACCTTTCCCAGGTTCCCTTGCCAGCTAGCTTCCTATTAGATTTTGCCAGTTATTAGGTACTAGAAAGAGTTCAGAAAGCAAGAAGGATGGAAGCTGTCCTTCTTCCTCTCCTTCATCTGCCTCCAGCAGGGTCTCTGCAAGTTTCTCGATTCCCTCAATGATCCCAGCTGCAGCCACAGCAGCCTCTTGCGCAGTCCCAGTGCCAGCAAGGCAGCTCTCCTCTGGTCTGATGGTCATCCGACCATGGCCCTGCTGTTCCAGCACTGGCCGGGCAGCAGTCCCAGAAGGGGAGCATGAGTATGTGCCTGTGATCTGGAACACACTTCCGTGCCTTCCTTCTCCCATGTCTATGAGCAGTAGCTGCCTCACACAGCTACTAATGACTGGATTACCTCATCCTCCTTTTTTTATTCTCTCAATCCTTCAGACTAGTTCTCTGTATTACATCTCCTCTGTCTGAAATACCTAGTACGGTTACCTTTTTTCCTGCTTGGCCCCTGACTGGTAGCACTGAAGGATTAAAAAAGGTTTTTTAAGCAGCTATCCATTCTGGGGCGCCTGGGTGGCTCAGTGTTTTAAGCCTCTGCCTTCAGCTCAGGTCATGATCTCAGGGTCCTGGGATCGAGCCCCACATCGGGCTCTCTGCTCAGCGGGGAGCCTGCTTCCCCCTCTCTCTCTGCCTGCCTCTCTGCCTACTTGTGATCTCTCTGCCTACTTGTGATCTCTCTCTATCAAATAAATAAATAAAAATCTTTAAAAAAAAAAAAAAGCAGCTATCTATTCTCATTACCAGAAAGAGTTAAGGTTTCATCTATGGTTATTATCGCAAAACTACAGTGTGACTTTATTATTTAGATAAAGTCAGACATCTCTAGAAGATGGTGAAGCAACCCTCATGCGAATTCCTAAGCCAAAGAGATCTCCACTGCTTTCCACACTAAGTAGCCAACGCATGACAGACCCTTCTCGGTTAAGTCTGACTGATATCAAAATGGCGGCCATACTGCTAAGATGACCAAAGAACAAAACCCCAAATGCCTTTTACAAGGAAGTAAAAATGAGTCGGGAGAAGGTGGCTTCAGTCTTCAACTTGGCAAAAACACAGTCATGAGGCATCACTCAGGTACTAATTCACTAGCTTCAACACACTTTAAAATGAGTCATGGACATGGCAAGCTTATGTACACAAGACATATTTTTACAAAGTAAGCTGTAGAGTATATCATAAAGATATGATACCATAACTTTTATAAAAATGTACTTCTTGACTATTTCTGTCTTCTGTTCGGTAGCACACTTCCAGATGGTTCCATGCTCCTTGACTCAGCGAGGGCAGAAAGGAGCTGGCTGGGACACACACAAGAGAGCAGAGGAGGACAAGGCTTTGCAGAAGCTGGCTGGGAGGGCAGGGGGAAACTGAGAAGCAAGGCCTTTGTAAATATATATATACACACACATATGTACATATATGTACATATATACACACATATGTACGTGTGTGTGTATATATATATATGTATTTAATATTTTATTTATTTATTTGACAGATCACAAGTAGGCAGAGAGGCAGGCAGAGAAAGAGGGGGAAGCAGGCTCCCTGCTGAGCAGAGAGCCCGATGCAGGGCTCGATCCCAGGACCCTGAGATCATGACCTGAGCTGAAGACAGAGGCTTAACCCACTGAGCCACCCAAGCGCCCCGGAAGGCACGTTCTTTTAATGAAATGATGAATAGCGAAGAGCAGTGAGGAAAAGAAGGCCGGGAGTCTGAAAGCTTTCCTGAAAGAAAACAGGAAGGAAGAAGAAAAAGGCCTAGAAAGAGAGGACAGAGGAGAGTACAGAGCGCACAGGGAGAACCCAGCACCCAGAGCCAGAGACACAGCTTAAGAGTTAATGGTTAGGGCTCCACCGACTGTCACAGTCCAGAGCCCATCAAGGCGAGCCCCTGGGGGATGTTCACGCTCCAGGGCTGTGAGCTCAGAGAAACTACTTAGAATGACACTTGACCCTTGAACAAAGAGGTGTTAGAGGCATGGACCCCCACACTGTTGAAAATCTAGGTAGTAACTTTTGACTCCCCCAACATGGATCCACTCACAGCCTACCGCTGACCGGAAGCCTTGCTGGAAACAGTCAGTTAACACATGTTCTGTGTGTTGGATAATACGTATTCTATCCTGCATTCTTACAGTAAATGGAGCCAGAGGTAAGAAAATGCTATTTAAAAAATCATGAGGAAGAGAGAATATATTTGCAGGACTATACTGCATTTATTGAAAAAAATTCTATGTATGAATGGACCTGCACAGTTCAACCCTACGTTGTTCAAGGGTCAAGTGTGTTGTTGGCCTTCTCCCGCCAGAACTCAGGAGCCTGAGCCAAACTAGGAACATCAGCATGGAGGAGAAGAGACATTACCGCCTGTGGGAGTAACTACTACCTTTAAAACAAACCCATCAGCCCAGGGAGGAAAAAGGTTGAATAGAGTCTCAACTCTGTAGGCAGAAATTCTCCAAGGCGCTCCTTATTACTTTCCATCACCTGCAAACCCGACAGTGTTCCAGCAATGCCAGAGGCCCCTGATTTGGTTTCTTTGAAATGAGCAGATAAACAAGTTTGCATGCTGCTTGGACAGAAAAACTCAGTAAAACTACCACATGCATTCTGAGCTGTACCTGTATTATCAGTAGTAATTTGATCTTTTTCCAAAACAAAAATAAAAAACAAAACCAAGAAACCCATGTAATATGTGCCTTTAAAAATACCTAAATCTTCTAGTTTGCCACCAGCATGTTATTCTGTTCAGCTGTGTGAGCATTAGAACAGCCATAGGACAAAGAGAAGCTTCCAGATGGCTCTCCTTTCCCTCTCCCCTCATATATAAAATTGTATCACAATTACAGTCTGCACTTTGCAAAGTGCTTAGAAATATTTACTTAGTACTGACAGGCTAAAAGGGCTCTTGTTCTGAAAAATTTGCCCAAGGTCTAGAATTTTCGCCACCTGGCAATAAAGGTGCTTTGGGTGGGGGGAGGGGGGTTGGTGGTGAGGGAAGAATATTGAAAGTCCAGCACATCTGGCTATTAAGTTGACTGGAGCCTGCACGTGCTACCCAAAATATGAGACACAGCTAGAAATACTTATGGAAAGAGGAAAACCACAGAAGCCGCTCCAGATCACTTTAAAAAACAGGAAGAAAGAGAAGCAGAGTTGAAAAGGCAGGCAGAAGGGACGTCAGTTTGGGTCACAAAGAGGTTGACCATTGTTCGGAAGGACTGGACGTTTCACTTTGCTGAGGAAGGCGCAGCGAGTATAAAACAGGCTCGATGTCACGGTTAAGGGGAGCCTGCGTCCCGACCGAAGTGAAAACACACGTCCTCAGCTCTTAGAGGCTTCATTACCTGCAGCCAAAATGAAGTCAGAGCAGCAAGGTGGGGCAAAGGCCCTCCCTGAGTTATCTAGGATGAAAATGCTACGAGTCACATTACTCAAACTGTATGAAAAGTGTTAATGCCAGAGGGCTGATGATGGGAAGAGGGAGTCTCCGTAAATGAAACATTCCAGGCAGAAAACTTGCCTTTCGGGTTTCAGAAATAAAGTGCCAATACTTTGGATATAGGGATGTATCAGGGATCAGTTACCCGTGCTTTCCCAATACAAACAGGAATAATAAAGATAGGGCAACAGTAAGGCTTCAATCCCCTACATTTATTCATGAAAGGTCCTCTAGTGTTTGAGGGCATTTTTGTTCCCTTTTCTGTTTTGCTTAGGCAAATCTGGATCGATATAATTAAAGTTCTGTTACCACATCTCATAAAAAATGGTTGTATGGGGCAGTATTGTATGTTATTTTATAATGGCGCCAAGAAATTTTAGAAATTGTATTACTATAGCTTTGCCATAATTTCATGCAATGAAAAGTTCATTTTTAAAGATTTGTTTATTTATTATTTATTTGTATTATTATTTATTTATTTGAGAGAGAGAGAATGAGAGAGAGAGCATGAAAGGAGAGAGGTCAGCAGGAGAGGCAGACTCCCTGCTCAGTGGGGAGCCCGATGTGGGTCTCGATCCTGGGACTCTACGATCATGACCCGAGCCGAAGGTAGTCGCTTAACTAACTGAGCCACCCAGGCGCCCTCATTTGTTTTTTAAATTAAAAAAAATTTACTGTGGTTAAATGCATGTACCATGAAATTTAACATGCGAACCATCCTTAAGTGTGTGGTTAGGTTGGCCCTAAGTCCTTTCATGGTGTTGCGTAACCACTGTATTTATTCATTCTTAAAAGTGACCATTTTCTGGGGCGCCTAGGTGGCTCAGCTGGTTAAACATCTGCCTTTGCCTCAGATCCTGATCTCAGGGTCATGAGATTGAGCCCCACGTTGGGCTCTCTGCTTAGCAGGGAGTCTCCTTCTGCCCCTCTTCCCACTCAAGTTTTCCCTCTCTCTCTGAAACAAACAAGATATTTTTTTTGGAAGGCAGCTATGCTCACCACTATACCACCAACGCTAGATATTTTTTTTGAAAGTGGGCATTTTCCAGTTTCTTTTTACCTCTCTGTGTGGGAAACTATATAGGACCGATGCCAACACTACAATGAAAACTCTCAGATCCATAGCTACAAGAAATTTTTTAAATATATAAGGCTTTTCAGAAATCCCAAAGTCATTCTGAAAGGCGCTATTGCTTCAAAGGCTGAAGTCTCTAATAAGCACGAGTACGCGGACACGGGGAGGCTGCTGAGGGCACACAAACGCAGGTGTGTGTCTGACATGCGGACATGAGCAGAGGCCCGAGGCGCCTACGTCCCGGAAAGCTGAGACTCAAGTCCAATACTAAGAGCGTTCTGCTGCTAATCCGGAGAAATTGATCTGACTGTTCACACGTGTGAGCAGAGAAAACTCATCAATGATTTAAAATGAGCCCCAGATCAATTTTTCTTAACAATTTAACGCCGGTTCAATGACTGGAAATCATCATGATTGCTTGGCCTTGCGACAGAAAGAAAAGGTGAGTCGGAGATTAAATACTGAGTCACTGGTGAGGCTGGGGTGAGGCGAGGAAGGACTCTCTCAAGCTTTAATGAACATGACAACGTCAAGAGTCGAGTTCTTTAAAGGTTAGTATCTGGCTGATAACACTGCATGTCCCCGGGGCTCAGTAAGGGAGAATGGTCTATTTCTTTGAATACTACACATTCCCTTAAAACTACCCAATCCCTTTGACTGCGTCCCAACGTATGCCCTTCCAGGTGCCAGGTGGGCAAGTCCATTCGGCTCGAGAGGAAGTCACAAGGGCAGGTTCTCTGGACCGTAAGCATCGCTTTGCACTTGACCTGCTTTCCAGGCAGGCTCTGAAGCAGAGGCAGGGTGAAGAGCCAGCAGAGTGGGGATTCACTAGGGAATGGAACCACACCACGTGCGCCTGCCAGCAGAGGCGCCCTGTACACAGTCAGATGGTACTAGGGCTGGCTGTTAACTGTCACGATTTCTAAAACGACAACTGCTCAACTTTTTCAGCAGTGGTGGTTCCTCCTAAGCGATGCTGGCTTTCACAGCCAGTGTCCAAGCAAACAGCCCCATTCACTGAGCACCCACCAAAACCCGGCGGAGGCCAGGAGGCTCCCTAAACAGAGCGGACACAGGAGATCAGGAAGATAATCTGATACCTGAATTTCTGTTTTGATGACATACGAAGAAGATAATCCACTTGTAAATGAGTGCGACTTCATCAACCCTAAACCCAGCTATGCGTCTGGTTTTAAGCATTACATTTTTTAAGAGGGGAGAGGCATGAAAACCTGTACTCAAAACTTTAATCTTAGAGCTGTTTCTCAAAAATTTAAAAAAAAAAAAAAAAAAAAAAGCCCACCAACTCTCTTCTAAAAACGTTAAGTGAAAATAGCCCAACTTGAGAGAAAAGCATTAGGAATCTCTTTCTAGCTACTACTCTTGAACACAGAACCCAGGAGTTACTCCCATAACCCCATTCCTTTATTTTCCACCTTTATCAACCCACCCAACTTTCTCTGTATCATCCATCAAAAATCTCCCTGACTTTCTTGTTTTGTTCCAATGAGAAAGATGACAAACGTTGGTTAACAACACTTAAAACCAATGCAGCAACACGTGACGGTGTGGGTCAAAACCCTGGCTCGGCTATGATTTAATACTGCAAACCTCCAACTTGGCGCTCGCCAGCCTTCAGGAGACGAGACGGACGCGGTTCTGGCCTAGACCGCCGGCCCGTCTCGGATTTGTCACCCATGTGCGTGCGTCGGGTACAGCAGGGTTGCGAGGGGGAGCCCGATTCTCTCCAAAGGGGTCTGGAAAGCAGACGACAGAGTCAGAAGAACCTCAAAGAGCGTCTAGTCCAAGCCACTGGTCTTGCCAGTACAGAGATAGCCAGAGATCTCCTGCTCCCAGGTTTCCCCAGCTACAGAGATAGCCAGAGATCTCCTGCTCCCAGGTTTCCCCAGCCCGGGTGATCTCTGTCACAGTCAGAATCCAGTTTTTCATCTTGTATCAGTTTACAGATACAAAAGAAAATCCACATACGAGTGGGAAGCACTTGGGTGTCCGGTCAAGTCCTGAAGGGTTAGGTTGAGTTGACCAGACATGTCAAGCAGGTGTTGATGCACTCTTCCCCTACCATGGGCACTGGACAAAAAAGAGAGGTGAAGTGTACCTCGAGTATGTCCCAGGCGTCCTGACGGTCCTTCTCAGCCCAGTCAGCCCTTATGGGTCCCAGAGGGCCAGCGGAAGGCCCATGAAGTCACTGGTGAATGTACATTACCAGAAAACACGCACGAACACGTACATTGGGGGGGGTGGGTAGCTCCGACTGAGGCCCATACGGTGTCATTATCACTCCCGTAGCAACAGAAGCCACTCTTGGAAATCACACCTTATCTTTCCAAGCCACACCGAGCAAAAACAGTAATCAAAAAAATGATTCTGCTTTGTGATCATTTCTGACCCCTTGATGATAGCCTCGTAGCAGATTACAGAAGCGTGGAGGCCTCCGAGGCTGTCAGACGCCATCAATCACCTTCCATTAAATAAAGGTTTTCCAATTTTGCGCTTCTCTCAAAGGCTTCATTTTGCCCGGATTAAGCCAAAGCAGCAACATTTGAACTTACTGCTCCTATTCCTCCTTCCCAAATAAATGCCGTGAGCAGAAAAATGGGCTTTTCCACAGTTGGAACTCAAAATCAAAGCAGACAACAGTGATGTGGTCACATATATGAGACATCAGGCCACAAACGCCTTGCACGTGCATTTTACACATTTCACGGGCAACCACAGGGCCTAGGAGGGAAGGAGGACGTAAGGGGTGCCCCGAGCAGGAGAAGTGTCTGTGAGCCATACGCATTAGGCACTGAAATGCATCTGGGCCAGTCCCAACATGGTCATGAGAGTTCTACAGATTTCTCTCGGGTTCCCAAAGAAGCAGGTCTCCTAAGAGTCGTGCACTGTATGGTTTTTTAATACATGCTCTCTGTCCTCCCCGTGATGGAGAAAAGTCATTTTGTCTAAAATGCAGCTGATGGGCCTAAGGGAGGGAAACAGTTGAAAATCGACCAGGAAAAGACATGTTTAAAAAATAAGCATCTTCAGCAGACAGACTCTTTTTTTTTTTTTTTTTTTTTTAATGCTGACAGCTGGGCGGGGCGTAGCGGGACACGTTTGCTGCACTCGCTCACCAAAACCAGAAGCCGCAGGCCACAGTTTCTATAAACATGATCAAGACCCCACTCTCATGCATTCTTCTGTCCCCATAAACAGGCTTCGTCATTATCATCTTTAATGGCCACATAAATGTGACAAGAGCCAGGAGCAGAGACGCAAGAACATCAAGCAATGAAGGGGGACGTGGGAGATCTCAGGGTCATTCCCAAACAGGCCCGGAGTGGGGGCGGGGGGGGGGTGGACTGGATGGATGTGACCGAGAGGTTGCAAGTACCGTGCCAGTGACGTGCTTTATCTGGCCCTCAAGGACATTTTTTAAAATGTTAATTTACTGTCAACACTAAAATGCTGGGAGATTTCACTTGAAGATCCAGATTCCAGGCTCCTCCCAGGACAACGAGCAGAGAGATGACCGCAGGGCATTCCCAATCGGAGCCGATCTGTTGTTTACTCTCCAGTTTGCCCCCGGAAGGAAGTCATCCTGGCGACCTGCATCATTATGAAGGTTCCTGTCTGGTCTCGGAAAGTATCTGAGGGGATCAAGGGAACTTTGAGCTGGGAAAAAAATAGGAAGCAAGCATGGAAGAGGAAGCTGCGTGGGGCTGAAGGTAAGGAGTGGCCAAAGAAGATGCACTGATGGAGAGGGTGCTGGGGGGCAGGCCAGAGAAACAGACTGGCACAGCCAGAGAAATGGACCTTGAAGTTCAGGTGCGGTCTGGGTCTGAGATGTGGAACTGCCGGTTGACCATGAAGCCATCCAAGAGAGCCATGAAAGAAGCTTAAAAATAAGGTGCCAAGAGGACTGAGCCCAACGTAAGGTCTTTTTTTTTAAAAGATTATTTATTTATTTATTTGACACAGAGAGAGAGAGAGATCACGAGTAGGCAGAGAGGCAGGCAGAGACAGAGAGGGAGGGGGAAGCAGGCTCCTTTCCGAGCAGAGAGCCTGATGCAGGGCTCGATCCCAGGACCCTGAGACCATGACCTGAGCCGAAGGCAGAGGCTTAACCCACTGAGCCACCCAGGCGCTCCCCCCTTCCCCCCGACAACGTAAGGTCTTCAGTAGAAGCAGGAAGAAGGAAAGCGATGCCAGCCAAAAAGGGGCTGCGTTTGGAGCTTGGGCTCCCTTGAGCTGGCCTAGCTTCTGTGACCAGCCTCATTGCCATGCCTCTCTGGCAGGCACCCTTGGGCCCAGCCAGCCAGCCCCAATTTTTGTTTGAGAAATCAAGTGTCCTTTCGGTCTTAGTATCTCTTATAAACCTGTATTTCCTACTGCCTGGAAGGTTAGCCTGTGTCTGCAAGATTTCTACCCAACTTTCCAGAATAAGCAGCACCAATGAGGTCGCTTTAATGGTGTTGTGTGACCATCTGGCAGTCCATCGCGCTGCCCTGAGCTTGCTGCCTTTCTTTTTCAGCACATGCTCCCCAAAGCTGGCCACCAGGTCAGCTACTCTGACCACAGCATCCTGGCCTCCTTGCCCAGGGATGGCTGCTGTGGCCCCGGCCCTCCAGCCTCCCGTCCCTTCTCTGGGCTCCAACAACTTCCCAATCCCTGTCGAAAATAAGAACCGGACCCAGCCTCTGCTTCTGGCCCCAGAAGCTAACCAATGCCCTACATGACAGGAACAAATCTTTTATATGGGGAAGAGCTTTATGTACATGATGCAGCATTACTTAAACAGCAAAATGAGGAAACAGGCAAAAAGCCCCCAAACAAGAGCACCTAAGTAAAGGACAGTGTATCTATTTGCTAGAACGGTACTAATGATACCAAAAGAAAAAAGGGCTCATAAGAACACGTTAAAAAGATAGAAGCATTAAAAATAGAATATTGTCAGCATCGTGTAAAAATACCACGAGTAGAAAAAAACACTAGTGGTTCCAAAAGATAGAAATAGATTTTCTTCAAAGTTTCAATTAGAAAATCAATTAGAAAAGTACCCCAGGCCCTGACAGTCACTGGCCCCCCGCCTCAAGCCTGGCCCGCTCACACCACTCTGAAGGAACAGTGTTAGCTCTGTATGTTCTAGCAAACCGTCCTCTACTGTTCCGATATGGGTCTTCCCACCTTTCCTTCTGTCCGTCCCTCCTTTCTTTCCCCCCTTTCTCCTCCCCCTGCAGGGGCTCACAAGATACACACCCTGCTTACTTTGGGTTTCCACTTCACCAGACCCAGGGAAGCCTATCCTACTCATTCCTCAGGTCCCTCCTCCCGTCTTGTGTCCTGCTGGAACCCTGGAGGCCCTAGGCTGGCTGAGATCCTTCTCCGCCTGGGCACCCTGCAGCCACGGGAGATCTACACTGTGTCCTCCTCCTCCATGCCACGGTAGGCACTATGTCCTCCCCACCCATCACCTTGAAGACTGAGCCCAGTGACTGGCCCACAGATGATGCCCAGTGTTGACAGGGAAGAAGAAAAGAATGAATGGATGGGGAATGAAGCTTGAGGACAAGATGGCTTTGAAGGCAGACATGCAGGACCAGGCACTTCTCCACAGACCTGGAATGAAAGATAACCTGGGTGCAGAGACAGACACGAGGGTCTGTTGAGAATAAGGGAGTGGAGGAACTTAACCGGATTATCTCAATGAAGGAGGAGTAGAGAAAGAAGCAGAAGATTGGCAAGAAAAATATTCCTGAGAAGCAGTAAGAGAAGCAAAAGCATCTGCACAGTTTTTTTCCCGCTCCCTAATTAGGTATCTAATGAACTGTTTGTGGTAGCATTTTATTATTTTTAAGATTTTATTTATTTGAGAAAGAAAATGAGCGAGAGAGAGAGAGAGAGCACAAGTTGGGGGAGTGGCACAGGGAGAGAAAGGAGACTCCCCGCCGATCAAGGAGCCAGATGAGGGACTTGATCCAAGGACCCCAGGATCATGACTTGAGACGGAGGCAGATGCCCAAACGACTGAGCCACCCAGGCGTCCCTGTGACAGCACTGTAAAACCAATTCCTTGAGAGATCAAATGGTCTCCAAGGTCAATTAAATAAACCAGACAACTCAGAATTCAGCTTCCTACCTATGTTAAATTCAAAAGAGCTAACGTAAGAAGAAATACATTCACCCTCACGCAAGGGAAGGCAGCACCAGCCAAGGTGCACTCAAGGCGCCCCTTACCAATTTCATGCCTGGCAATGGCTTCACCACAGAATTATACATTTCAGCTTATCAGAAGGAAAGCTACCCCATTTATAATTCAATGAGGATGTGAACCTCCCAGCTCCGGGATCTCCCTGCACAACCTTCTTCCGTCATCGCTGTTCTCCTTAAGAGCCTTTTTCTGCTGGCTTCCAATAAGGGTCACAGCCTCTGAGCCTTACTCATCATGGCAGCTCTGGGCAACAGATGGAAACCCATCCTTCCCACGGCGTTGGCTGGGGGCACACTAGAACCGGTCACTGGGCCACCAGCTTGCTCTCATAACCATGAGGACAGGGCATCTGGGTCCTAAGTGGACTCACTGTGAGCCAGCTCGGGCTCCCCGTCAGCCTCCCTGACGCCAAAACGCTGAAGGCCCATCAAGGGGCCCATGTTTGGATGGCGTTAGCACAGTGTCGGCCGGGTGAGTTTCTCCCCACATCACTGAAATTGTGGCTAAAATCGCCATCGACGTGCTCAGACAACATTACGTAATAGTCAAGATGCTGAGAAGCAAGGCCATCCCTCAGCCCGAGTCATTCAGAACTCTCAGTCTGGCCTCTCACAATTGGCTTCGTCCGTCAGACTCAGACGAGGCTCTATTTTGAATTCTAATGAGGACGGGGTACACTGAATATTTAGCTGCGATGACAAAGATCTTGCTTTGTGGAGATGCCCTGACACAAGTAACAGATCTGAAAGTACGTATAGGGACCAGTGGAAAATGCCAGTCTCATTTGTGTTTGGATGCTTGAAAAAGACAATATTGTTTTCTACTTGATGCTCTTTGAGAGCTGGGGGTGGGCCAGAAAAAGGGAGGAAGAGTCACACAAAGATCTCAGGAAAATTTTTACAGCCAGGGCTCCTGAGTGAAAGGTTTACAAAGATGTGCTTGAATCCTTTGTTAACAACCATGCAAACAAATTCATCACCAGGCCCTTCTGTGTGGCCCCCTTGCAATTCAGTCTGTGCTAACAACTGGAAATTTCCTCTCTGTGGAAGCACCCATGACTTATATATATCAGATCAGCAAGGAAGACACACTGAGGGGAGGGAAACCAAAGCCCATTTGAGGGTTCACAACCTACTTCTGCACTTAAAATGATGATGTTCCCGCTGCCACCCCCAGAGTTAAACAAATGGGGGACCATGTGAACAGTAACCGAGGGACATTTGAGTAGGTCACTTAATGCTGACCCTGCAGACAGTTAAAATATATCTCACTTGTATCTTCCTATGCATGTGTGCCCATGTTTACGTGGAAATGATCAACTGTGCCTTGCATTTGGAAGTGCAGGGGATCGACCCTTTGCTATGTCTCGAGGCTCCTGGATCAAGCCCTCCAGACCTTTCTGATTGAGATCGTAACGTAACTTCCCTAGCGTCTGGACATCCTCTTGTCAATGCTAGCTAGCAATTATGGAGAGATGATGGCTTCTATTTTTCCTGGTTGATTCTCTCTGCTGCTACCAAATCTGATCACTGAGTTTTGAACTTCAAGTTGTTTGTTTGTTTGTTTGTTTGTTTTTTGGTAGGAGCTTGATTTGAGTCCTTTTCAAATTTTCTGCTACTTTCTATGGTTTTCTGAAGCCTGTCACTTCTTTCTTTAAATGTACTAAACATAGATGATTTTCTTATCTGTGTCTGATAATTCTGCTACTGCGAGTCTGTGCAGATCTGTAACTGCGGTCTGTGGCTCACGCTCTGCTGTTTCCACATCTGCCAGGTTATCTTTGACTGTGTGCTGGGCACTGCTCTGAACAATTCATTCGGGGGTAATTCTTAGAGACTGGGGGTAAAGATGTCCTCTTCCAGATAGGCATGTCATTCTTTCTGCTTGTCTTTTGGAGCTCCAGCTTGTGAATCTAGAACTCCAGACCAAAGGCAGTATCTGGGGTTTCCTGCCCCAGGCTACAATGGATATCCATAATGCAAATCCATGAGGGCCTTTCTGGGCCCATAACTGGCCAGGAACTACAGTTTTGCTCCTTTCCCTCTCTAATCTTCTCAGTGCCAAGGCTGCATTCTCCACACTTCTCAAGGGCACCTTACTTCCAGTTCACTTTTACCCTAAGGGTGCTCTCTGGGGACCCACCTCAATGGGGGAAGGGTCCCCTGTTCCATTTTTCAGCTGGTGTGGGCCAAGGGTAGTAACTTCTACCCCAACTGTCTGTCTCTCTCAGACTACAGAAGTCACTGACCCCTGCCTGCAAACGGGCTTTATCAGGAAAATAATCAAACCACCAGAAAGTACCTAAGACTTTAAGGACTGAAGGTCCTTAAGGACTGAAGGTCCAAGTCACCTGGTGACTTGGTCAGTCAGGTGACCAACTCTTGATTTTGGCTCAGGTTGTGATCTCAGGGTCGTGAGATCAAGCCCTCTGTTGGGTCCCACATTTGACTCCATGCTCAACGTGGAGTGAGCTTGGGATTTTCTCTTTCCCTGTCCCTCTGCCCCTCCCTCAGCTCGCACATGCTCTCTCCCTTTCTATAAAATAAATAAGTAAATCTCTAAAAAAGAGAATTTAAGCACTGGAAGCAAAACAAAAGGACGTGTTAATACAGTGTTTCTGTAAAAAAAAAAAAAATTGAACACTGAATTACCATTTGATTCGGCAAACTGACTTCTACGTACACATGCAAAAAATTGGTGTTGAATCGACACTTGTATACCTACGTTTGTACTGGCGTTATTCACCCAATAGCCAGAAAGCCCACTGACAGATAGATGGATAAGCAAAATGTAGTATATATATGCACTGGAATACTACTTAAGCCTCAAAAAGTAAGGGATTCGTGTCACACACTACAGCATGGAGAAATACTGAAGACATTCAAATACTGTGTGAACTTACTCATAGGAGGTACCTGATGTTGTCAAAGTCACAGGGAGGGAAAGCAGAGCAGTGGCTGAGAGGGGCCAGCTGGAGAAGGAGTAGTAGTCATTGTTTCACGGAGTCAGAGCTTCCCATGAAAATGGAAGGTTCTGGAGACAGGTGGCGCTGACGGTCCCCCAAGTGCAGGAGGAATGCACTCTATGCCACTGAACTGTGCACTTAAGACAGTTACAATGGCAAATTTTAGGTGTATTTTATATTATGGATCTTTTACCATAATAATTTTTTTTAGTTAGGTTAATAGGGGCGCCTGGGTGGCTCAGTCAGTTAAGCACCTGACTCCAGCTCAGGTCATGATCCCAGGATCCTGAGATCGAGTCCCAAGTCGGGCTCCTAGCTCCTCCCTCCGTCCCCCACCCCCAGCCCTGGCTCAGGCTCTCTTTCTCTCAAATAAATAAATATAATAAAATCTTTACCAAAAAAAAAAAAAAAAAAAAAAAGGTTAGTCAATTTTGGCAAGGGCTGCTGAACCCACTCAGTAGATTCCACAGGGCATAATAATTTCACGGGGTTCATACTGATCAGCAGGAGACTTATTTAGATGGTAATGGGGGGGGTGTCATGAAACCAGTGTGACCTCTCTTCGAGCTTGGGAGGCCACACAATGAACCTTTATCAACATGCAAAAACCGGCGCTACTTACCAACAAACATATATATATATATATATATATATATATATATATATATATATATATATATATAAAATAACAGATTTCCCTATAAAAATATAAATGCAATACATTTTCCTTTAAAGGTATCAGGCATCAGAAATGTTAAAAGGTTAGTTGTTAGGGTGTGGACCTACAGTACCGATGGTATGGGTATGGCTAAGTAAGTATTAGGGAAACGAATTGATGGGGTAAGAGGAAAGAATTCTCTTTAAAGTATTTCCAGTGAAAAGAAGGAAGAACGTCTATCTATTTCACACTGCTGTATCTCCCTTCTGAGTTCCTACATACACGGTTGACCCTTGTATAACACAGTTTCAACTGCACGGGCCCACTTACACTCAGACTTTTGTCAATAAACATGGTATGGTACTGTAAATGTACTTTCTCTTCGTTATGATTTTAACATGTCCTCTTCTCTAGCTTCCTTTATAAAGAAATCAGTATATAACATATAGTATTACTATATTAAGCAATATTAATCAATTATTATTGTTAATCAATAATTTTATATATTAATTATACCATATAATTATATTACATAATATATACTATAATTTTAAGACATGTGTATATATGTATAATTACATATTATATATCTATAATATAATACAGTATATATAACACACAAAACATGTGTTAACTGATAGTTTATGTTATGGGCAAGGCTTCTAGTCAATAGTAGTCTGTTAATAGTTAAGTTTTGGGGGAGTCAAAACTTAAGATGTGTATTTTCGCCTGCACTGGGGGATTGGGGTCAGGACCCCTGATGTCTGCACTGTTCAAGGGCCAACTGTAATTCTGTTACAGATTAAAGACACCTAAATATAAATGGTGCAGAAAAACTTAGAGTTAACTCACTTTGAGAGACCCGGTTTTAAAAACATGCATTTTAGTAATTATGGGAGCCTCTCCATTTCTTCTACTAAAAAAAAAAAAAAAAAACAGAGCTCAAGTCAGAAGATTTTATGCACCTTTCTGGGTGTAAACACCAACACTAAGCAATACCATAAAATAAAAAACTGGCAACAGAAGTAACAGTCCTCGTTGGGACTTCATGAGTAACGTGTGCTGAGGGCCACTGTTTGCAAATACAAAAAGCTTCCTGACATATCTACAAATATGTTCATTCCAAAACAATAATGACATGACTGCTGCGCACATAGCAAACACTTCAAGAAAGTTGTCACTGAGTAGGGAAGCCTCTTCCTATTTTATTTTTAAGAGATTTTATTTATTTATTAATTTAGAGAGCACGCAAGCAGCGGGAAAGGGGAGAGGGAGAGAGAGAGAGAGAGAGAATCTCAAGCAGACCGCGCTGTGTGCGGAGACCCATGTCAGGCTCAATCACAACCTGCAATCACAACCTGAAACCAAATCAAGAGTCGGTCGCTTAACTGACTGCGCCGTCCAGGCGCCCTAGACTATTCCTAGGTTAGACATGTGAGAGGACAGCTAATCCTTGCTCATGGCTTACTGTGTGCCACATACTCTACCTGTGTCTTTATCTATATTAAGTCCTTTCTCCCTTAGGACAACACTTTCAGGGCTATACCATTAGCATTCCCATTTCAAAGACAGGAAAACTGAGACAAAGGGGAGTCTGGGCTTCCCCAAGGTCACCAGCTGGTGAGTGGCAGAGCTGGGATACAGGGCCAGGTTCTAGAGCCCCAACTTCTCAGCCCCCCACCTGCAGGGCCTCCCCACATAAATACGTAAAGTCAGGGAGGGTGGCCAGCACGAGACACCTCACATGCTCCATACAGTTTAACTTTGATAACCAGGTTTTTAAGAGTCAATAAGGTTAAGTTTCTATAGAGATCAAAGACAATGTCAGAAGAGATCTGTCTCCAAACAATCTAGTGCAGAACCAAAGTCTCTGTGGGCAGAAGCTACATGAGAAGGTTGGTAAGGCAAGAAGCAAGGAGGTGTGGCTTTCAACAGGAAGCGGAGAGAAGCACATGTCCATGGGGGCAGAAGCACAGAGTGGCTGGCATCTGGCAGATGAGAACCCCGGGGCCGGGGAGCACAGACAGGTGATAACAGGGGAGTAGTGAGGCCCCTCAGAGTCCCCCTCCCTGAGGTTTCAGAGTCCACGGCTGCCTCTTGGCAGGTAATGCCTCTTGGGCCGTACATCTCGGGTCTCCCCCGCACAGAGGGTCTCGTTCTAAAACTGGACAGGTCAGAGGGATCTGTCGTAGTTTTCATACCAAAAGGACTAAGAGGCACTGGAGTTTGGAGTGCTATCATACTTCTGCTTGTAATAAATGTATTGGCTCGTGCACCTTTGTGAGACACGGCACCAAGGAACCATCACTGTGGTCACTCCTACTGTCACTACCATTTATCAACACTGGCCTCGGGCAGGGCGCTGCACACAGGCAGTGGATAATGCAAACCATACGGAACGCAGCCCTCCTTCATCAGAAGCTCTGGGGCAAAGCCAGAGCATCAGTATTGCTAGAATCCCTTGTCTTTGCTCGTGTGCCCCCATTTTATGTACAAGGTACTAAATGGTAAAGCGACTGCCAAAGATAACATCACTACATGTAGGATCTGAACTCAATGGACTTCAGAACCTGGCCTCTTAACTGCTCGGTAGGCCAAGCTCCAACAATTAAGGTTGTGACAAAACAAGGGAATCAAGTGAGCAAGATGGCCTTCAATAGCTATGAGGATGTACCAGCACCAACCTGTATATTGTCACACAAATTCCCAAACAGGTACTCTCTGTAAGCATACAGAGAGGTATCCTATCTTAAATTTAAAAAATTAACAATGCATTATACTTCTCCCACATTTGGAGCAAATCGCTTCATTTTTCCTTATTTTATTCTTTTTTAAAGTAAGCTCCACACCCAGCGTGGAGCCCAAGGCGGGGCTTGAACTCAGGATCCTGAGGTCAAGACCTGAGCTGAGACCAAGGGTCAGACACTTCAGACTGAGCCACCCAGGCCCCCTTACAACTCACTTCACTTTAGCAAGATTTGGGTCTCTTTGAGCAATTTCAGTACTTCATCAAACAGGACTGTCTGCGTTAGAAGCAGAACCAAACTCCTGCAATAATGAGACAAATGTGGGAAACCGGAAGCAGAGGATGGCCGAGCGGCGAGAGAGAGGCAAAACCGTAAGGGCAGCTTATCCTTTACCGCAAGATGCTGATTTTCTGTCCACCATAGTCACACGCCTGGTCTCCGTGCGGAGCTTCCCGTCTGTGTTCTCCACTAGGTTGGCAAGGTCATCAATTATTTCTAGAAAGGAAGACAGAGATGGTGGTTAATACTCCAGAAACATCCCACTCACATCACCGTATCAGAGCTGTGGCTGGCCTCCCTACTAATAAATTCTCTCCCGTGCAGCGAGGGAAAAGGTAAAAAGCTCATCTAGGTTCTCTGAAATCTGCAAATCCAACTCGTAAAAGGTGGTGGTGGTGGTGGTGGTATGGAGGGGGGGAGTAGTAGTAAAGAAGAAAACTGATTTCCCGGGAGTCTGTGACACAGAGGAGGGCTGTAGGGAGTCCAAGGGAAAGAAAGCAGGACGCAGCGAAGTTATGCTCAGCCGAGTTGTCATTCCAGCATAAAGCTGGTGGACAGACTACAGGAGACTGCAAGGACTACTGGAGCCCTTCTCGAGAAAACAGCTTGATGATGAAATCCAGCCAACCGAGAGGCTAGTAGAAGTAAAGAACTCTAGGATAAGACAAGCCAGAGCCATGACGGAAGAGATGCCGGGGAGAGCTGGGGCCATCGAAATACTGAGTTGGGGATCAACAGATACACGGGTTGCATTGCAAAAAGGTAGATAAGTGTTGTGAACAGAGATGCTGTAATTACAACTGAAAGTCAGGAAGCAGTTGGGGGGTTGGAGGATTCGGGGTCAGGGGGAGAAAGGTGGAGGGAAGTTGGAGGTGTTAATTTCTCCATCACTTCACAGAGAAGTCCTAGTTGAAAAGGGAGCTGTTGAAAAGGGAAACATGGAGACCCACGGCTTTTCAAAACCACCATCTTTTTTTTGTCAACCTTAGACGGATCTTTTAGTAATTACTATCTCTTGTCAAGAACCCTTTATGTGAAGTTCAGCTTCTATTTTTTTTTTACACTAATCTATTCTTTTAAAATTGGAAGTATCATTGACACTACACTAATCTCCTCCAAGTGAAATTAAGCACTTAGCAACACTTAAAATAGTATATATTGTATGATCCTAATGATGTAAAATTATTTCTATCCCACCGCTCATATTGGACAAACTTACAAGGATATATCTGGCTGATGTCAACCTAATGTGAATAATGATTATTTCTAGGTGCTGGGATCCTGGGTGAACTTCCTTACATTTTCCGTATTGTTTGAATTTCTTCTAACAAGTCCGCACTATTATTTCCATTTTGGTTCCCGTTCCTCACTCCTTCCCTCCCTTGCTCCTTTTTTTTTTTTTCTTTTCTGATTGCTTTAGAGATACACTGTCCAATATATGAGTCACTGTTTCTGTTAAATTAATAAAAGGAATCAAAGGAAGTTTCCAGAAGGATGCCAGAGCTGAGTTTTGAAGGACGTGTCGCTGAAGAGCAGGAAGGGGACAGTCCATATGGAAAGAATAGCATGTGGAAGGCACAGAATAGCTGCTCTCTCTCCTGGGCTCCCGCAGCCCTTCCTACAGCCGGTTTACTTACAGACCCTTAAGGTTCACATTCTAACAATTTGCTCGTATGTCCTTCTTTAGCAGAAAGAGTATGACAGAGAATTGCCTTCATTCATGGCTCTCCCTGTGATGCCCGGGAGAGTGCCTAGTACACAGCCAGATAAAACAAATGCACACAGATAAAGGCAGTGGATGCATGAAGTCTAAAAGAGACACATAATTTCAAAGCACTTTGCTGCATCTTAGACTAAGCCAAATCTGTCAAATATTACCTATAGAACACCTGCCTAGAAAACCTTTCACTGCCATTTAACAATTAACTCGTGACTCTCTATTCCTTCATATTCAGTGACATTCTCTCTCCCAGTCTTCCTTCCATCTGTCTCCAAGATCTGTGTAGAGTCTCCTCTTCCCCTTAAATGCTGACAATCCCGCACTTCTGTATATTTTTACTCTCTAATACTACCATGGTGATTTTACATACCTTTTGGGTTCCTCAATATGTAAATTAAAAATCTGAAAATCTGCTCCGCATAGCGCTCCAAAATTCTGGACCCAGGTAGCATCTTAAACTCTCTTATTAATACCTCACAAAATTGCGCCAGTGATTCCAAAAACAATGTCCTAACTCATCTTCCTGTTTGTAGTTCTGTATCTCCTCAGTCTATTCCCCATACTATAGCCAGGGATGTGTTTTATTTTATTTCCAAGTTTTTACTTAAATTCCAGTTAAAAAACAGTGTAATATTAGCATTAGGTATACAATTTAGTGATTCATCACTTTCATACAACACCTGGTGCTCATCACAATAGTGCCCTCCTTAAGCTAGGAACATATTTTAATTTTTTCATATTTTAACTAATTGAAACTTAAATAGCTGTGTGTGGGCGGTGACTACTGCCTTGAGCAACAGAGCTCTAAAGCAATCACTTAAAAAAAAAAAGAAAAGAAAAGAAAAAAAAAGAACCTCCCCCCTAAAAGGTACAGATTTAAAAACAACAAAAAAGGGAATAAAACTAATACTAAAAAAATGCATGATTTACCCAGAAGGCGGCAGGGAAGAAGGCACAAAGGAACAACAACAACAACAACAAAAAAAAAAAAAAAAAAAAAAAGGGACAAAAGGAACATAAATACCTAGAAGGCAGACCTAAACCCAACTATATCAACAGTCACATTAAATATAAATGGACTAACTCTCTAATTAAAAGACAAAGACTATCAGCCAAGACTAAGAAAGACACAAAGACAGAAAGGAAGAAAGAACAACTATATGCTTCCACAAGAAATTCACTTTGAACATAAGCCACAGAAAGCATGTGTAGGAGAAGACCGACATGGCTACCTCGGCTACACAAGGCAGAGAGAGAGAGAGGAGGGAGCAGGCTCCCCACAGAGCAGAGAGCCCGATACGAGGCTTGACCCCAGGACCCTAGGATCATGACCTGAGCCGAAGGCAAAGGCTTGACCCTGGGATCAAGACTGAGCCACCCGGGCGCCCCTAAGCCAAGGAGTATTATTGGAGATGAAAAGAAACCTTTTTTCATGGTGAAAGAGCACATGTGACAGAAACCAAGAAAAATCTCCACATCAGAATATTAAGGAAACCACCTTTGAAAAAACCTATGGGACAAAAATAAAAATCATAGGAAAAACAGAAAATTCTTTGAACTGAATGATAATGAGAATCCAAAATTTAAGTCTATGGGATGCAACTAAACCAGAGCTTGGACAGAAGTGTACTGTTCTAAACACAAACACTGGAAAAGAAGAAATACATAAAACTGGTGATCGGACTAAGAGATGCTCATGATCATTTCAGTAAATGTAGAAAAAGGATTTGTCAAAACTGAATGTCCATTCGTGATACGAATTCTCAGCAAAACAGGACTGAAGGAGGACTTCATCAACCTGATGAAGGACATTTGTGAAAACACCAAACTACCACTGTCCTTGAAGGTGATCACTGAACACTTTTTTTCTAAGATTGGGGAACAGCATGAAGACATCTTCGATGACTTTTGCTGAGCATTTTATTAGAAGTCCCACACTGTTTAAGGAGGCAAGAAAAGAAAGGTAAAAAGATTGGAAGAGAAGATATAAATACATACATTTGCAGTTGATAGGAGAAAACTGGATTTATTTAAAAACTACTAGAACTAATTAGTGACTTTAACAAATCTGCACACAAAGTCAATCATAAAGAGCGATGTAGTTCTATATACTAGTGACATGCAACCGAAAAGTCAGTGTAAAAAACTACCATCAAAAAGTATATCAAATGCTCCTGTGAGTGTAGGCAGTGAGTTAGGTTCTAACGGGCTCCCTGGAGGTAGGTCATAGCCAGCTCTCATAAGGGGAGAGGCCTGTCCTGGCAGCAGTCCACAAGAAGTCAGATCAAACCGGCCAGGTCCAAGATGGCAGCTGCCATGACAGGAAACCACTGACCAAATTAGGAAGAAAAGGCATAAACCCTGCATTCCTGCCTGGAGAGATGAATATTCCATCCCCTAGTTAAGAACCATCAACCATCAATAAAAGATAGAAACCCAACCCTCAGGGCTCGCCTGCTCTCACATCTCAAGAGTGTGTTTCTCACTTTAACAAGGTTTCTGGCTTGGTTGCATCTTTCCTTGAATTATTCCTCCTAACAAGACCAAGAACCCTCGACAGTACCTTTTGGGATGGGCTGGGATCTCCCCAATCCACCCAGTGACACTTGGAAATAAATCTAACCAAAGACCGGCAAGACTTCTACACTGAAAACTGTAACAGTGCTGGGACAAATTCAAGAAGACCTAAAGAAATGGACAGTTGTCTACCACGTGCATGGATCAACAGACTCAGTGTTTTAAGGATACTTTCTCTCTCAATTGATCTATAGATTCACTGCAGTCCCAATCAAAATTTTAGCAGGTTTTTCACTCATATTTAGAATTTAAGAAACAAAACAAAGGAACAAAGAAAAAAAATAAGAGAGACAAGCCACAAAACAGATTCTTAACTATAAAGACCAAACTGATGATTATCAGAGGGGTAGGGGAGTGGCGGGGGGGAGATGGAGAGGAGGGGTGAAACAGGTGGATGGGGATGAAGGAGGGCACTTTTTTTTTAATTTATTTTTTATTTATTTTCAGCATAACAGTATTCATTATTTTTTCACCACACCCAGTGCTCCATGCAATCCGTACCCTCTATAATACCCACCACCTGGTACCCCAACCTCCCACCCCCCCCGCCACTTCAGACCCCTCAGATTGTTTTTCAGAGTCCATAGTCTCTTATGGTTCACCTCCCCTTCCAATTTCCCCCAACTCCCTTCTCCTCTCTAACTCCCCATGTCCTCCATGCTATTTGTTATGCTCCACAAGTAAGTGAAACCATATGATAATTGGAAGGAGGGCACTTGTGATGAGCACTGGGTGTTATATGGAATGGCTGAATCACTGTACGACTTACCTGAAATTAACATGACATTGTATGTTAACTACACTGGACTTAAAATTAAAAATTCATTATTTTTAAAATCCTAGCGTAAAAAAACAAAACAAAACTGGAAAGTCAATTCTAAAATGTGCGTGGAAAGTAAACAGTTTAGAACAGCCAAAATAAAAATAATCTTGTCAAAGAAAAAATAAAAGTTGGAGGTATTATATATATATATATATATATATATATATATATACCAAGCTTTATTATAAATATACAGCAATCATGACCATTTGGTATTGGCAGAATGACAAATGGATCAATGGAAGAAGACAGAATCCAGAGACAGACCCCTCTGTGTGTGTGTGTGTGTGTGTGTGTGTGTATTCAATTCTCAACAAAGGTAACAGTCAAAGAAAAGTCCTATCAACAACAAATGATACTGATACAAGTGACCACCCAAACGAGGAAGACAATCTTGACTCTGCTCCCATCAGATGCAAAAAATTCATTTGAGATGGTTCAGAGACCTAACGGTAAAACCTAGGAGTGTAAAGCTCCCAGAAGAAAACAATCAAACAGTATCTTCATAACCTTGGGTAGGCAGAAATCTCTTGGATAGGACATAAAGAGATTATGCACAAAAGAAAAGTAGTCAAGTGGGCTTTATCAAAAATTTCTGCTCATCCAAAGACACCATGACAAAAATTAAACAACCCACACTCTGGTAGGTATCTGCAGAACATAATCTGATAAAGTATTCATATCCAGAATATATAAAGAACATACCCATCTATCAACAAGAAATAAGACAGTCAACCTAATCTCATTTTATTTTTTTAAGACTTTATCTGTTTATTTGACACAGGTGGAGAGGGTTAAAGCAGGGGGAGCAGCAGAAGGAGAGGGAGAAGCCAGTTCCTGCCAAGCAAAGAGTCCGATGTGGGCCTCGATCCCAGGACGGGAAGGCAGACGCTGAACGGACTGAGACACCCAGGCGACCCAATCAACCTAATTTTAAAATAGGCAAAAGATTTGAACAGATGTTTTGTAAAGAAGACACACAAATGGCCAATCAGCACATGAAAAGGGGCCCAACCTCATCAGTCATTAGGGAAATGCAAATTCAAACCACAATGAGATACTACTTCACATCCACTAGAACTGACAATGCTAATTGCTAGGAATGATTGGGCACAAAGGTAATTGTAGAAGTGTTTGTCAGTTCCAATCAAGTTAACCATTTATCTAACTTAGGACCCAGAAATTTCACTCCTATGCATTTACCAAACAGAAACAAAAACAGATTCCTCCAAAACACCTGCACGAAAACATACACAGTAGCCTTATTCCTTAGAACCCCAAACTAGAAATAACACAAATATCTATCTGTAGGAGAATGGATAAGCAAATTTGTGTGCTAAGCATATCTGTATAATGGAATATTATTCCACAATAAAAACAGTGAGCTGACGATTAATGCAGCAACCCAATAAACCTCAAAAGCATTTTGTTGGCTAAAAGAAGAAAATGAAAATCAACCTATATTTCCCAATTCTATTTCTATGTTGTATAAGGATAAACCAAATGTACTGGTTAGAAATCAGAAAGTAGCTGCTTCTGGGTGGTGGTGGGGAGTACTGACTAGATGGGGACACAAGGGAAATTTCTGGGATGATAGAAAGATTCTAAAGGATGACATGATCGCATACAGTTGTCAAAACACAGAGAACAGAATACCAAAGATCTGTATGTTTTGTTGTATGTGAACTGCACCTCGATTTAAAAATGTAAACTAGAAAAAAAAATTAAGGTTGCAATATTATGATACTCCTAAGATCTTCCAGGAAGGCAGGCAGGCGTGTGTTCTGGAAAGACAAAGCAAATGCCTTAGGATCACAAAATTGTAGAGCGGCAAGAGGTCATGTGATCACACACAGCTTTTCTCCTTTTTTATAGAAATCCCAGCAGCAGGGTGATTAACATTTTGCTGAATGCTCCCTGCAGCTGGTAACTTGGAAACAGGAACTCAGTTTCTTGCCTGAGCTGGAGGGTAACTCTAATTATTATAAAGTTCTACACTTTGAGCCGAGAACCTGCCCGCTCTCCATGGTCTGACTTAGTCATTTCTGGAACACAATGCCAGTGTTCTGTCTTCCACAAGACACCCCTCATCCAACTCCCTAGTCTTCTCTTCTGGGAAAAAGGCACTTTAGCTGGAAAACTCTGGCGGGCCCTCAGAGGAAGTAATTTCAAGATCTTATGAGACCTTCATGCTCAGGGCACAGAATTCGTCCTACAATGCGACGTGAGGACTGGACATGCCCCTTAAGCTTTTGTCTAAGTCAGCACGGACCACAGATGAGCTTATACACAGGAGCATATACAATGTTTTTATCACCCATTCTTCGTAACCTACCAGGCTGTTTGACCTGACAGTTACGTTTCATACAGTTGCCTGGTACACGCAACCGATCAGTTCAATTATGTTCTAAAGCCGCCATCTGTAATGTCAACTTCAGGCCCGATCAGCCTCTGTCACTAAAAGAGGGTCAAGTGTGAAACATTCTTTGACACTAAATATTTGTCAGTTGTTACGGGTTAATTGGGTTTCTAGAGAGATTCCTTTTAAACTTTATATAAATTATGTACAACTTAGAGGTATATCAAGACTTTGTAGCGAATGAGCTTGGCAAAGTTCTATAGGCAACATGGAGGGGCTGGATTCTTCTTCTTTTTTTTTTATTCTAAGTTTACTTATTTACTTTCGTAATCTCTGCATCCAGCAGTAGGGCTTGTACTCATGGCCTTGAGATCAAGAGTCTGCGTTCTCCTCTGATGAGGCCAGCCAGGCACCCCAAGGGGGTTGATATTTTTAATCTCAGACCAAACACAAAGGTTTTCATTGGGTTGGTAAACCTCTTCTGATTACTAGTTTGTTTGTTTACAAAGCTGACTCTACTTTTTTGAGCGATAAAAAATATTTAATAGCAGCTGATAAATGGGGGGGTCAAAAGTGATCCAAGTGCCCCAGTAATCACCTCTATGTGTTCTCTCCTAAGATTTGACATAAACATATGATTTTTATGTAATTGCAACATATAAGCCTTTTGCCCCATGCACATGGTATCTTTCACCCTCTTTCATGTTGCCAGGCTCCATTCACAGTTATAATTTCTAATGGTTACAAAATACTCATTCCATTAAATAAACACTCATTAAAAATAGCCCATTGTGGCGAACAGAGAATGCTTCTATATTTACACATAATGAGTCAATGGATTCTTTCCTCCCTGATCATTTTCCTTCTTTTGTCTCATTTCCTTAAGTTAACAACTTGTGGTTAGGACCGCTGAGTGGACTTTGAAACACACTGTCAAATCCCTTTGTAAAAGGTTTATACTGCCCCTGGGGGATTGGTCTGCTGGCATTGCCCCCCCACCCCCCCACCCCCCTGCTGTCAGCTGGTAGGAACTCCCCGATTTCCAAGGGCAGGGAGCCTGGGGGAATTCCCACCCTGCAGCCCGCAAGCTAAGGTGGGAATTCCCCCAACCACAGTCTCAAACCAGCAAATTAAATGCAGTGTGCAGAGCACACAGGTGTGGAGAAACCACCAGCTGACTCTT
Source organism: Neogale vison (assembly GCF_020171115.1). Taxonomy (NCBI): domain Eukaryota; kingdom Metazoa; phylum Chordata; class Mammalia; order Carnivora; family Mustelidae; genus Neogale; species Neogale vison. Next base: position 57,973,757 of record NC_058095.1, read on the forward strand.
GGGTTCCGGACAGTCCAGCCTCCCGAGAAACTCCTCTTTTGCTTCCTGGTAAGGATTTGCATTGGGTTCTGAGAAGCTTCTATTTTGGTCATGTGTTAATTTGAGACACCAAGTGGAGTGGCCATTCTGATGCAGTCAGGAACACCAGACTGTGTACAGTATGACGCAGAACGGACGGGATCAAAGGCAGTCAGAAATACGAAGTATCAAAATATCGGACTCCAAGTAATTATATCTGTCAATTTTCTCTACTCCCAATTAGAGTGCCAGTACATTCTATCTAAAGGCAGAACACGTGCTACCTACTTTCAGATAAGTTTGGGGCCTTCTTGTACTCACAGTGGGTGCCCATGGTTGTGAATCATTAATTAGACCTTTTGCTTCAACTGCTCATCACACTTAAAGGTTAAAACAAAGAGCGAATAAAGAGCTTTTCCTAAGCGTGTTTGTTTAACTCCCTTTACTCCCTATAATGTAGATTCAGAGTGTGTGGGGGGGTGACCTCTAACAATATCACTAGGAAAAGAGGTCAAATATGTAACAGAAATTGGGAACAGAAGGAAATCTGTGACTCAGCAAAGGAGAAGCTGTAACTCGCTCACAACGAGGCAATTGGTGGGGAACTCCAGCACACCCAACCAGAGCCTCTGGGACCTGCTCAGGCTTTGGAGGCCTAAGAAAAACCCCCCTTAGCTATTACACCTGCTCCCATCTTCAGGAGGGACAGGTCAATGAGTCTAGACAGAAAGCAAAGGCTCCTTTCCTTCTTCCCTCGTTGGGGCCTTAAATGTCCCAGAAGCCTAAGCTGACATAGAGGAACCTTCTCTACTTCTTCTTTTTGAGATTTTATTTATTTGAGAGAGAGAGCACAGCAGGGTGCAGGGTCAGAGGGAGAGAGAGAAGCAGACTCCCCACTGAGCAGGGAGCCCAAGGTGGGGCTCAATCCCAGGACCTTGGGATCATGACCTGAGCCCAAGACAGACGCTTTACCGACTTAGTCACTCAGTCATCCCAACGCTCCCCCCTTCTAACAGTAGACGGACAATGATCTCCCTTGTATGAAGAGGAGCAAACAGGAGTAAGCAAAGAGCTCAAAATGAGGGAGCAGCCTCTCCCTCCCTCACTTCTTCTGCCCAAGAGAAGACAATTCCTTCCAGAAAAGCAGAAATCCTGAGGGACCAGTTTCTTTGTTTTAAAACAAGATTCAAGATGGCAGTAACTGTGTGCAACCAAACACAGAGCCACAGAGAGGTAACAACTTTGTTACTTGCCACACCACACCGCATCCAAACAGAAAAACAAGTGTCCAATTAACCACAAGAAAGGCAATTAAACAGATGGCCATCTAAATACAAGATTCAGACAACAAGCCTGAATGATTTCCCAGAAGTCACAGAAAAAGGTTAGAGAGGACGAAATATGGGAGGGGAAAACCAAAAACGACAGGGCTAAAAGAAATTCCAGGAAAACAGAAGGAGGAACAATGACCAAATAAATAACGAATTTTCCTTGAGCTGACAAAAGACTTGAGTCTTCATGTTAAAAAAACAAAAACAAAACAATAACAAAAAAGAGGAAACATCATTGAGCTCTGAACAACAGTCTTAAAAAAGATCTAGAAAGATCTCATGAAATTTCTGAATTTTGGGAAAAAAACATTCTGACGCACTCAAATGGTAGTGCAAAACACTGAATATTTAGTAAAAAGGTGTGAGCGACCCGGGCTAAGTTCATGGATGAGAGGGAGTCAAGTCAGGAAGTACTCGCCCAGCTGGTTTCTGCAGGATACAGGAATGCAACCTGGAACAGAACTGCAGAGTGTGTGACGGTCAAGTTCTTACAGGACCATGCAGAGGTAAACACTCACATCTGTGTGGGGCCCCACAGCCACCGCTAGGCCTTGGCCATCCAGCCACCACTCCGTCATTTCTCGGTTGGCTCATTCCATGTTGCAGTTAACGTCGGTGACGCCCTTCATAGCATCAGAGAACTGGCCAAGTCCTTACCTGCCTGCCCGTCTTTAACCTCACTGCATTGCAAAAGCACCTGGGCTGCCCTACAACTCCTGTTATAAGATCTAGCAAGATGGTCTTCCTACGTTTCTCTCCAAACCAAATTTAGCAGTATCACCTGGACGCTCTGGTCAGCCGTTAGAGCTCTGAACTGTCAAAATGCAAACGCAGCCCAAGTGGAGTAAATAACATATGCAAAGCGCCCTCGATGTAAGAGGGCCAAGTGGCTGCGTGCATTCGCCCCACACCGCACTCATATTTGGGGCCCGAGGGTATAATCTCCTGGACGAGCTTACATTTGGAGAAAGCATCACAAGTGTTCAGAGCTGGAGAAAAACAAATGATACATGTGTCTAAGAAAAACATTTTTTAAATTAACTTATTTATCTGAGAGAGAAGGAGAGAATGCCCGCCTGTGAGCTGGGGGCGGGGGGGGCGGGGGGGGCGGGCAGTACAGGACAGAAGGCGAGAATTCCAAGCAGACTCCCTGCTGAGCGTGGAGCCCTACGAAGGGGCTCAATCTAGGACCCCAAGATTATGGCCTCAGCTGAAACTAAGAGTCAAGAGCCCGATCAACTGAGCCACCCAGGTGCCCCCCAGAAAAGCATCTTAAAGACAATTATCATTATAACACCCTCCAAAGCATGTGGGTATATATGCTTTTTTCTTTCCCTGAAAAAAAAAAAAATCACTTAAAGAAGTATTTTCGGGGGCACCTGGGTGGCTCAGCCATTAAGCGTCTCCCTTCAGCTCAGGTCATGATCCCGGGTTTCTGGGATCAAGCCCCTCACTGGGCTCCGTGCTCAGCGGAAGGCCTGCTTCTCCCTCTCTAGTTCCCCTTGCTTGTGTTCCCCCTCTTGCTGTCTTTAAAAAAAAAAAAAAAAGAAGAAGAAGAACAGGGCACCTGGGTGGCTCAGTGGGTTGAGACCTCTGCCTCCCACTCAGGTCATGATCCCAGGGTCCTGGGATGGAGCCCCGCATTGGGCTCTCTGCTCAGCTGGGAGCCTGCTTCCTCCTCTCTTTCTGCCTGCTTCTCTGCCTACTTGTGATCTCCATCTGTTAAATAAATAAATAAAAATCTAAAAAAAAAAAAGTATTTTCAGCTGATGAAGAATTGAATGGAAAAAAGAGAAATCCAGATTAAGTCATAGTAAAATAATAAAAAATATTAAATAAGTCCTGATAAGCAATGAATCCTTGACACAAAAATGTAAATATTATCATGAAACTTCCATGCTAAAATCTTAACCTTTCTCACATACAGGAAAGCACATGTACAGAAAACAGATGTATAGTTCAGTGAATTATTAAAGTAAATATATCCATTTAATGATCACATTGGCAAAGAAAAAGGTGGCTTCAAAAACCTCAATACTCTTTTTCTCCTTCCCAACCCCCATGTCTCCAACTATCTAATCACTACCTCCACCAACTTCCCTGAAGTAACTGCCATTATGACTTTTAGAGAATTGCTTCTGGGCTTTTCTGTATAGTTTCACCACCCACAAAAAGTCAATGATTCACACCATTTTGTAACCACCTATATAAATATTGATTCAGGGAAGGACCATCAGTAGATTTTAAAACCACTGGGTGCGGGGGCAGGAGGAGTTTCTCTGACACGTCAAATTTCTTTGACAACATTTTTCTAGCTACGCCTCTTGAGACAAGGAAAACAAAAGTAAAAATAAACTACTGGGACTACAGCGAAACAAAAAGCTTTTGCACAGTGAACAAATATTTGCAATGACACATATGATAGAAACTAATACTAAAAACATGTAAAGAATTTATGTGACTCAAAACTAAAAAAAAAATAACAATTTGATTAAAAATGGGCAGAGGACCTGAGAAGACATTTTTCTAACGAAGACATACAGATGAAAAGCAGATACATATGAAAAGATGCTCGACATCACTCATCATTGGGGAAATGCAAGTTCAAAAGACAATGAGGCACACCTGTCAGAATGGCTAGACTCAAAAAGACAAGAAAGAGCAAGTGCTGGCGAGGATGCGGAAAGAGGGGACTCTCGGGCCCCGTTGGTGGGAATGGAAATCAGTATAGCCAATATGGAAAACAGTATGGAGAGTCCTCAAAAATTTTAAAATAGAAATACCATACAATCCAATGATTCTACCAATTGGTATTTACCCAAAGAAAATAAAAAGACTAATTTGAAAAGATACATGCACCCCTGTGTTTACTGGACACTATCTACAATAGTTAAGACGTGGAAGCAACCCAAGTGTCCACTGACAGATGAATGGATAAAGAAGATGTGTTGTGGGGCGCCTGGGTGGCTCAGTCGTTAAGCGTCTGCCTTCGGCTCAGAGCATGACCCCAGGGTCCTGGAATCGAGCCCCAAGTCAGGCTCCCTGCTCTGTGGGAAGCCTGCTTCTCCGTTTCTCACTCCTCCTGCTTGTGTTCCCTCTTTTGCTGTGTCTCTGTCCAAAAAAAAAAAAAAAAAAAAAATGTGTTGTATATATACAATGGAGTATTATTACTCAGCCATAAAATGAATCAGATTTTGCCATTTGGTGATGACATGGATGGACCTAGAGGGTATGATGTTATGTAAAATAAGTAAAAAACAGACAAATACCACATGATCTCACTTATATGTGGATTCTAAAACATAAAGCAAACACACAAACAACAAAAAAGTAGAAACAGTTCCATAAATACAGGAAACAAACAGGGGATTGCCAGGGGAGAGGCAGGACGGGAGATGGACAAAATGGGTAGAAGTGGGAGGTCTAGGCTTCTATTTATGGAATGAGTAGGTCTCAGGGATGAAAGACACAGCACAGTGGTATTGTGGTATTGTAATAGTGTTGCGTAGTGACAGACAGCAGCCATACCTCCGTAAGCATAGCCTAACATATGGAGTTACCAAGTCACTATGTTGCAGCGCTGAAACTAATGTAACAATGTGTGTCAACTGTACTTCAATTTAAAAAAACAAACCACCCAACCACTGTGTAAAGGGCTGCTGGGAATCAGTGTATCCATAGTCTCAAAGTGTCACCCCAGGAATTCCTACCTACTTAGAGAAAAAGGTACCTTCACAATGAAAAAAGTACAGCAGGTAGCACTTTAACCAAGCCAGCAAACTTAAGGCCGGCAATATTGAGGCAAACTGTCACTTTAGGTTTCCTGATGTCATGCGATGAGAAGGACACAACTCTACCTATGTGGTCTTTTTACCAAAAATATTTACCTTGACTCTAATGATAAGGACACACACAGGAAAATCCTGATTGTGGGAAATCCTACAGGACAATCTGCCATGGGCTTTTCACAAACATCAATGGCTAAGGGGTTCTGGGGAGGCTCAGTCAGTTAAGCATCTAACTCTTGATTTCAGCTCAGGTTGCAATCTCAGGGTTTTGAGATGGAGCCTTGTGTTGGGCTCTGTGCTGGGTATGGAGGCTGCTTGGTATTTTCTCTCTGCCCCTCTCCTCCCCTCACTCTCATACACACTCTCTCTCTCTATACTCAGCCATAAAATGAATCAGATTTTGCCATTTGGTGATGACATGGATGGACCTAGAGGGTATGATGTTATGTAAAATAAGTAATAAGTGGGGCGCCTGGGTGGCTTAGTGGGTTAAGCCTCTGCCTTCAGCTCAGGTCATGATCTCAGGGTCCTGGGATCAAGTCCCACATCGAGCTCTCTGCTTGGCGGGAAGCCTGCTCCCTCCCCTCTCTCTGACTGCCTCTCTGCCTACTTGTGATCTCTCTCTCTCTGTTAAATAAATGAATAAAAGTCTTTTAAAAAAGTCTTTTTTTAAGACTTTAGATGTTCTAAATTCAAGGACATTAAAGACACAGGACAACTAAATGTAACGCTTAAATTATGAACAAATGCTGGAGAAAAACACTTCAAAAAAAGAAAGTGGTTAAAGGACATTGCTGGGGCAAGTGCGGAAATTTAAATATGGGCTCCATGCTAAGCAATATTTCATGTCAAAGTTAGGTTTCTTAACTGCTAATGATACCATGGTTATGTAGGAGAACATGCTAGTTCTTGGAAAATGCACCTCAAGTATTTAGGAGATATATTCATCTGACTTTTATATGGTTTACTGGAAATCAAAGTATATAAAAAAGGAAGAAAACAGGGTAAAATGGTAAAAACTGGTCAACGTAGGTGAACAGTGACCAGATATGCAGGAAGCACATGTACTCAGCTTTTCTGTTGGCTTGAGAAAAATTTTAAATAAAAAGCCCAAAAAATCAGACTCAGATCAAGTTAAAGAAAACAAGAAGAACAAGATCTACAGTGGGAAGTACACAGCAGAAGGGGGTAACTAAAGCCCCAGATTTGGGCCTGGAGGAACAAAAAAGGGAGGCCTAGACACAAAAAAGTGCCAAGAAGACCATGTGGAGAAAGAAGATGAGGAAAGAAACCCTTAAGGTTGTTTCTGAATTCTGGGACCCCTCTAAGCAGTGCATCTGTGGATATGAACTACAGAACAGAAAGACACCCACTCCCAGACTGGCCACTGGCAGGCGCACAAATGGGACAGATCCAAACAGCACTGTGAAGACTGAAAACTTAGCTGACACTGGAACCACAACCCACGGAAAGCTAGAGGGAGCTTGCGGCCTCAACGCAATCAGGTCAAATGCATGCTAAACCAAAAAATATCAACATCCCTGTAGGATTTAAACAAGAATCAGTATCTCATAACATAAGAATCAAAACGTCTGGGATACAATCCAAAATCACTCAGCATAGGAAGAACCAGAAGATATGCAGTTGCATGAGAAAAGACGATGCCAGTGCGGCCAATGGAGGCCAGCGCTGAGGTGACACAGTTGCTGGAGTTATCTGGCAAGGACTTTAAAGCAATGAGCACAAACATGCCCCAGTAAGTAAAAGCGAACACTCTTGAAACAAATGACAATTTGCAGAAAATTTCAGCAAAGAAACAGAAGATACAGAAAAGAACAAGATGCAGTGGGTGCCTGGGTGTTTCAGTTGGTTAAACGCTGGACTCTTGGATTGGATCTCAGGGTCGTGAGATCAAGCCCTGTGTGAGCCTCTATGCTGTGTGTGAAATCCACGTCAGATTATTTCTCTTCCTCTCCCTCTGCCCCTCCCTACTTGTGCTGTCTCTCTCTCACTCAAAAAAAAAAAAAAAAAAAGCCAAATGCACATTTTGAAACTGAAAAATACAATAAATGACTTAGAAAAACTCACTGGATGGGCTCAACAGCAGTATGGAGATGACAGAGGAAAGAGGCAGGAACTCGAAGACAGGTCAATAGAAAGGATCTAATCTGCGCAAGAATAATGGAGACTTCATGGGGCAGGGGCAGGGGCACTGATGAAAGCCTCAGGGACCTGTAGGACAATGGCAAAATGTCAAACATTCCTAACATCAGAGTCTCAGAAAAAGAAGAAGAGTATGGGGAAGGAGTAATATTTGAAGTAATGGCCGACGTTTTCTTAAATGTGGCAAAACAAAACAACAATCTATAAACCTACACATTCAGGAAGCTCAGTAAATTTCAAACAAGATAAACACACAGAAATCCACACCTACACATGCTGTACCCAAGCTGCTGGGCACTTAAGAAAAGAAAAGAGAAAAGAAAAGAAAAAAAGAGAGGAGAGGAGAGGACAAGACAAGACAATCTTGTTTTTTGTTTTGTTTTGTTTTAAATTTTAGAGAGAGGGACAGAGAGAGCCTGGAGGGGCGGAGAGGGACAGAGGGAGAAGGAGAGATATTCAAGCAGACTCCTTGAGAAAGGGACTCTCCCTGTCAGAGCCTGATATGGGACTCGATCTCACAGCCTGAGCTCATAACCTGAGCTGAAATCAAGAGTCAGACGCTAAACTGACTGAGTCATCCAGGCGCCCCTAGAAAAGACAGTCTTATAGGGGTACAGAGATTTGAAAGATTGTGTAGTTCTTATCAGAATTTGGGGATGCCAGAGGGAAGAGCAACAACAATTTTAAAACTGCTGAGAAGAAGGGAATGCCAACACAGGACTCCATTTGCAGTGGAAGTCCCCTTCAAGAGCAGAGGGTAGAGAGAGACATTCATTCTCGAACAAAGAAGTGCTAAGAGACTGTACTGTCAGGAGGCATTGTAGGATACCAGAAATGAAGGGAAGACAACGGAAGTGATAAATGCCTGGGTAAATAGATCAGAGTCTCCTCTAATTAAGCTCTTTAGTATTTGACAGTGAAAACACAACTCAGCATGTCTGGTGCTCAGTGCACTGATAAGGACAGCATACAAGGGCAGGGTAGAGGGGCTACATGCTGGTAAGGCTTCTATGCTTGATTTTAAGCAGTAAATACCAGTTCTAAGTGGACTGCAGAAGGTTAAGCATATATCTCGTCATCCCTAGTAACCATGAACACAGTTCCTACAAAGACATACAGTAAAAAAGAAAAAAAAAAAAAAAAAAGAAAGAAAGAAAAGAAAACCAGAAAAATTAAAGTGCAATACTAACAAAGTTCCTACATAGGATTCCATTTATGTGGTATTTTCAAAACCCCCCAAAATGATGGAGAACAAAGCAGTCGGTGGTAGTTGCTATGGGGAAGGGATGGGGCAGGGTATGGGTGTGAGAAGAAAAGGACAAGGGAGTCTTTGGAGGGATGGCACTGTTCTGTGTTCTGTTTGTGGGAGCAGTTACACAAATCTATACATGTATTAAAATCCACCACGCCATATGCATACACACAAAGTCAATGTTGCTGCGTGTTAATTTAAACATTAGAGTTAAGAACAACAGAGTAAACAAAAAGAGGTTGGCGTAAAGGAGGAATCTCAGAGAACACTAGTATTTGAAGAATAAAAAGAGGGAAAAGCTAGCAGGAGGGAGGCGGGGCAGGGGGGTGCGGACAGAAAGACCAAGAATTCTACTCCAGAGGGCAGCCCTGCAGAAAAGGCAGGCAGGACAGACCACATCTAGTGCAGTGGCAGCTGGGGAGCCAGTGTGGACCATGCTAATAGTTGCTTTGGGTGTGGGGGGGTGAGAGGAGAGAGAGGGCATTTTGCCGGAGCTGCGGGCCTGAGTGAATGCCAAAATGTGGGGAAGGGAAGACATCCAGGCTAGATGAGTGTATCACAGAAAGCGCCTATTATGTAAAACCATAACAACAGCTACTAATATTTACTGAAAACTTGCCATGTGCTAAGCCATTGTTTCCCTATCTTGAGTTGCATATGGTTAGGAAGTTAAAAAACAAATTCCTCGACACCCCTCAACATTAGTCATTTTGTTCAAGTTATTTCATTAAATATAACCACACATCTGGATACATATTCTTGGCTTATGGCTCTGTATCCCACAGTCCTAAACATAAATATTCATGTTAAAAGTAAATGGCATAAAAGTAGAATTCTACTTAACAACAGTTTAATGTTGACAGATAAAGGTTGTGTCCTTAATACTAAATTGCTCTTGAAATGTGAATGTGACACAGACTATAGTACAGCTCCTTCAGGCCTGTGCTGCTAGCCTTCATTCTAGTTGTGGAGATACCCTTTAGACACGGCACAGTGACAGCCTCTGGCCTTCTCCCGGAAGGAAAGATCGTTCTATACTGAGGGGACCTTCTTTTCTCATCATCCGAGAACTGTTGGGATCAAGGACATTTATACACACACACACAAACATGGGATGGAATTGGATGGTGAGACACGCTGGCGTGGTCATCCTGATGATCGGAATATTTTTTAAATTTCTAAATATCATCAGCAGCACAGAAACACAAAATTTAAAACATCGCTAAAAAAAACCACGGAGCTCAGAGAAGACACTACGAGCCCTAATTTGAAGACACGATCTAAAAGCATAACATATGTTAACTTAGTTCAGGCATAAAACAACTCTATGATAGGAACGATAATTAACCCCTCGCCTAGTTCCCTAGACCCCCCAATAAAAAGTTTACTTAAAAAAAAAAAGTAAGCTACACTGGAACCCTTGCTAAACAAGGTAACAACAAAAATACACTTCCCATTATTTTAGAAAACTAGGATCCTGGTGATCATGTGTTTGGGACGGACTGACTGATTCATAGATAATCAACCTGTGTTTCTTAGCACCCTGCATGCGTAAAAGGCGCCGTAATGTATGAATCCAATTATATGACCTTCTGGAAAAGGCACAGCTGTTGCGAGAGTACAATGGTCAGTGGTTGCCAGGAGTTCGAGAGAAAGAGAGGAAGGATGAGTAGGTGAGGCACGGGATTTTTAGGGCACTAAAGACATTCTGTGTGATACTGTAATGCAGATATGTGACATTATGCAATTGTCAAAACCCACAGAACTCTAGAGCACAAAGAGTGAGCCTTAATGAATGTAAATTAAAAAAATCATTTCGGAGGCAGAGAGTTCCGGGAGGGAATGAGCATGGTGGTGGGACAATTGAGCTGTACCATAAACATGTAAAACATCGTCACTGAGAGGGATAGAGAAGAGGTGCTGATCCTAGTTCCTTTGGAAATGAGCAAAAACCAAGACTCAAGGCAAAAGTAGCTGCATATTAGAATGAAATTCTAATATGACAAATTTGTTTTCTTTCTTTTTAAGATTTTACTTATTTATTTGAGAGAGAGAGTGGGGAGGGGCAGAGCTGAGGGTGAGAGAGTATCCTCAAGCAGACTACCCGCTGAGCATGGAGCCCGATGTGGGGCTCGATCCCAGAACCCCGAGAGATCATGACCTGAGCCAAATTCAGATGCTTCACCCACTGAGCCACCCAGGAGCCCTGATAATGTTGTTTTCAGTGGGAGTCTAGCTAACAATTCAGATACTGCTTCTTCCCCCCCAGTATCTGGGGGAAAAAAATACATATATATATATATATACACACACACACACATATATTTATACATACACACACACACACACACACACACATTCTGTTAACTGAACAACTGAGATGAACGATGAAAGGTAGCAGCCAAATTCTCACTGTCGGAGTGGGAATTTAAAGACAGGCGAGGACAATCCATATGTTAATGGATGAGAATTAGAGACATCGGTGTGCACTTGAGTTTAGCATAAGGTAAACATAGACGATTACATAGAGGTTTACATACGATCACATACACATACCTGTAGTTCTATACTTCCTCAACCAGGAAGGTCTTTAACAAAGCAGTAGCAATGAGCACACTTAGCATCCAGACCTTGGTTTCTAATCCTTTTTTCCAATAAAAAGAGCGGGGCTCTTTAGAGAAAGAGGCTGACTCTCAGACTGGGGCTGGAAATACGTAACATGAGCCTGAGCATCTGGTAGCACTAGAAACTGAGGAATCCCTTCAAGAAATGAACAAACAAAAAACTATACCATCCATGGGGGTATGTTACCAGAGCGCAGACACAGGGACTAAATGACAGAACTCCCAATGACTAAAACAGGGAAAGTTTGAGCAACAAAATACATGAAGCAATTTTGGATTGTAGGCAAAAATATAAAATACTATCCATGCATCCATGCAGATAGAAACCCATGACTGCACAAACTCATAAATGCAAGAGAAGAGACAAAATTCCTGCTCAAGAGTCCCAAATTGTTTATGAGGATACTCCGTCTCTGAACTGGGGGTTGGGCTGTAAGTAGTGACTCCCTTCCAAAAGGTAGAGTATGGAAATGGAGATGGGGGGTAAGGTGTAACTTCACAGTGGAGAAGCTTGACAAACGCATCTTGGACAGACAATTAAGGTCAACACCAACAATCACAAGCCATGTCCACAGCACGTACCATTGATAAGACAGGAGCAAAGAGGTCCTGCATCTCTGTGGTCTTCCTCCCAGCAACCCATAACCCCAGTCTTATCACAAGAAAAACATCAGACCAGGTCTGGTGTATCCCATACCAGACCTGATCAGTATCCCTCAAACATGCCAATGTCACCAAGAACGAGGAGAGTCTGAGAAACTTCCACAGCCTAGAGAAGCCTAAAGAGACATGATTATGAAATGTTAACATGGTATCCTGGTTGGGATCCCAGAACAGAAAAAGGTCATTCAGTAAAAAATGAGGAAATCTGAATGAACTATGGACATTAGTTAATAATAATATATTGATATTGATTCATTTATGTAAATACAATGCTAATGTAAGATGTTAATAATAGGTGAAACTAGGTGTGGGGTATTATGCAAACCCTCATGTACTATCTGTTCAATTTTTGTAAATCTAGAACTGTTCTAAAGAATAAGGTCCATTATTTTAAAAAAAAAAACCCTTATAGCTAACATCGTATTTTTTTAAAGATTTTATTTATTTATTTGACAGAGGAGAAAGAGAGCACAAACAGGGGAATGGCAGGCAGAGGGAGAGGGAGAAGCAGATTTCCTGTCAAGCAGGCAGCCTGATGCAGAGCTTGATCCCAGGACCTTGGGATCATGACCCGAGCCCAAGGTAGATGCCAACCGACTGAACCACCCAGGCGCTAACGTCATTCTTTTTTTTTTTTTCCACATGATAAGATTATTTTAATTTTTTTTTCCAATTTATTTATTTTCAGAAAAACAGTATTCATTATTTTTTCACCACACCCAGTGCTCCATGCAAGCTGTGCCCTCTATAATACCCACCACCTGGTACCCCAACCTCCCACCCCCCCGCCACTTCAAACCCCTCAGATTGTTTTTCAGAGTCCATAGTCTCTCATGGTTCATCTCCCCTTCCAATTTACCCAAAAGCACATACCCTCCCCAATGTCCATAACCCTACCCCCCTTCTCCCAACCCCCCTCCCCCCAGCAACCCACAGTTTGTTTCGTGAGATTAAGAGTCACTTATGGTTTGTCTCCCTCCCTATCCCATCTTGTTTCATGGATTCTTCTCCTACCCACTTAAGCCCCCATGTTGCATCACCACTCCCTCATATCAGGGAGATCATATGATAGTTGTCTTTCTCCGCTTGACTTATTTCGCTAAGCATGATACGCTCTAGTTCCATCCATGTTGTCGCAAATGGCAAGATTTCGTTTCTTTTGATGGCTGCATAGTATTCCATTGTGTATATATACCACATCTTCTTGATCCATTCATCTGTTGATGGACATCTAGGTTCTTTCCATAGTTTGGCTATTGTGGACATTGCTGCTATAAACATTCGGGTGCACGTGCCCCTTTGGATCACTACGTTTGTATCTTTAGGGTAAATTCCCAGTAGTGCAATTGCTGGGTCATAGGGCAGTTCTATTTTCAACATTTTGAGGAACCTCCATACTGTTTTCCAGAGTGGTTGCACCAGCTTGCATTCCCACCAACAGTGTAGGAGGGTTCCCCTTTCTCTGCATCCTCGCCAGCATCTGTCAGCTAACGTCATTCTTAAAGATGACACACTAACCACTTTTCTCTAAGATCAGAACAAGACAAAAATGTCCACTCTCACCACTTCTAATCAATACTTTGGAAAAATAAATCTGGAGTTGGAAAAGTAATACTATCTGATCTCAAGAAATCCTATAAAACTATAGTAGTCAAGACAGTATAGCAAGGACAAAAGTTCAATGGAACAGAAGGTTGTCCAGTAGACTCACATGCATGACCAAATGGGCAACCACCAAGGATATCCATCCAAACCTCAAGTTCCATAAGTAAAGTCTATAGGTGGGGCGCCTGGGTGGCTCAGTCAGTTAAGCATCTGACTTCGGCTCAGTTCGTGGTTCCAGAGTCCTGGGATCAAGCCCCGCATCAGGCTCTCTGCTCAGTGGAGACCATGCTTCTCTTTCTGCCTCTCACCCCACTTGTCCTCTCCCTCTAGCTCTCTCTCTCTCTCAAATAAATAAATAAAATCTTAAAAGAAAAAAAAAGAAATGTCAGCAAGCCGACCTCCTCAGTTCTCATGGGATCCCTGTTCACATGCAATAGTGAGAACACAGTAGGGGAAACTATCAGTTCCCCAGTGGCTCCTAGGAGCAAGGTACTATTCCTGCGAATCCCTGGGATAACCCTGTGAGGCTAGTGATATGGGAGGAGAAGCTCAAGGAGGTCATCTGTCCACAGGCACATAGCTGGTAAACAGCTAGGGTGGTCTGTGCAATCATCGGATTCTACACGCTTTTCTGTAACAGTCAGAAAGGGAAGAGGGCATCCAATTAAACACCTCAAGACTGCCTTGTTTGTTCTGTTTGTTTTGCTCGGTTTGAAAGATGAGATCATTCAGTTTCCCTCATCAATATCTTCTAAGCAACTGTTAAGTAAATCTTTAATTATTATTTGCCACAATGAACATTTTAATTTATTAGACCAAATATCTGGTCCAGTTGAGTGTTTCTATGTGCTGTGAATCTGTGTTGTAGAAACTCAGGGCTTTTTGCATAGGCAGTGGAATTATTTAAATGCTATAAAGTTAAAAATGTAAATATAATTAAAAACTATTTTTAATTGTTACATAAATGTTCAGTTGTTACTTGTTACGCTCTCCCTTGTTGATCATAATCATGATTATCGGGCGCCTGGGTGGCTCAGTGGGTTAAGCCGCTGCCTTCGGCTCAGGTCATGATCTCAGGGTCCTGGGATCGAGTCCCGCATCGGGCTCTCTGCTCAGCAGGGAGCCTGCTTCCTCCTCCTTCTCTCTCTACCTGCCTCTCCATCTACTTGTGATCTCTGTCAAATAAATAAATAAAATCTTTAAAAAAAAAATAAAAAAAAAATAATCATGATTATCTACCATCATGACTTTGGTCAAGGATACAACCTTCAATGGTGAAGCCAAGATCATTTGCTAATACTTTCCCCTCTTTAAAATGATTATAGAGGGGCGCCTGGGTGGCTCAGTAGGTTAAAGCCTCTGTCTTGGGCTCAGGTTGTGATCCTAGGGTCCTGGGATCGAGCCCTGCACTGGGCTCTCTGCTCAGCGGGGAACCTGCTTCCCCCTCTCTCTCTGCCTGCCTCTCTGCCTACTTGTGATCTCTCTCTGTCAGGTAAATGAATAAAATCTTTAAAAAAATGATTATAGAGGGCGCCTGGGTGGCTCAGTGGGTTAAGCCACTGCCTTCGGCTCAGGTCATGATCTCAGGGTCCTGGGATCGAGTCCCGCATCGGGCTCTCTGCTCAGCAGGGAGCCTGCTTCCTCCTCTCTCTCTCTGCCTGCCTCTCTGCCTACTTGTAATCTCTCTCTGTCAAATAAATAAATAAAATCTTTTAAAAAAAATGATTATAGAAAACTGAACAAGGGGTGCCTGGCTGGCTCAGTTGGTAGAGCATGCAACTCTTGATCTTGGGGTTGTAAGTTCAAGCCCCACATTGGGTGTGAAGATTACTTAAAAAATAAAATAGAATCTTCAAAAAAGAAAGAGAACCCTGGACAATTTTTATACCTCCGCTTACCACTTAAGTTTCTAGAGTCTCTCATCAAGTATCTGGACTCAAACTATTAGATCTCTACTCCCTTCGAAAAACAGCCTACATCTCAGATCCAAAAAGATATGTCTGCCTGAGTCATTATCTTTCCTCTGGGACTCAAAAATGCTAACAGAATCAAGCTTATATTTCCATATCTGCCCATTACCAAATATTTAGAGCATGTTCAAATTCTTATAACATAAAACAAAAAGTGTAACATCAAGAAGAGAATATTAGGAATGGAGAGAATCTTGAACATGATTTCTGGGTTCCTCCTCTCAGAGCTCAAGAAGACAGATGAGCTTTTCGTGAAATGCACGAAATGCCGTCCTTTCTAAGTTAGGGCTTACATTTCCTGTTTCAATCTGGTGTCATATAAATGAAGAGTTTTAAAAATACTTCTGATGGTGGGAATACAGTTTTAAAGCACCGTTGCCGGGTCTCTCTCAGATCCCCCTGACAACCCCGAAAGGTAGATGGGGAAATTGTTCTAGTATTTAAAGATGTCAAAACGGGCCCACGCAGATTATGTCACTTGTCCAAGTCCCCGGGGGAGTGAGTAGGAGGGCACGAGAAGATGCGTCTCTGGGTTTCGATCCCTGAGTTTACACAGTAGCACATGCCTCTCATGTCTCAGATTACAGCTCGTGTCTGACTGCAGACTAAACACCGTCTGCATTTTTCCCATTCCATAGGCACCTCACCTTGATTTCTCCACACTTGCTTTTTTTTTTTTTTTTTAGAAGCGCGAGAAGATCCCTGATGAAACCCAGACAGCTGGTGAAGACTTGAACTCTGAGAGACTCAGAACCGTGACATCTGTCAGTCAGAAGGCAGATGCTAACTGAGCGCTCTGGTTTTTTTTTTTTTTTTTTTTAAACAACAACGATGATGAGCTTGAAGAAGAAACATTTCTCCACCTAAGGAGAGAATGCTCCTCCTTTGCAGTAGAGCTACCTGCCTTTTTTTCAACATGTTTCCACACTTCAGACATATTTCGGATGTGTTTCTTGTTCTAGAAAGAGGGCACAGAAGGAGATACGTGCCAGCATTTATCCATTTATTCTGAAGCAGGTAGCTACAGGCAGGCCTCTCAGAGCCACAGTTTGCATGTGCGTCTTTGACTTTTTGACTATAAATGCATTTTTAATAATCTCTTTGTTTTACCTTAATAGGTATTTTTAAACTCTCCGAGCACACAAAAGAAATCCCAATGCAAAGTACCATAGGAAGCAGGGCCCAAGTAAAAGTCAGGGGGAGTCCCATTAATGGAAGAAAATGTCCCAGTTTGATAAATTGCATTGACAGACTGATACTCTGCATTATATTTTCTTCCTTTATGCCGATGGTCATTTTACTGTCTCTGGGCTCCAAATTCACCCCTAGAACTGACTCGGAAGCGCCAAGCTGCTCTCCTTTGCAGGCAGCCTGACGCACCGCCTTCTTGCAGAAGTGTGGGATGGACCGTGCAAGGGGAGGCGGCCACTCCAGGATCAGGGGTGCTAGCATTTTTTCTTCTTTCTGCTGCAGTCCCTGCCCCCTGTGTCTGTCTATGAAGACGCATAACATCCAGCAGCGAGCCGGGGAGGGGGGGCATGGGGGGACAGCTCTCAGTGAGCTCAGAGCCCTGGGCTATGACCAGCTTGCCGCTGCCTTGCACACAGGGGCAGTGCACTACCCTGCAGAGAGCCAGATCCCACTGTGGGCCTGCCCACTGCCCCAGCCTGCCTTCAGCCAGATGGAGGCTTCCTCCTTGCCAATCCTGGTTGTGGCTATTTTGTCTGTTGGCTTCTGCATCTCTTCACCCCAAGAACAGTGTTTTCTGTGTAACAGCCCTGGTCCAGGACCAGCAAACGTCTCTGCCCTCCTTCTCCAAAGAGGTCAGAGGGGACTGGAGGGCTGTTTTCCATGAACAGACAAACCCGAGAGGAAAGATGTATATATTCTGATCTCTGACATGCCTACAGTGAAATGGTTGAGTCTCCCCTCTACTGCTCTAAAGTGAGGCTCACTGGTTCAAGTTCACCCAAAGTCCTTTGGATCAACTCACAGCACCTCCCTTTTAAACATGAGCATTTAGATTCAGCAGACATTTGTAGAAAGGTTCCAAAACAAACTTTTGAGGCAAAAGAAACACACACACAGATGCATGGATGCATGGACACACACGTCCTCAGAAAGATAAGACAATGTCTCCGCAAAACTGTAACAAAAGGATGACAGAAGAACTTGGGGAAAGAAGGAGTTCTTAAAATTAGGATGGCAATAACAGTTCCGAGTCTTGACTGTGGTAATGGTCACACGAATCTACACATGTGATAAAATGACATGGAGAGGCGCCTGCTGGCTCAGTCAATGAAGCATCCAACTTTTGGTTTTAGCTCAGGTTGGGATCTCAGAGTCGAGGGACCGAGTCCTCTGTCGGGCTCTGTGCTTAGTGTGGAGTCCGCCTGAGATTCCCTCTCCCTCTGCTTCTCCCCCACCTCACGTAACTAAAAAGTAAAACCTTCAATTTAAAAAATGTTATGGAACCCAACACACATATACTATACCAAAGTAAAATTCCTGCTCTTGATATTGTCCTATACTTACAGAGAGAATCCTTGACAGAAAGTGGGTGAAGGGTATATGGGACCTTGGTACCATCTTTCCAACATCTTGTGAATCCATAATTAGCTCAAAATGTAGATACGAAAAAAACATTTTTTTTTTTTTAAACAAAAGCTCGGAGATGAGACAGATGGGGGAAAGGACAGAACTGTAAGATAGAGTTGAAGACATTACTTCAGAAATAAAGCAGTATGACAAAGCAGTGAGAACTAAGAGAGAAAAAATTTTTTAATCAAATGGAGGATTACTTCTTTTGAGGCCCAATGCTGACAACAGAACTACAAAGAGAAAGAGAGGAAAAAAGGAGAAAAATCATATGGAGGAAATTAACAATAAAATAATACAAGAAAGGTTCCCAGAATTTAGGGACACGAGCTCCCAGATGAAAAGAGAGTAGCAAGCACTCAGAGCAATGAGTTGAGGGGGGTAAAATATCACACCCATATTTCAGAAACTAGAAATGAATGGTTCATTTCTCAAACTAAATGAAAAGGTTCTAAGAGCTTTCAGAGAGATAGGAGAAAAAAAAAAAGTAGCTCATGTATAACGGAAATTTGAACAGCAGACCTTTTTAGAGCATCCCAGCAAGCTGGAAGCAAATGGAGGAACGCCTCCAAAATTCCAAGAGAATTAACTCCAACCTGCAACACATTCATTCTTTCAATCAAACACAAAGGGCCAATGAGGTGATTTCCAAACAAGTTCGCTCTCAGATTGTTTTTACCTCCCATACCCCCTTTCCTGGAAGTTCCTGGAGAATGTGTTCCATCAAAGAGGGGAGAGGGAAAAAAGAGGAAGACTGATGGTCCAGGTAACAGGGCATGCCCCTGTGAGAGAGGCAAAGGGCATCGTGCTCCCGGTGCAGCAATGCATGCCATCCCAGACAGGGAGGCAGCTGCCTGGGGGTGGTCTGTCCAGGTTAGACGGGGGAACGAGGGCTCCAAACAGATGAAGCTGGTGGGCTACTGCTCTGGTCTGAATGTGTCCATCACCCCCAAGCTCGTATGTTGAAACTATAACCCTACAGTGATGGTATTAGGAGGTGGGGGGAGTCTTTGGGAGGTGCTTAATCCCTGAGGGCGGATCCCTCATGAATGGAACTAGTGCCCTTATAAAGAGACCCCACAGAGCTTCCTACCCCTTCTGCCCCATGAGACACGAGCCTGTGACCTGGGAGGACCCTCACCTGACCATGCTAGCAGCCTGATCCCAGGCTTCCAGCCACCTGCTGTTCATCAGCCCCCCACCCCCCAGTCGACACTCTTCTGTTACAGCTACCAGAACAGACCACGACAGCACTTCCGGTATCGATCTTTAGAAAGGGATTCCAGGGCGCCTGGGTGGCTAAGTGGGTTAAGCTGCTGCCTTCAGCTCAGGTCATGATCTCAGGGTCCTGGGATCGAGGCCCGCAACGGGCTCTCTGCTCAGCAGGGAACCTGCTTCCTCCTCTCTCTCTCTACCTGCCTCTCTGCCTGCTTGTGATCTCTGTCTGTCAAATAAATAAATAAAATCTTTAAAAAAAAAAAAAGAAAGGGATTCCATACCACTGTCAGAGGTAACAGGACGGGGGTGGGGAAGGAATGAGAGATGCTATAGACAGCTAAGCAAGTCAAAAAAAAGAAAAAGGAAAAAAGAAAGAAACACGTAGGGGTGCCTGGGTGGCTCAGTCAGTTGAGCTTCTGACTTTCGGTTTCAGCTCAGGTCATGATCTCAGGGTCGTGGGATCAAGCCCCGTGTTGGGCTCCATTTTCAGTGCAGAGTCTGCTTGAGGTTCTCTTTCCCTCTGGCCCTCCCCCATGCTCACACTCTCTCCCTGAAATAAATACTTAAAAAAAAAAAAGAAAGAAGTATAGTTGCTAACTTTAGAAAAGAGGGTGCAATGAAATGAAATCTGATTCTGGTACACACTATGACTCAGCAGTGAACAACACTTACAAAGTCATAATTCCATAAATACTGACTTAGCTAAAATGTGTGAGCATGAGGGGAGAGAAGGGCATCTGGGTAGGACTTCTACAGGTTAAAGTAGTATCTTCTTCAGGAGGGGAGGTCCACAGAGCACAAGGTGGAAGACTTCGGCAGGGGTAGGACTTTGAGGTGGGGGGGGCCCTGCTTCTTCTAGTCTTTCTAAAACTCTCTGACTTGTCAAAGTATGTAGAGGTATTATTCCGATAAAAATAAACATTTCTGAAAATTAAGTCCAAAGAAGAACTTGGCGTGAATGACACTGCAGGCAAATGGGACAAAAAAAGTCAAGGTCTTGGAAACATGGCGTAGGCAACGACACCCCACTGAAGGGTGTCAGCAGGCGGGCGACATGAATAGAACTGTACTTTACAAAGAAAGTTACTGAGATGGAAAACAACAACAACAAAGGATGGGCTGAAAGAGGGACAGTGCGGGAGTTAAAGGAAATTTCTAGAGGGCACCTGTGAGCACTGTGGACAGAGTCTGTGGCAGGACTACTGGAAGGGTGGAGGTGGTGGGCTGCTGGGAGGGTGTCAATCTTTCGATCTGGTGGTTCTCCGACTGTGAGTTTGTGTTCAGTACAAGGAGGGGGACAGATCAGATAGCAGAACACCCTCTCACATGTGGATAAAACCCCACCCTGGGTTACGAATCAGTCATTCAACAGCTGTCACCTAGTGGGGATTTTAACCATGTCCTAACCCAACCACCCTTCTAGAACCTCCATCAAAGTCCTAGATCCCATGCTTGGAGAGGCCAAACCTTAAGGGTAAGGACACTTGGCTAAACACCGCAAAGCCACCCTTCTACATCCCTTCACTCACCAGGGCTCTGGCCTCCATGTTTACGAACCGAGACTATGGAACATCAGTTCACTTTTTTCTCCCCTTTATCCTCCAGCTACCAGAACATGCACTGGACAAAACGAGGTAGACGATGTGTCTGGATTTTGGAAGACGTGGGCAGAAGGACTGGAGGTTTGACCTCCTGTGGCTCATCCATCAGAATTGTGTCCTAGTTCATGAAACAGTCCCCTGGGGGTCCCGGCAAAGGTCGTGAGCATTGGGGATCCTGGGAAGCAAGTACTAGGGTGTACGAGGAAGTCGGAGTCATACCTACCCAAATGCATTTGGGGTCAAGCCACAGACCAGAAGCCACACTGAAGCCCAGGGGCTCCGACCCAAACATGCACGCCCGCCCACATCCCATGCCCGTTTAGAACCCCACTGCTCTCCCATATGGTCCTCAGTCACTGGCAGCGGCATCCCCAGGGAGCTTATCAGATGGGAGCAAATCTAGGACCCCACCCCGGAACTAATGAATCACAATCTGCATTTTAACAAGACCTCTGGGGGATATTTATGCTCATTACGGTTTGAGAAGCACAGACTTAGAAGAGAGGGAAGGAGTCCTTCTGGCTCTGTTGTCCCCAGGGGCTCCCCAGCCGGTGCTGGAAGGCGTGCAAACTGCACTCGCATACAGGTGTCGGAACCCGCCGAGGCAGCAAGAGAGACGTGTGCTCGGTCAGGAGGAGCTGGCAGCTCTGTCTCTTCTGGAAAATGCCCCGATTCCTGGACACCCGGTTATTTCTTAGGAGTAAGATTTTAGACTCAAGTGAGAGCTCGGGCATGAACCGCAGATTTCCCTCTAGAGCTGCCTATTTTACTTAAACAAAAAATGCTAAACATTAATTTTAGTTGTACTTAATTGAATAATTTCTCGGGGGAATAGTTCAGGGAGAGTTTAAAACTGCCTGTTTCCAAAAGCCATTACAAATTGGCATACGCTAAATGTCACTGTGCCAACCCAAACAGCCCGCTTCAAGGTCCCTGGGGCCGCCCTCACTCCAGATGTGCTCAGAACGCCGAGTAATCTAATGCAGGCAAAAACCGTATTTACGCGAAGTTGTATTTTGAATATCCTTTTCCAATTATCTGCAGTGAGATAATAGATCCCTAATTGGAAGCACTGGGGGTGGGGGTGGAGATCAGTCCCCGGGTCTCCCCAGCAAAGGCTTTTCATGAGTAAAAACTAAGAGGGTCCATCCAAGAGTAAAAGAAAGCTCCTTCGCCACGCTGAATCTTCGGAACTCGTCTATAATCTTGGAAAGGGCCCTGTGGTCACCTGTAATTAACTAGCTGATTTACTTCAAAAGACTGATCTTGTCTTTTCCTGTAAATCGCAAACACAAAGGACTGGGGTTGGGGGCGGGGGGCAGGAGAAACGCACCCAAGTGAAAGAAATCCACAAAATGCTTTGTGGGCAGGTGTCCTTGCTCCAACCACCCCCCCCGCACCAATCCCACCCAAACACCCTCAATCCTGTTCTGTGCTGGCGTGAACAGCACCCATTCTGAACTGTCATTCCTGACTAATAACGCTAGAGACAAGGCTGCTGGGTAAGCCAAAACCATTTCTCACTGATGTGCTAACCCGTGTCCCCAGTTCGATCTACTGATAAGGAATCACCTCGTTATTCTCTTATTTAAGCATGTATAAACAACAAAGTGACGCATTCTATGCTTTTTGCCAGAAGTTTCCATCCTTCCCATTTTTCTAATAAATGTCAACCTAGAATTCAGGTGCAAGTGAAGTACATTTTTTGCTACAAACCGGCAGCCTGTTCGGTGACAGGCGACTCGGGCCCTCAAATGTGCTGTGCAATCCCAGCATGCTTAGTGACTGGAGCTGTCTGTTTTCACAGATGTCACAGAGAAGCCATCTGAAAAACTATGTAAAAATGCAGCTGTTCCTGGCTGTTAGCAAGATACACTTGGAAACCTTGTTCCCTAAAATGTTCAAAATTGCAAAGGGCTTTTCTAAATATAAATTAATTCCCGAATTCCGTGTGTTGACAAGCAAACACTCTAATGTTTATGCTTCAAACTTGACAAAGGAAATTTAAGCATATTACCCAGAAACCTCTAAAGGAAACAAAGTCCTTGTATGGTATTCACTCCATCACATTTTTTCCTAAAATGTTTAAAAACATTTTTATCCCGAAATGCAGCATGCAAATAGCAAAGCAAAAGATTTGTCTGCACAGTTTAGCAAACAGTTACAAAGCAAAAACTGTATCTAACCATTCCGTGTCTGCTGTCCCAATCGACCCGGATCTACATAAGCTCCTTTACTCAACCTGGCAATCAGCAAACTATATGGCCAGCATTGCGTTATGTGCGAATTTCAACACCCTAGCAAGTTTTGCTTGCTGACATATTTGTTCAAATAACAGTCAGTCGCAAATTCCTTCACTCTTACCTACCTGAGTTTCAAAGTAAATAAATATATAACTTTATCATATGGACAAGGAGACTTTTCCCCCGATAAATCTGCACTAAGGGTTTGTGCTCTGGGGATGCTTGACGATATATCACTTCTGAAAACACCGCAAGAAAGGGCTTGGTGGTTAGTAACACCCAGATGTGAACTTTTCTCTCTGACCTGTACCAGCAGTGAATGATGTTCCCAGTGTCCCTCTGATTAACCCCGGAACAAAGGCCTTCCCACTTGGGAGCTACTCAGAACTTTCCCAAGCACCTTGCAAAGAGTCTTATTTTTCATAGTGTGTCCAGACCTGAAAAAAGCATTTGTTCCAGTACAGAGACAATGAAATCCCTGGTTACGATGTTCTCTTAACCCTCAGAAAAAAGTAATCCGCAGCTCTGCTTTAAGAGAAATAGTTCTACCTTATTAATCACAAAGCTTTCAAGTAAACTTTTCTGTGGGATTCTCAGAAACAGTTCAGCTGTTTCCAAATCACACACTGGAAAATTCCTCCGTCACACGGTCCAGGATAATCAGTGTAAAAACAATATACATAACAGCATCGCTTCCTCCCCTGGTTCCGTTTCTGTTGGGAAAGGAGAGACACACTCAAACCAAGACAATAAATTTAAGCCAATAATCTACAAACTGGGGGGTGCAAGGTGAATCACTGAATTGTGGCAAGAAAAAAAAAACTAAAACTTCTTTTAATAAGCGGTATTTATTGTTTAAGTCAACCATTACTAATTTTAGAAGTCTCACAATATGTAACCTAGTAGTACATATAATCTTATAAAGGCAATTATTTTTTTTAAAAATCCTAGAGGGTTGATCTTAGCATTTTTAAAAGATTTTAGTTATTTATTTGAGTGAGTGAGACAGAGAAGGAGCAGGGGAAGGGACAGAGTGAGAAGGAGAAGCAGGCTTCCCACAGAGCAGGGAGCCCGATGAGGGGCTCAGTCCCAGGACCCTGGGATCATGACCTGAGCCAAAAGCAGCCGCTTAACTGACTGGGCCACCCGGGTGCCCTAGGGTTGATCATAATTTTTATAGAAGTGGTACAAGATCTCAAAGTGTTGGAGGCCAGGTGTTAGGAGTGGTACAGATTATCTATGAAAGGATATAAGTACATGTAGCCAAGCATCTAAGAGTTAAACATCTTTATCATTGTTCAAGCAAACATTACATAAGTCCTAAGAGTAATAATTGTGCATTAGTCAGCTTCAGTGGGGGGAGGGTTAAAGACCACACAAACACACAAGCCAAGGAACACAGCGGTTAAGATGTTCGTATTAGGGAAAGTGGACAGAGGGAATATGTGGGAACTTGGTCTTACTTTTGCAACTTTTCTATAAATAAAAACTTAATTCAAAATAAAACACTTAAAAGTGATTTATTGAGGCGCCTGGGTGGCTCAGTCAGTGAAGCGTCCAACTCCTGATTTTGGCTCAGGTCGTGATCTCAGGGTCGTGAGACTGGGCCCTGCGTCAGGCCCTGCACTTGGTGTGGAGCCTCCTTGAGATTCTCTCTCTCCCTCTGCCTCTCGCCCCCTAATCTGTGAGCGCTCTCTGTCTCTCAAATAAAAAATTAAAAAAGTGATTTGTAACTGATCACAGCACCAAAAATTACAAATTATTTTCTTTTATGTATTTTTTTTTAAAAGATTTTATTTATTTATTCGACAGACAGAGTTCACAAGCAGGCAGAGAGGCAGGCAGAGAGGAGGAAGCAGGCTCCCGGGTGAGCAGAGATCCCAATGTGGGCTCGATCATGACCCAAGCAGAAGGCAGAGGCTTTAACCCATTGAGCCACCCAGGTGCCCCACAAGTTATTTTAAATAAAGCAGAGAGGAAGTAAACCCTAAAATGGCACACGTATTTGCGTTACCCCTCCCCTGCCTCTCCCCTCTACATCAGAGATCGCTTTTACTGATAGACACCTTGTAGGGGCAATTTGGTGTTACCTCAGGGCTCCGCTTCCCTGCAATATTTTGAGAGCTTTTCTTTGTTCAGAGTGCTCTTTGCGTGGGATCTGTCTCTGGAGTTCTGACAGAAGATGACAAACACAGGTTGAGAACTGCCGTACCAGAGCCGAGTGCGGAACCTGACTCGGGGCTCGATCCCAGGACTGTGAGACCATGCCCCGAGCTGAAATCAAGAGTTGGACACTTAATTGACTGAGGCACCAGGAATCCCTCTTCCTCTCCCTTTACTCACCTCAGTCTGGTTCCTCTCCTGTGTCTTCACCTGATTTCTCAAACAAAACCTCAAGACCCAGGTGCCTGGGTGGCTCAGTGGGTTAAGCCTCTGCCTTCAGCTCAGGTCATGGTCTCAGGGCCCTGGGATTGAGCCCTGCAGCGGCTGTCTGCCCAGCAGGGAGCCTGCTTCCCCCTCTCTCTGTCAAATAAATTTAAAACAAAAACAAACATACAAAAAAGCCAACCTCAAGGCCCTTCACCTGACCTTGATGCCCTCATGAGTTCTCTCCTGCCTGTTTTGCACCTTCCTTCCACTAACACTGTTGTGGCGCCAAGAGTTCACCCCTGTGGCATCTGTGGCCTCTTCAGAGAATGTCCCTGAATCTGGCCTAGCATCTACCCCAGTGCACGCTGCTGAAGCTGTTCCCTTATTAACCCCCTTGGGAATATGGCCGTTACAAAAGCAACAGCTTTTCATCTCCATCACCCAAGTCTTTGTTCTGGACCCATCTTGCTGGTAATGAGCTGTCCTGGATTTATTTATTAAAGGTTTTATTTATTCTTTAATAAATAGGGGGATAGTGGGGATGGGGAGAGAGAGAGAGAGTCTGAAGCAGACTCCGCACTGAGTGCAGGACTTGATCTACAACCTCAAGATCAGGACCTGAGCCGGAACCAGGAGTTGGATGCTTAACCAACTGAGCCACCCAAAAGGCACCCCCCCTGCTGGATTCATGTCTAACTTGACAGTGACCCTGAGTCAACAAGTCCAGGCAGTCATTTCCAGGGAGCTCCAGCGCCGTGTCACTGGGGACATCCCATCATCACGTGATTCCCAGCCCAGCTCGTGCATCTGAAGTACCCTGAGACTCCTTCAGTCAGACCATCCCTGGGCCTCGCACTCAGAGATTCTGGCTTAATGGGACTGGAGGTAGAACGGCAGCTTTAATATACATGTATTTTTTCTTTGATAGGAAGCATTTGAAACCATTGCCCAAGAAGACTGCTTCCCAAACTTGGCCGCGCACAGAATCACATCAGGAAACTTTAGAAATACAGATGCCTGGCTCCTACTTCCACAAATTCTAATCAGGTTGGTTGGGATATAATGAAAAAGATCTATCTGGGGGCACCTGGGTGGCTCAGTGGGTTAAAGCCTCTGCCTTCAGCTCAGGTCATGATCCCAGGGTCCTGGGATTGAGCCCCAAGTCGGGCTCTCTGCTCAGTGGGGAGCCTGCTTCCTCCTCTCTACCTGCCTCTCTGCCTACCTGTGATCTGTCTGTTAAATAAATAAATCTTGGAGAAAAAATAAGAAAAAAAAAAGATCTATGTGGTCTCTGTCTCTGGTTCCTGGTGCGGAGTTCCTGAAACTGATTGGGATTTTTTTTTTAGTGATATGAGTATTGTCTGTTAGTCCTAACAAGGCCCTTGTGGCCATACTTAAGTTTATTGTAAGGAGGTGACTCTTGTCCCCGGCAGGATGGCCACTGGTCACCAGAAGGAACGTGTGGTTAGAGGATTGGCACTTTCGGTCCCACCCCTGCACCTCGGCAGAGAGAAAAGGGGGGAGTGGAGACTGAGTTCAGTCCAATGG
This sequence comes from Neogale vison, assembly GCF_020171115.1. Classification (NCBI taxonomy): domain Eukaryota; kingdom Metazoa; phylum Chordata; class Mammalia; order Carnivora; family Mustelidae; genus Neogale; species Neogale vison. Next base: position 58,000,749 of record NC_058095.1, read on the forward strand.
CCAATGACTTCATCAATCCTACGTGTGTGATGGAATCACTAAAAATTCCTAAACGATGGGCTTCAGAGAGCTTCCAGATCGGTGAACGCATCCACATGCTGGGAGGGGACAGAGGCTCCTGCACTCAGGGCCCTTCCAGAGCTCATCCTATGACCCTCTTTATCCGGCCTGTTCATCTGTAGCCTTGCTATTACACCATATGAGCAAATACAGCATTATCCTGAGTCATTCCAGCAAATTACCCAATGGGAGGGAGAACAGTGGGAGCCCCCAAATTTGTAGCAAGTAGGACAGAAGTGCAGGCACCCAAAACCGCGGTACCTGATACCTGTCTGGGGTGGAGACAGTCCAATGGGAGCTGTGGGGTCTGACGGCCATTACTGTCAGAACTGAACTGCACTGTAGGGCAGTCAGGTGGTGTCAGAGGATGTGAGAACTGGTGTTGGAAAACCCTTGAGTTGGTACTGGGTGGAGCCTGGACATGAGGCTTTTTAAACTCCCAGGTGGTTCTCATCCGCAGCAGAAGTGGAGAACCACTGCCCGGGATCGCGGGTGCACATCTGAACTTGCCTTTCAGTCCAAGTAAGCTCCTTCTTAGCCTTACTTCCCAACCACAGCGAGGGAGTTTTTTAAAATAAATACACCCGTGCAACTCAGTGCTCCATCATCCGGCCCTCTACTACTTGCTGGTTGTGTTACCTGTGTTAGTCTTCCCTCCCTGGCCGTATTGGAAGCTCTTTGAAATTTAGGTAGTATTTTGTAACTCTTTCAACACTCACAGTGTCAATGACACAGCTAGGTGTACAGCGGTATTCAGCATTTACTGGGGATTCAAATTTTCTTTTCAGGCAGGGTCACTGCATCTAACATCAAGTCCCTCGCTACGGTAAGGCTCCTTGAAGGGACTAACTGAATCACACACTTCTATCTCCGGGGACAGCCATAGTGGTTCTTTGCATTCTTTACACTATAAAATTATTTATGGCCAGAGAATCTAGAGCAGCAATCTTTTTCTCTTTTTTTCTAAGATTTGGGGTAATCTCGACACCCAACATGGGGCCCGACCTCACAACCCTGAGTTCAAGAGTCGCATGCTCCAGGGACTGAGCCAACCAGGAGCTCTGATTACTTTTTAACAGGATGCAGTATACCACGTACTCCTGAAAATATGAGGCGTCCGCTGGGATCATTCATTGCTGAAACGTGAAAGGAAGGAGTTCAAGGTCAGCGGCAAGTGCAACTGATGGTAGTACATGTTCAGCGTCAAGAATGCTATATCCAAGAACACCGGTGACTGCTCACACCGGGTACTGGAAACCTTTTGCTATCAGCTTATTGGTCACTGGGTCATCAACAATCAATGGTGTTAGGAGGATTTACCCCTAACCTGAAAGGCCACTTACACCCCCACTAAAAAGACTGAGTTTTCTGAGCTCTACAGACATCTATCTTGCTCGCACTGATTTTTGCTAGAGCAAGCAAGCAAACTAAACAGGGGAGGTGGGGGGAGGGGGAGAGAGAGGAGGAACACATGTCCGATCTAGCTGCCAAATCTCACAGGATTCACAAAAACCCTGCAAGAATTGGGAACCACCTGTATGTGAAATGACCTTTCATGTTGGTGTAGGTTAACTGTTTGACAACTGTGTAAAGGTCACCCTCGCTGCCCATATAACTAACCCATCGGAGGGCTGTACAGATTCAACCATTACAAGTTTACCACTTGCAGCCACTTCTGCGAGTTTTGGGCTGCACAAGTGAAGAACTAGCAACACTCCTCCTACTCTGTCTCACGAAGGTCTTGTTGACAAATTGGACGTGATCTCTAGCGTTCTTAGATGGGTAAACCCCCGACACCCAGAACGTGGTCAGTAAGCATCTGCTGACTGAGTTCTACGAAGTCACCCGTGGTAGTGAACATGAGCCGCCAGGGACGTTCAATCCCAACTCGGAGCAGCCACCCCACACTTCTGCAACCCCCTTACACCCCTGAACCCTATCCATCACCTTCCTCATTTCCAGTCCACGCTTTTGTCTATTATTTCAGAGGGAAGAGGTCCTTTAGCAAAAAACTCTCCTCCCCACCTCTCACCCCACCCACAGACACCCTTTCCAGCAGCCCATTCTCCTCCTCCGTGCAGGCCCCACCAACCTGCTGCCGGACCTCGATATGTCGCCCCCCTTCTCCGGGCCTTCGTCCACCACAGCTCCCGCCCGCATCTTCAAGGAGGCGAGCGGGGATCCTCCCTCAGCCTGCGAACACACTCAGATGGTTCCCTTTCTATAAAAACCAGGCCTCAAACTCGTGCTTTCAAAGCTTCCTTCTTTCCTTTAACACCAACCTGCTGGACAAGGTGGTCAACAATTCTGCCTCCGTGACACAAGCCCTTGCTCACTCTCTGCCTGTGACCACTGGGCTGTGGTACCGTCGTTCTGGAGATGCCGCTCCCACTGTGGTAAATTGAGGCACTAACTGGGAATTCCAATGGCTTCTTCCCAGCCTTCATCCTGTTGGCTTTTCTCCGGAATGGGAAACTTCCCAGAAACCTGGGTCCCCTACTTCCTCACTGCCATTCTCCAGGAGTTGGGGCTCTCGACTTCTCTAACCAGAACAGGGTCTCCCAAGTTGGGACCGTTAGTGGGCATTTATTTGGGGAAAAAATGTACATTCATGGACATAAAGAAGCAGTGGGGTGGGGGCGGGGGCAAAGGGTCTGGAGACTCAGCAGATTCTCCAAAGGATCTATGGCCTCCCTCAGGAGGCCCCTGACTCCAGTCCTTACATCTACCCAATCCTTACACCTACGCTGGGTCCGTTGGACCCAGCCTTCACATTACCAACAAAGGCATTTTTCAGACACCACCAGAGGGTGGCAAACTGTGGCCCAGGGACCAAGTCTAGCCCACCTTCTCTTACATACATCAAGTACAATGTACCAAAACACACAGCCATGCCCACTCATTGCCATACTGACTAGGGTTACTCTCCCAGCCCCCCAGGTGCAGACTGCCTCTCTTTCTTCTATTGGGGTGAAATTCACATAACACAAAATCAACAATGTCGAAGTGAACAATTCAGTGGCACTTCATACATTTCCAGTGTGGACGAACCACACTACCTCTACTTCCAAAGCATTTTCATCACCCCACAAGGAAACCCTCCATCAAGCAGTTGCATCCCACTGTCCCCTGTCCCTGCCAACCACCAATCTGAATCCTGCCTCTACGGATTTGCCTATTTTAGGCACTACATATAAATGGAATCATATGGTGCATGACCTTCCGTGTCTCACTTCTCTCCTTTAGCTCATTACACATGTGTCAGTGTTACGTCCTGTTTGTGGCTGCATAGGATTCCACCGCATGGACGTACCACTGTCTGTTCACCCAGCTGAGGCTGTTTTGAACTATAATCGCAGAGGTAAGTGGTTGAAACAGAGACTGCCCGCCTGCGGCAAAGCTGAAAATACTTCTTATCTGGATCTCCACTGGAAAGCTTTGCTGAGGCCTGGATTACACAGGCCCCGACCTTCAGAAGTAGTCGCCTTGAGAATCAGCTTGTTAATGGTCACAGCGGTACTGTCTGGAACGCAAACACACTGGAAATGAAATGTCTACCATTAGGGACTTGGTTAAATTACGGTGAGTCTGTACTTGAAATAGTATATGACTCCTCGGACAAATCAGGTAAATCTGTGTGCTCACAGGGAATGGTCTCTGGGACTGATTAGGTTTTTAAAAAATGCAAAGGCATATGATACGTGTAGTACATATATCCTTTTCCTTAAATAATCATGGCCTATAAATAAGAACATATCTACTTCTCTGCATAAAACTTCCCTGAGAATCACGAACTTTCACTGACCACACTGTACCTTTCTGTACTGTCTGAAACTTCTACCTTTGTACATGCCTTCCTTTCTTAGCAGTGCCCAAACACAGAAATGATGGTGTGTTTACTTTTCTTCTTTAGTGATCTCTGTATTTCCATGTAATCAAGAAAAGCCAGTCTAATAAACATATGTGTAAAGAAGAACCAGAAAATTCAAAACAAAACGCTATGTTAAAAGCTGATAGGAGTTATGTATTTTTATAACCTTCTATTTAAAAAAAAATTTTTTTAAACCTCTGCAGGTCAGTGATCCTCTAAAGATAAAGGAAAAAACCCCTACCAGTAGTTCGATTTTTATCTGCCAGAAAACTAGACATGGTACTGGGCGATTTTTTTCACACGCTGGTCCCTGTCAGTCACAGACCGGGTTTCTATTCCGGTTTTCGGCTGATTATTATTGAAAAGCATACCACATCCGTCAGACCCAGGACACTGCAGGTTGTGTCCAGCCACAGAGCTCCATACAGCAGGGACCTGGGCCTCAGCAAACAAGTCAGCCATGACAGGCTGGCTTGGAGGGTTTATCGATGTTGGCTGATAGTCCCCAAACGTGTTCCAGATGTGCTGACCTCATAAAACTGCCACCTACCACAGGCTGTGAAAGAATTGCTCTACGCACGACTGTGTTCTCCCATCCCTCAACTGCAGCAACCCCCAGGGCTCTCTGGCTGGGTCACCCCCAAGGTTCTGACGCTGGGTTGGGCGCCAGTCCTGAGCCTTGATGACAGAACGATGGCCGAGGGGCTCACTAGCACCTGCCCAGTCTGACTGTCCCCAGGGGCCAGGAGCCTGCCCCGTCCTTTTCCCTGAGGCTTCAGCTACTGCTGGGCTCTGGGGCCTGGCCTTACTGCTCTACTCAACCTGTGCCTGAACCCCACGCCCTTTGGTTGGGTCCCCATCACTTGCTGCCGAAGCTCCCTATTAATGGACTATCAACGCCCTACAGCCACCCAGATGGACCGAGACAGCACTGCTACTGCCCCCCCAGGACCCCGCAGTCGACCTGCCTCAACTAGCATAGAGCAGTGGGACCCCTATTTGCCTACAGACTGGAGCTCCTTTCCCCCTTGGTGCTTTTCCCCCCACCGTGAAACTCTGGGTTCGGCATCAGGCCCGGCCCATTACTGATCAAGCCCTAATTACAGTATCGGTATCAGCTTTCTCATGGAAGCAGCCCGGACAGGTGGACCGTTGGAGCGTATTTTCTTAAAACTTACAAGGGGGAAAAAAAAAAAGAACTGAGGAACCAACTCCAAACTGAAAATAGTTATCTTTCTCGAAGTTGTCTGTTGTTCTAGGCACTCCGTCCATCTTCCAGGACCGCAGAGATAGGATGGAGTTCTTCCCTTGAGGAGTTTGGAATTCAGTGGAGAGAGAGAACAAAGTCAGAAATAAGGATAAATCATCCGACACAAGGGATACTCTCTGACACAGGGTGCCAGATGGGTACCAAGCGCTCCAGGGGTTTAAGGATGAAGAGATCATCCTCTCCTGGGAAGCAGAGAAGAGGTCCACGAACCAGGCGGCATTTGCGGTTCATACTGATGAATCATCAGGATTTCTGCTGGGTGGGATGCAGGCCGCTGTTACTGACAAGGAAAAAGGCGATTTTTCAAACCTGTGTATAAATAATGAGCAAATCTGGCCTCCTGTCTATACGTTCTTCCTAATCAGCTGGCTTTTTGTCCGAAACACGATACTACTTCATCCCAAGTTGTGCAGAGAGAAAAATATCTTCTAGGGAGAATCATCATTCAACCCTTTACAAAATCTCAAGAACCTCCATCAAGCGCCATCCCCACCCCACCCCCAGACAGGTTCTTCCTTTTCAAAAGCCTAACTAGCCATATTGCACATATTCGCTGTAATTTAGAATTATGTCTATTAATACCCGCACGATAAATGACACGATTCCTCTGTCGTTAAAACAAAGATGTGTGCCTGGAAGGGGCTGTCCCATTTAACAGCTGCGCTGAATAATGACAGATAATAGCTACCAGCTATGGAGTCCCGCATGGACTTCGAATGTTACCACCTAGAGGTTTGCACGGTGAAAAGCATGGCTTTTAACAATTTCCTTATCATCCATTATGATCAAAAATTTGTAGCACTTGCCCAGTAAGGGCAGGATTTGGTTCTTCCTTCTGGGTAAGGGACAGGGAAACTACACGCCTCACACGCCCTCCTCAGAGCCTCTGAGATAGTCTGTTAATGTCCTGCTCTGCTTAGACCCCCGCATTCGCTGGACCTGTGTGGGCCCGTCCCTGCACGCAAAGGCTCAACGCACACTCCTACGGGCCTGCACTTCTATGCACAAGTCAGATTCAATCTCTGCCCCCCTCTCTTAAGTACATGCGCACACACAACTGAAAACATGGCTTCAAGATCACGCCATTTATCCTGTAGTACTTGTTCCCTCTCTTCTCACGTAGGATGGGCCAGCCACCCACTAAAAAGCAACCTGTGAATTAGAACCCCATCTGCCTTTTAATTTGCTCAAGTGCCAAAGCAGCACCCAAGTCCTGAATTTCGACATTCTGAAGGATTTCCCCCTGGGTTCATAAAGAACTGGGATGGAAAAACCTATTCTCTTCTGATCCGAGATAATAAAATAACTGGGAGCTATGCCTTGATGTATTTATTAGTTGGAAGGTGGGAAGGCAGTCTGAAATTCCTATTTTACCACTATCTATCCCATTTCTATGATTTGCACAGTGACCTTCGGCTTCCCAAGTTCACACTTCCCACTTTCTCCTTCGTAGGGGTCGAGGTAGGAGAGTAACTTCCTAAAGGTTTTGCCAATTTGCGAAGAGAAGGAATTCCCCCAAAGTGTGTTAGTGAGTTGACTGTTTAGAACTCAAGGACAGAATACACTTTCTCATAGAAATGATGTCATGTATACAGAAGACCGGTCCCCGGGCAGCCCACAGACTTGCATACACCATATCCTAGGCGTCAACAGTGTTCATCCAGCCACACTGATCAACATATGCGACAGTTTCAATGTGCCGGGGAATGCCCAGGGGCACACCTTCCCTGTGGGGCAGCAGGACCCTGGCGTCCCCTGGGTGGTGCAGGACACAGTTCAGGACTGGGGTCGGGGGTGGGGGGCGCTAGGTCTGGCTATAATATGATACATGCGTTCCTGAAAATCCTTACCTCCTGCAAAAATCACACTCTGAAAATAACAGGGTTTATGGTAGGGGCCAAACCACTTGAAACCTATGTAACTCTGTAACCAGAGCACTAACCAAGAGAATGATTAATACCTAGGGAGAGGAAGTGGACAGCCCAGGCAAGCAGCGTGGCCGTGGCCGTGACCCTCTCAGGCGATGTTAAAGACCCACGGGACAACTGAGCGGCAAGGCTGGCGTGCAGACACCGGGAAGTCCTGAGCCAGAGGGAACATCTCTGTGCCCCCAACATACACACCTCCCCGCCCCGGAGTCAGAGTCCCACACACACGGCTCAGGGTGCTTCTCTAGAGAAGGGGCCCTGGGTAGAGGTGTGTGTTTTTAATTTTCTTAGAACAGAGTTGAAAGTGCATCTGCTGCCTGTGAGGGTTCTTTTCCTTTCTTGTCAAAGGCTGTAATTCTAGTCCTGCTGCTCCTATTCCTCTTGCCAAAGAAAAACTGCCTCTGAACCAATCCAACCTCCAGGGCCTATGGACGCCCATTCCTCAGCTGTCTGATTACACTCCCCTGTGTTATAGAACCACGAGTCCCAGCTGATCAAAGCACATTCCCTCAACCTGGTCAGAGAAGGACCTGTCCTAGGTCTGCCATTTGCGAAAACTCTGAATCAGACACGAAGGCACAGCCACTGTTGGGGAGGTGAATTCCCTTAACCTCCAGGCCAATTCGGGGAATTCTTTTGTAGTCTACTCAGTCATTGGAAGTGATTCTTGGGGTGCCTGGGTGGCTCAGATGGTTGGGCATCTGCCTTCAGCTTGGGTACTGATCTCCAGGTCCTGGGATCTGGAGGTCCATGTCAGGCTCCCAGCTCAGCAGGGAGTCTGCTTTTCCCTCTCCCACTGCCTCTTCCCCTGCTTGTGCTCTGTCTCTCACTCTTTCAAATGAATGAATAGACTCTTTGGGGCGGGGGGGAGAAGTGATTCTTAATCTCTCAAAGTCCATGAATCTTGGGTGGGGTCAGTCTGATTTCTAGACCAGACTGTTCCATCAAAATGCGGAAACTGAATCACACATGCAATTAAAAAATTGTTAGCTGGGTGCCTGGGTGGCTCAGTGGGTTGAACCTGCCTTTGGCTCAGGTCATGATCTCAGGGTCCTGGGATCGAGCCTAGCATCAGGCTCGCTACTCAGCAGGGAGCCTGCTTGCCTGCTTCCCCCTCACCCTCTGCCTGCCTCTCTGCCTACTTGTGATCGCTATTTGTCAAAAAAAATAAATAAAATCTTAAAAAAAATGTTAGTAGCCACATTCAGAAAGTAAAAAAATATATATATATTCAGTGGTATATTTTATATAACCAAATATATCCAATATACTATCATTTCAACATGCAATCAATATAAAAATTAGCAAGATACTTTAAATTCTTTATACCAAGTCTTCAAAATTCAGCATTACTTTGCAAATGTAGCATTTCTCAGTTCAGTCCAGCTACATGCCAGGAGCTCAATAGCCACATGTGGCCGGTGGCCCCTGGACAAGACAACCCAGGTCTATTCAGATGCTCTGTGGATAGGTAAGTGTCCTACTTCTAAAGATACATAACTAATGGAATATACAACCCACTGCAGCACACACAAAAAATTTTTTTCAAGTTCATCTTCTTATACCCCACATAAGAATACCTTTCACTTATTAGTTTTGGTGCAACTGCATTAGTCCTTAATTGCTAGACCATTCGGTTAACCAGAACATCACACTCCCTACCTCTACATAGTTTTCCTTAACAGCGTTAGCAAGAGATAATTCATATGCCGTAAATTCACCCATTTAAAGTTTACAGTGCAGGGGTGCCTGGGTGGCTCAGTGGGTTAAGCCTCTGCCTTTGGCTCAGGTCATGATCTCAGGGTCCAGGGATCGAGCCCCGCATCGGGCTCTCTGCTCAGTGAGTAGCCTGCTCCCCCCCACCTCTCTGCCTGCCTCTCTGCCTACTTGTGATCTCTGTCAAAATAAAAATCTTTAAAAAATAAATATACAGTACAGTGGGTTTTGGTGTATTACATAATTCTTTTAAACAGTGGTAAAAATATATATAATGTAAAATTTGCCATTTTAACCATTTTTTTGAAGTTTCTTTCTTTTAGTAATCTCTACACCCGATGTGGGGCTCCTGCTCATGACCCTGAGATCAAGAGGCACATGCTCCATGGACTGAGCGAGCCCGGCGCCCCCTGTTTTTAACCATGTTTAAGTGTACCATTCAGTGGCATTAATTACATTCACAGTGTTGCACAACCCTTCCCACTGTCTATTTCCAAAATTGTGTCATCACCTCAAACATAAATGCTCCGTCTAGAAGGCAAGCGTCCTCTCTGTTTTACCAAGAAAAGCAACAGGGCAAAGTGCATTTGTGCAAGATTAAGACACTAAGAGCAACACCCATGCCAGACATCTTGGCGTCAACATGATGCTGTCGGGACGGGGAACGCTGTGCGTGTACACACACTCTCTCCAAAAACCTCCCTTCCCTCCCTTTCTGAAGTTGGGAAGTTCCTGGGCTACCACCTCGTTTCACAAAACGTTCTGGAATTCTGTGAGCAGCTCAGCACCTTGTCTGCTCCCTTGGACTCAGTCTCCCACGTCCTAACAACACGATCAAATGCGTTTTGCAGCGACGTTACTGTCGTGGAGGCAAGAGACACAGCTCTGCCAGGATCCGAAGTTAAAAACCCACACTCAAAGAAAGGAAGCTCATAGGCTTTGCTCTAATGTCAGTTTCAAGCCACAACACACTGCTCTCCAGGTTCTTTTTTTTTTTTTTAAGTGGTTCTCAAGGAAAAATAAAGAAGTTCCAATGGACTTCCTCTGGCTTATGATGGTAAAACGAGATGTGGAGAAAACATCTCGGAGTACCCACCAGAGTTAATTAATTCCAGTATAACCTTACACAAGGCCAGTGCTTGTGACCAGATGTGCTGGCTGTATAGTTCAGGTCAGTTTCAGCACATTGCTGAGAGTAACCTCCCATCCCTCACAGAGTCTGGCAGGCAGTGTGCAATCCACAGCGAGCAGCCAGGACACGTGGAAAACTGGGATTTTACATCCCCCGACTCCACTCTTCATGGATTCCCAAACCTCTGCATCACAACAGGAAAGGAAAGGAAAGAAAGGGGGAAAAAAAAATGCCCCCGTCATCCCAACATAGACCATAAGAAGTATCAGACGCTAAAAGAAAAGATGAGGAAGCAATTTTAAACCCAGTTACCACAAATGTGTTTGGGGGAACTTTCACCCTTGTTTCTCATAAACTAGAAAAGTGTACTTCACGTTCCTTTTGATTTCTAATGACCAATGCGTTTAAACTAACATTTCATTTCCAACCCATGTCTGTTTCAGAGCTAACAGCTGGACCATTTATTTTGCTAGCTGGTGATAGAATTAAATCCCGAGTCTTTGAAAACATTTACAAGCTTTCCCCCTAACCTTCGGTGTACTTTCCAAATTAGGCTACTTTGATTTTTATTAGCTAAAGGTTTACATACTGCAGTACTAACACTGTTACCTTCAGAATAAATTGTTTATAGCTCAGGTGCGGTTTAAGACATTTTCCTCCATGGGATACTCTTGAGATGGAGAAGAAAACTTGAACCGGTTCTCTGTGGATCAACAATTTTCCTTTGTGAGTCAGACAATATTAAGGGCACACAGATAGAGAGGCAGGCGGGGAAGCAGTTGTGAAAACATTTCTAGTCCCCTACAAAACCACGGGCTTCCTTTGCACGTTCCCAAGTGCTTTATAATCACGAAATCGCTACCCTCGTGGAGGGCCCCGTAAGGCACTCTTAAGATTTAGTCTGTGGCACCAGCATTTTGACACGGGAAAGACAAGGCATGAGCCCAGACCCCAGACTGGGTGCAAATCAGGGCTCCTTTGCTTATTAGGGAGAGAATCGTGCCCCGATAATTTAACCCGAGACTTGGTTTCTCGAGCTCTGCAAAATGGATATAATTACTTCCTCCTTGTAACTTTACTGTGAGCACTTGCCATCGAACAGACGTTCAATTAGTGGTTTCGATGGAGCCAAAGAGCCTCCCTTGTCACAAAGCCTTCCGCGGTGTCCCCAGCCCACAACCAGGGATACTGAAACACTGGGGATCCCAAACAGTGAGTACTTGAGTGGCCACAAAAATGTGAGTGACCGCACAATATGGTGAGAACTGGGGTCACAGATATTAAAATAGGGGGATCCCAAACAGGGGTTGCATGCAATATGGCGAGAACCCAACAAAAGAAGTTCGTGGAGGAGGTGATGTTTGAGCTCCGACTGTATCTCAGCAGGAAAGGCAGAACAGCATCACAGGGAGGGGAAATAATATGTGAGAAGGTAGAGGAGTGACACGGACAACAGGTGAGGTTGCTGCAGGGTTAGCGTGCTGGACTCTGACCGCTGCTCTTCTGCCCTAAACGGGATGAGGAGCCACTAGAAGTTGCTAGTTGTTTCTAAGACGCCGGTTCTGTCCGCAGAGGGGCAGACAGAGCATGGCACTGAACACCAGTGGCAGGTAAACCAGCAGCAGTTCTCATAGGGGCCTTAGGACGAGGAGGCGGTGGCGCAGGTGGGGAGAAAAGACCAGAGAGGCCTTTGGAGGGGTGAAATGAATTGAATTCAGTGACGGCTGTAGCGGTCTGACCCGGAAGACAAATGGGACGGCCACACCAGTGACCTGCAGAACAGGTTGCAGGGAAAGGTAAGGGGTTCAGTGTTAGATATGTTGCTCTGGGAGTCCCCCTCCAGGTAAGGATGCTCAGTAAAGGCGGAAATACAGATCTGGGATTTTGGGGAAACAGTGAAACCCAATCAGCACCCCTATAAGGCCGGGGGCGCAGGGATAGGTGAGGATACTGACCAGCCGTCAGGGACAGGAGAGGGTGTGGGGAGAGCACGCAGAGTAAGGAGAAACCGAGGACAGCGTCCTGGACGGCCTGGGATTTAAGGGGTGCTTACCTGTGTGACTCACCTGTTCTTAACACAGCCTTTATCACTAGTTAGTGGCACTGTGAAAACACACTGTCTCCCTAAGGATGTTAAAATTATGATGTTTCATTCCCACCGCTTAGAGAGCACCAGAAGGTATGCAAAAGGCATATTTGGAATTGCAACAGAAGAAGTTCATATGGCACAGAAGAAAATGAGAACTGGATTAAAAAGGGCTTTGGGTCTCCTGGGTGGCTCAGTGGGTTAGAGCCTCTGCCTTTGGCTCAGGTCATGATCTCAGGGTCCTGGAATCAAGCCCCGAGTCAGGCTCTCTGCTCAGCAGGGAGCCTGCTTCCTCCCCTCTCTCTGCCTGCCTTTCTGCCTACTTGTGATCTTTCTGTCAAATAAATAAAATCTTAAAAAAAAAAAAAAAAAGGCTTTAAGGGGTGCCTAGGTGGTACAAATGGTTAAGTGTCCACCTCGATTTTGGCTCAGGTGGTGATCTCAGGGTCGTGAGATTGAGTCCCACATCAGCTCAGCTCTGGGAACAGAGTCTGCTAGAAATTCTCTCTCCCTCAGCCCCTCCCCTGCCTTGCTCATGCTTTTTCCCTGAAAAAAAAAAAAAAAATTAAATTTGAAAATAAAATAAAAAGGGCCTTAAATAACTGATAAAAGGGATTTTATCATCATCTACCAGATTTTAAGGAAACACCTGAAGCTTTCTGAGCATTGAAGTCATGTGGCAAAAAATGGTATTTTTAAAAAGATTAATATGAGTAGTGTACTAGTAGAAGAAAACTGGAAAGTCTGCCACGAAGGAGCGACTTGGAAGTAACTGTGGGAAGTGAGCAAAACAAGAGCCAGAGGGGTAATAATCCATCCCACTAACAGAACAGAACTTGCATGGGTCCTAAAATGGTTTTCGTAAAGCGAACCTCTCACTTGCTGAGACAGAGAACAAGAACCATAATCAGCCCAAGGACTGCCTGAGACACCCCAAGAAGTAGGTGGGTAGAAAGGGAAAAGCCTGGGAAGGTACCTGAGGGTCTGTGTTTGGTGGTAAAAGTGGTGGGACGTGGCACCCATGAGATGAACGGAAGCAAGGACTGACATCCAAAATGGTTGGGATTTTCTGTTTTCAAGATTTTATCTTTAAGGAATCTCTACACCCAAAGTGGGGCTCGAACTCACAACCCTGAGCTCAAGAGTTGTGCGTTCCACCAGCACAACTGGCCAGGTGCCCCAAAAAGGGTCATGATTTTGATAAATATCCGTTAAGCGACAACAACCACCACAAAAATAAAATAAAATCCACTGAGGTTACACAAGATCGCCAACATGCTCAGGACCGAATCTAGACTCCGGGCTACTCGGGTTTTAATAATCAGGATAATGGTTTGGTGGCGATGAATATAATAGAGTGGATGATGATAAACCGTCTGAAAAGCCCGAGCTTTTTTGAAAGATGTTTGGCCCACATGGACGTATGGACGTGGCCGGGCTTGGAGATGTGGGGGTGGCAGGCAGATTTGCAAAAAGAACAAGCCGCATTGTGTGCACGCGGCCTCCCACCAGCTGTTCCTCCCCCAGGTTAGCAGAATGAAACACACTCCCCCGGCAAGATATTGATTCCCATTTTTCAAGTGCTGACTCCTGGTTTGGATACGGAGCTGAGGTCAGAATTCTTGCGTCCTTTTCCAGCCAAACTGATTTTCGGGACAGGCAAGCAATCACAGAATGCTCTTCCGTGCAATAAATATGAAAATACTTAACCCCCCGGGGGGATTAGGAAGCATAAATCATGTCCTTAAAGGCCCGTGACAAGCTGAAATGAAAAGCACTCAGAGTAGAAAACAGCATGAGACCCCCGGCTACAGCCACGCTCACTGGGTTTGGGGCAGATCGGTATCCTATTAGTTGAATAAGTTTTATGGTTCTGAACGTTATTCGTCAATAGCTACATATCAAGTTGCTCAAACACTGGGTGACTCACCCATCTGTCCAAGTGTGCTACACTCTCCCTGTATCGTCTTGTTCCAAAAGGCTAGTTTCTTTCTGGCCTTTTTTTTTTAAAGAACATTTTTTTTTTAAGGTTTTATTTATTTATTTATTTGACAGAGAGAGAGAGAGAGATCACAAGAAGGCAGAGCAGCAGGCAGGGCGGAGGTGGGGGGGAAGCAGGCTTCCCGCCAAGCAAGGAGCTCGACGTGGGCTCAATCCCAGGACCCTAGGATCATCACCTGAGCCAAAGGCAGACACTTAACCAACTGAGCCACCCGGGAGGCCCTAAAAAGGACTTCTTCATGGAGTGATGAGCAGGAGGGTTCACTCATCAGAGCCTTACGACAGCTTGCAGCTGGGGGATCACACGACAAGCACAGAGCCTTTTCCCCAGGCTGGTATTAAGAGATTACAGGGAAGGGGGGTGGGGCGCCTAGGTGGCTCAGTTGGTTGGGCATCTGCCTTTGGGTCAGCTCATGATCCTGAGGTCTTGGGTTCTAGTCCCACATCAGGCTCCCTGCTCTTAGGGGAGCCTGCTTCTCCCTCTTCCTCTGCGTTCCATTCCCCCGGCTTATGTGAACGCGTGCTCTCTGTCAAATAAATAAAATATTTTTAAGAGGGGGGGTGGGTACAGGATGAGGGAGAAATGGACCCAAGTGCAGAGGAGCAAGGCCTGGGATCACCTCTGCCTGCTTCCTAAGTGAGCGAGAAAACTGTATGAGTGAGGCAAGTGTGGGCTTCTTAAGCGCACACAAGGGGCGACTCAAGGGACAGGAAGTACAAATTGAATTCTAAAAACCACAGCTGATTTTGAGGCGTGTGCTGAACAGCCGGCCTGGCTAGCTTCTCATGAAGGTTGTGTTGCACCAGCTGACAGAGATCAAGGCAACAACACCACCCGTGTTAGATGGGGTCTTTCCACCTGACGTGCAACGCACGGTTCTGCCTTTCCTCCTAATGATCATCTCCTCCTCTGCTTCATGGTCAAAGGCACTGATCTGGAAAGATCTCAGTCACCACTTTCCACTCGAAAAGTCCAGCTGCTGCGCAACCCAAGACACTTCTCTCTCCGCTTGACATTTACCTTTGGTCCCTGCAATGATTCTACAATTCCAGTTACTCGTTACAAAGTGCTTCCTGGAAGAAAATCCAACACTGGCACTCATGGATCCCAGCGCTGGCCTCTGGAATAAAGTAGAATAAGCCTATTTCTCCTTGAAAAATCCTAGGAGGGGCGCCTGGGTGGCTTGGTTGGCTGAGCGTCTGCCGTGTGCTGCAGTCATGATCCCAGGGGCCTGGGATCGAGCCCTGCATCGGCCTCCTTGCTCGGTGGGGAGCCTGCTTGTCCTTCTCCCCCTCTGCCTTCAGCTCCCCTTGCTTGTTCTCTATGCGCCAAATAACTAAAATCTTTTTAAAAAATTCTATAATCTCCCCTTTACAGTATATCTCTTTCTTTGTTTCTTTCTGTCTTTGTTCTAAATACCTAGGCCCTTACAAACCCAAGTATGACCCAAAAAGCAGTGGTTCTGACACCGTCTAGACGCTGTCAGAAAGGCAGACTCCCAGGCCTCGCCTCTGGCCTCCGGACTCCGGATCTGCATTTTAACAGGATCTGCAGGTAATTCATTTGCACATTCGAGTCTGGGACCAGGAGTTGGTAAACATTTTCTGCCGTGGGCCAGATGGTAAATATTTTAGGCTTTGCAGGCCATATGTCTCTGGGGCAATTAGCACAAAAGCAACCATAGATAATATGTAATCAAACAAGCAAGGCTGTCTTAAAAAGAAAAAATAACTTTACGGACACCGGCATTTGGATTGCATATCATTTTCACAGGTCATGAAATACTATTCTGCTTTTGGGCTTCTCAACCCTTTAAAAATCTAGAATCCTACGTTCTTAGCTTGTGTACCATGCAGAAAGGCAGTGGGCCCCAGTCTGCTGAGCCCTGCTCTATACCCTGGGACTGACATTATTTGCCAGCTCCACTGGGGCTTGTTCCCCGAGTCTAGATAACGTTTTCCAAGCCCTTAATGCGGCATGTAGAACTGAATCAAACACAAAGGATGATTTTTCAATAATGCAGGGTATGGCAAGACTGTTACTTTTGATTCTAACAGTCTCTGTCTTAACAGAGACCAAGGCTTATTAACACAATCCTACTTTAGCACAGCAGGGTGCAACACAGCTGGACGAGATCGAGTTGTGAACAACTAAAAGGCTGGGTTTTTTTTCTGGTTTTTTTAACCATTTTGCAAAATGAACTTTTATCCCCAATAGCCGTATCCTCTCCATACCGGGGTAACGGCTATGAATTACCACTATTATACTCTCCTCCATATAAATTCTGTCATTTTTATCAGGGAAGGACTGCTGACCAGCCTTCCTGATTGGGCGAGGGGGAGTTCTGGAGCTGGAACGTTCTGCCATATGCCTTTTTTAAAATCCATTAAAAAATTCTCACCAGAATATCCCCTGGTATATGTGACAAATGAAGACACGTGGGATTTTTCCAACCATGGTCGGGACAGGTAAAAGGAAGCTGGCAGCCAGGCATGGTGGTGGCATAAACCAGCCCACGTGCAGAGCCCTGGAAGGTGTCGCCAGGAAATGCACGAAGAAGGGAGGCCATAAGAAAAGATGGGATAATTCCTTTAAGTCTAATGACCTCTGACCCGAATTACTCCATGAGATCATAGATGGGAGAATTACTGAGTAAGATGACATTAGAGAGATTTTCTGACTCTGAAATGTGGAGATTTGTCCCTCGTACCATTACTCACCGGGGCTGGGAGTCACCTCTCATTTACCCCACGGCCCTCAGACCTCCCTTTGGATCCATCCCGAAAGCCTGCAGATTCCTCCTTTCTTTTTCTCCAATGTACCCCTCCCTCCCTTCTTTATCACCATCCTTGTCCATGCTTCCCTCCAAATCCAATTGGCCACAGACATCATGATATTCCAAATCACCGCCCAGTGAAATCCATGCAAATCACTTTTTCTTCCTCTTTTGCTCACTGTCATTCTGAATAATCTTCTGCAGTTTCCCAATACTTAGAACACCGGGCCCCATGTCCCCAAAGCTACCACACACTCTTTCTTCAAGGACAATGGCCCAGCTCAGCCTCCATTTGAGGCCAAAGTGACTCTCCCCACTCTTTCCAGAGCCCCCTCTTTCTAGCCCATCTACACTTCAGTTTTAGAGCCCCACTGTCTCTGGAAAAATGACACATCCTGCCTCCCCTGACCAAGGGGCAAAACTCTCTGCTCCTTTATATCTCTGTACTCAGTGACAGAATCTGTCCATCCAGGGGGCTGGGATGATCATAGACAAGAAAGAACAATCAGTTGTGTTATGAAACCCCCACCAAATAATACGTGACTCTTCTATTTTTTTTAAATGTTAATTTAATTAAGTAATTAAATAATTTATTTGAAAGAGCACGAGTGGGGAGGGGGCAGAGGGAGAGAGAGAATCTCAAGCAGACTCCATGCTAACTGTGGAGCCCGACTCGGGGCTCAACCTCATGACTTTGAGGTCACAACCTGAGCTGAAATCAAGGCAGATGCACAACTGACTGAGCCACTCGGGCGCCGCACACAACTCCGTCCTCGCACTTCCGCCCCCGTGCACAGGGGCTCACTCCGTCCCTCGTCTGCTAACCTTTCACACACTGCACTCTTACTTGCTCCTTCACGTCCACCAACTCAGTCCCTCCGCTGTGCCACGCTTCCTGGACCATGCTGGCCCCCTTCTGCACTAGCCAACTCTAAGAAAGATCTTCCAAAAGTTCACAACTAGAGGAATGCCTGGGTCACTCAGCTGGTTAAGCGTCTGCCTTTAGCTCATGATCCCAGGGTTCTGGGATCGAGTCCCATGCCAGGCTCCCTGCTCAGCAGGGACTCTGCTTGTTCCTCTTCCTCTGCCCCTCCCCACAGCTCTCATGCTCTGTCTCTCAAATAAAAAAAATCTTGAAAAAAAAAAAAAGTTTGCAACAAGTAAGACACATTGTGTCCAATTAGCATGGACTCAGCAGAATCATCTCCAGCAGAGACCTGGTCATTCTACCTTAATTCGTAATATTAGCCCTCCAGGGAAAGTTCTGTAGCTCTGTTCAAGGCAGGATCACAATGCTGGCTTCACCTGGAGCTTAGAGAGGCAAACTAAAAATCCTAAAACCCAGGACCAGCTCATCTGGAAGCGAGAAGTCTCGAGAGATGGTACAATTCTTATCGTGAACACATCATCTTTACAAAAGAAAACCAAAAGGCTAGTTCTCGTGTGTGTGTGTGTGTGTGTGTGTGTGTGAGAATGCACACTTAACATAAATTCTTTTTTTTTTTTTTTTTTTTTTCGGGGTGGGGAAGAGGCAACTTCCTGACCTCTCCAGATGATTTCCTTAGGATCCTGGCTGTGGATATTTGCATGGATTTTTCAATAGCTGGTTGTGTAAAGGGAGACAGACCTTTTGTCTTTACCCCCGAAAAGAATTGAAACAGACTCTTTCTTTCAAAAGTTGGCAGAGCTACGTGGCAGAGGGGTCCAGCTCATTTGTAGAGGCGAACATGTTGCCGTCTAACCCAGATTGATCACCAGCTGGGAGGCAAGGCGTTCCACTGGAGGTTCACAATAACACTGGCGCTTTGCTGCTCTGCTGACGGTCAGCGACAGATTGATGTGGAGTTCTTGGAGCAGGGAGGCTGGCTGCAGAGGAGGGCTTGGGGCAGTGAAGGAGGTCGCAAGTGGATTATTCATGAGCTCCCTGCCTACAAAAATAAAAGTTTCCCACCTTTCTGACCTGAGCCTGGAGAACCATCAGGGCCTCAGTTCGCTTTGTGACTTGGAAGGCTGAGCAGAGCTTTCCAGAAGAGCATAAAAAATGAGTACTTATTGGCACTTTCCAATGAAATGCCAAAATCCACAAAGAGAAATGACCACGGAGCGTTTTTTTTTCCTTTTCCCACTGCGAGTGGGAAAGAAGAGACATGATGTTTTATGTCACTGCTCAAGAGTTTGTTTTGTGAGAACAAGTGAAGATGTACGGCTTGTGTCGCTATCTGCAGCGAGTCTGGGCGTCTCGGGAGAAGAACGGCACGTTGCTGGGTATCTTTGAAGACAGGGAGGAAGGCAAAACTGTCGGAAGGGAGAGCCTGAAGACACCATGCAGGCAGGCAAGGCACCTTCGCTTGTTTAAGAAAACTGGTCCCAGAGTCACAAATTAAAAAAAAAAAAAAAAAAAGGATTGACCTGCCAATGGGCTTTATTTCGTGCAAGTGTGCATTAATTATTAAATTTTCCAAAATCTTGCATTTTTTTAAAAAAAAGATCATAACATGCTTACCACCCTCTAGTTTACTTTTTTAAACCACGAGGATAGTCTAGGTACGCGAATACTCCGAAAGTCATTTTCTGCGCTTGTTTTCTGCCGTCTCCCAAGAAGACGTTTTAACCAGAAACAGGCAGCTCACAAAAATGGGAGCAATCACACAGGCGTCGGGGACCATGCTGCTTGCCACGGGATTGCTAGAGCTTAGAAGAATGCTGGCACATAGATCCTCACTCAATATTTGCTGACTGCCTGGCCATTTGCTGGAAGCCAACTTAGCAACTTGTTATTCTAGCCTACTAGGAATGTTTAATGACAAAGTTTCGGGAGCCGCTTTCCCACAAACTTCAAAAACCATCTTCACGGAGAGACACAATGAACACTGTCCCGGGGTCTTCTGTTACCACTCGGTCCACGGTTACAAGTACTAAATTAAAGCAGAATGTAAAGAAGACATTGGCCCGTGGGATTAATTTCGGCACAGCTAACGAGAGGGAGGAAGCAGACTACTGTTTTCCTTTTCATGGGAGTGCTGCATGGGTTACTCTCTACAAAGATAGAGAGGAATAAATATGTACTAGTTAATGACGGGAGAAGCAACAGTTTTTTGGCAGTAGTACAAAGCCAGGAAATTTAGCAGTTTCCAGAGAGCTGCGTATGCTTTTCGGTGAAAGGGCTTATGATAGCACTCCCTAATGAAATGCCAAGATCCACACCGAGAATGACTGAGTAGCCTTTCTTTTTTTCCTTTTTCCCACTGCGAGCGAGACAGAAGATGCGTGATATTCATGTCACTGCCAGGATAGTTTGTTTTGTAACAATATATGAAGAGAGATGGCGTATGACACCACCTGTACTGTGCTATTTGTTAGTATTTTAATAGGTGATTAATCTTGATTTGATAGGATTTAAGATTTTTATTTTTTGGCACATATGCTCAAGCTATTATGTTATAAATCTCCAACTTTTCAGCAAATGTCATCCTGATTGTTCCCTACTGCACAGAACACTACCAGCGAAATATTCGAGGTCAGGAACTTGGATTCTTTACCAACTGTATTCAGGAAAACCAATTTATTGTTCTGTCTCGGTAAAGAGGGGTGACTTCTTTGGGACCTATATCATATTGGCAATCAATCTAGAAAACTTATAATTACTTTTAGGCAATGGGCGTTTGGTAAGTGCATTAATCTGTCTCTGTGAATTTAAACACATGCCCTATAGCTATTACTAAGATAAAATTCAGAGCTGAACATTTCTTATTACTTTTTAAGAATGAAGTGTATGCTTAATATGTTTGAATGGTGCATGTGATCTTCCAGCATAAGTCAAGAGCAAGACTTTGCCGTGGGGGTGAAATCTTGGAAAGGTCTTGAAGTGGTTTTAAAGCAATCTCCACACTGAGTGGCCCTGGTTTGGCAGGTTAATTTCCTTGTCAATTTCTCCGAGTAAAAACACTGGCCGCTGCTTGCTCTTAAAACCAAGCTACGACAAATCATTGTTTAAATTAAGCCGAATGTTAAGCATTTTGGAAGACAGAAAAACAGAGGTGAATTCGCCACTTGCTAAACTGCATCTGCGACCCCCAGAACGATACCCGTGACACCTGCGCAGTCATTCCTGGCCACGAGCAGAGCGTAGATAATCTGAGTCATCTGACCGAACTCCCAGCTGAGGTCCCAGGTCCCAGCTCCCAGCCAGACATGGCTCGGCCTTCTTGTGTCGGCTCTCGCACTGGAACTATCAGTTTCCTGGCCAATTGAGTGCCGTGGTTTTCACATTCTTGTGCTTTTTGTGGGTGGTTAGGCATGGCCCCCCAGCACAGGGTGGGATGTGTCTTATGGAGTGAACGCACGCATTAGATTAATGCACGAATTCAGCGTAACTGAATCAACGGTGTATTACAGAACGTGTCTTTAAACGGAAACACACTTAAGAGAAGATTACATATTGATCAACTGGCAAAATGTTGGGACCAGAGCCTCCTAGGAACCTTACCTTGGACATCCCCTGGGATCGATGGTTCAGTAGTCACAAATTCAGTGGTCACAGTGACTGCACAGACCACACGTACGCTAAATAATGAGAACCGGGGCTGATTATTTTTTAAATGACCTTCAGGCAAAACTTTCACTCTTCTGAGAAAGAGATTTTGCTTTTGAAGAGGAAGGGCTAAGCTCTCTACATTATCAAAAGTATTAATGCAGCCAATTTTTATATTTTTAAGGTTTTATTTATTTGACAGAGAGCACAACAGGGTGGGGGTGGGGGAGGGAGAAGGCGGCTCCTCACTGAGTAAGGGGTCAGATGTGGGGCTTGATCCCAGCACCCAGATCATGAACCAAGCCAAAGGCAGATGCTTAACTGACTGAGCCACCCAGGCACCCCAGGAATCAGTTTTTAAAGAGGTGCTAAAACCGGCTTTAAAAAAATGCTTTTAATGATAATACCAGCACTGGCAAGAATGAGGGGCAACAGGAACCTGCATATACTGCTGGCGGGAATGCAGACGGCACGAAAACTGATCTTATGCTCTCCAAGGAGAGCAGAAAGCCTATCCCAAGGAAATACGCACAGGAAATAAAAACAGGGATTCACAAAGACCTAAACATGATTGTTTGTGATGGCATTATTCAAGAGTGCCAAAGATTGTAAGCAAGCCACTGTCCTTGCACTGGTGAATGAATCAACAAGCTGGTACAGTGATACGGTGGGACAGTCACCAGCAAGAAAAAGGAATGGGCTCCGGATATAGGCACCCGTCTGGACGAAGCTCAGACGCGCTCTCGCCTCAGTGAAAGTAGCCAGATTCAGAAGCCACACAGTGCCTGACCCCATTTCTATTCCATTCTGGAAAAGCAAAGCTGGAATGGGAGAAAACAAATCGGTGACACAGGGGGAGGGGACAGAGGAGGAATCGGCCACAAAGGGGCATGAGGGAAGTTTCTGGGCGCGATGGACCTGTTCTGTACCCCGGTTGCACATGTTTGTCAAAACGCATAGAACTGCTCCCCTAAAAAGGACAAAGTTTACTAGAGGTGAGTCCCATCTCAAAAACCCCACCACACATACACACAAGGTAACAAAGGCCAATAACGCATTGACGATAGCCATGCCATTCAAGTCTCTGATTTTTACCAAGGCTCACAGGCGTGCTTTTTAGCCAGCATCATATAAGTGGATGATTTATTTTGTCTTTTAGAAAATTTGGTTCGTCCTGCCCCTCTAGCGAAGACAAGCTCGTGGCAGTGGGACCTGTGAACTGGCTTCCCATAATCATCTCAGCCTGTTGTGCAAGATCTGCCCCTACCCAGCCACTGAGGAAAGGCCAGCTGGGGTCCCGAGACACAGCCTCTTTGGTGGCCTTCCTGCAGGGGGGGAACCTTCTCCTGCTTCCAACCTCAGAACCAGCATGTAAGGAGCACGGACTGTGCCCCCAGACCTGGGGTGCAGCCGGGGACTCCAAGAGTAAATCAGACAGCCTGCTTCCCATCACTTCCTCACTGCGTCTTAAAGCAAGGGCACCTGCACGGATCTGATCCCTTAAAACCTCTGGCAGGAGCTCCACGTCACAATTCTCTCCTTTGTTTACACTCTTTCTCCCTCTCAGCATTTATCTTCCCTTTCCCCAGGCCTAATCCTCACCGTAATCCCATTACCGTCTCAACAGTTTGACTCACAGGGTAGTCCCAGCTCCTGGTGCTTAAAGCTGTCTCCTTGTGGAAGAGAAACAGGGCCACAGGTGGCACTGCTGTCACACCTTTTCCTCTCACGCTCTCTTACGGAGGATGCATGAGACGGGTATCTTTACAGAGACCAACGGTCCCAGTGGAAGAACTCAACACGAAGCATCATTTCCGTGTTTAATGTAATCTCCCCAAGTAAGCACGAATTCCCTTTGGATACAGCGGTTTTTGTAATTTTCCTGAGTAAATGCTCTTCTGACAGAAACGTGGCCTCTGCTACAGTTCATGGTTTCTAATGACTTACAGGGACTTAAAATACTCTGTGTCAGCTACAAGTAACTAGAATGTCTAGTCCAAGAGTCCTCATTTAGCTCCTGCAATACACATGTCCAAATTCACTTCCTGATCTTATCAATATACCTGTCTTTACGATTTCCCTCTCAATAAAAAATGAGTATTTAAGGAAACATGGGAAGATAACCCAAGGCATGGGGTTTTCCCCAAATGATCATTGACTTTTGAATACCTCAGAAGACATGAACAGGTAAGGTAAACACACACGGATACACACACACCTACACTCATGTACACAGACACACAGAGTCCCCGGATTCTTGGAAAACTGAGCCAAAGTCTCACTGCTTTGAAAATCTGCACTTTTAAGATTTTATTTTTTAAGATTGTATTTTTTTTTTTATTTATTTGAGAGAGAGAGACAGTGAGAGAGAGAATGAGCGAGGAGAAGGTCAGAGAGCGAAGCAGACTCCCCATGGAGCTGGGAGCCTGATGTGGGACTCGATCCCAGGACTCCAGGATCACGCCCTGAGCCGGAGGCAGTCGTTTAACCAACTGCGCCAAAAAAAAAATAAAATCTTGAAAATCTGCACTTGACAGCTTTTTTTTTCTTATTTGGTTTAGTTTGGGTGTTATCTGCTGTATGCTTTTTTCCCTAAATCCAATTAAGTTATCTCGACCATTTACATTTAAAATGCAGAGGCACTAGGGGTGCCTGAGTGGCTCAGTGCTCAGGTCATGTTCTCGGGTCGTGAGATCGAGCCCTGCGTCGGGGCTCTGCGCTCTGCACTGAGTCTGCCTGTCCTTCTCCCTCTGCTCCTCCCCCTGCTCTTTCTCTCTCTCTGGAGTAAATAAATACAATCTTTAAAAAAAACATTCTCTCTCCCTTTCCCTCTGCTCCTCTGCCCTCATGGTCTCTCTCTAAAAAACCAAAAGATAAAGTAAAATACAATAAAACTCAGAAGCACTTTCTCCCATCTCTCAATATTAGGTCGATGAACCATCCTCCTGGGGTCAAACAGTGAGTAACTATATGGAGATTTCACAGAGAAGACAGGCCCCCAGGGCAATTTCACCTTCATTACGACTGGGCTGGTAGGGAACTAGGATTCTGGTTACTAGTAACCTGTAACATCAGCTGGTGGTAACCGTAACATAATCTGGAACCATCTTTGATGTTTTAGTCTAAGTCTCTTAATTGAGTCTCATGCCAGACATTCCCAACACCTGAGAGCTTCTTGGTGGGGTCTTTGCCTGAAACAATGAACCCTATATTCCCTTCTCTCAAACACAAGAGTGGTTGTGAGAGGAAGACTGATGGAGGCAAGGTGGGGGAAGAGGGAAAAACAGTTCTCTTCGATCTCATATGTAATTTAGATGCCAAATACAGAGGGAAAAAAAATCTTTGCTCACCAAGAAGTGAAATGTAAATACAAAGTCCTTCTGCTTCTTTCTTCTTCTTTTTTTTTTTTTTAAGATTTTATTTACTTATTTGACAGACAGAGATCACAAGAGACAGGCAGAGAGAGAGGAAGCAGGCTCCCTGCTGAGCAGAGAGCCCTATATGGGGCTTGATCCCAGGACCCCTGATCTGAGCCGAAGGCAGAGGTTTTAACCCACTGAGCCACCCAGGCGCCCCACCACCCCCCGTTTTTTGTTTTTTTTTTTTTTTTTTTTTATTTGACAGAGAGAGATCACAAGTAGGCAAGAGAGAGAGAGAGAGGAGGAAGAGAGAGAGGAGGAAGCAGGCTCCCTGCTGAGCAGAGAGCCTGATGCGGGACTCGATCCCAGGACCCTGAGATCATGACCTGAGCCGAAGGCAGCGGCTTAACCCACTGAGCCACCAAGGCGCCCCACCCCCCTGCCTTTTTTAAGAAGTCTTTCTGCTTCTTAAGACTGGTTCTTAGTTACCTAATTATAATGCTTCTGTCTGAGTGTCCCAGTGCAATGGGCTGGAACTAGGTCTTCTTTTAGGCCCTTCTCATTTCTAAGGCCCAACCTGGCTGACAGTTGGTGTGGGGATCTGAAGGGTAAATTTCCTAGGCCCCGAGACTCACTGACACTGGTTCACGCTACAGGTTCATCCAATCCATTGTAAAACTCCAGGAAAACCAAGAAAGGTAGGTATAAATCAGCTCAGTTTCCATAGCTCTAGTGAAAACATGTTTACTCCATGGAGAAAACGCTATTGGTATTTAACGATGACTGTGTTCAATGCTCGTACAGATCATGAAGAACTTAGATGCTCGGGGCTGAATTAGGCAGGAGCCCAGACACCATGCAGCACTTTCCAATACCGGGACTCCGATTATTCATCTTTCTTACAAAATATTGCAATTCTCTGTTCACAACGCTGCCTTTGCCACCAGAGGGTAAATTCCTTCAAGGGGAGGGACCAAGGCCAGGAAGACAAGCTCTAATAGATCTCTGTATCCAGCACTCCGCACACTCTGCAACGAGTGGATGCTGGATATCGGTTTGTTGAATTAATAAATAAACGGTGCCATAAGTCTCTTGCTCCCAGGCGACAGGGAGATTTGGATAGTAGCTAAAGAAGGGAGAAGCGGAGGCCATGGGAAGGTGCTCTAACACAGATGGGGTGACAAAAACACTGGTGTCAAAGAGGCACAGTGGAGTTTGAGAAAATTATCTCATAAAATGAAAGAAGAAAAGGCTGTATTTCTAAATATTTTTCAGAGTATCTTAATTATATATAATTGACAAATCAGGGATTATAAATAGATAATTGCTACAGCCCTGAACGCATATAAGTTCCAAGTGGGGCAAGACATTTGGTGGGGGTGGGGCCTTCTCTTTGGAAATACAGGGATTATCTTATATTTAGGTATGCGATTTTACAAGAGTAGATAAGTAACAGTAAAGGCACCTGGGACACCAGGGAATGCACAGCAAGGAAAATATTTTGGCAGGCTGGGTGTGAAAAGAAAAAAAAGCACAAACGAAAACATTACAACGTAGCAAGTAATTACAACAGCAGCTGAATGAAAAATAAGATCCTTTTCCTATGGAATCGGGAAGGGAAAGGCAGAGAAGGAGGAACCCCAAATCTGGACAAGAACACAGACACTCCAGGAACATGGTCATATGCCTTGGAGATGGAATGTTCTATGATTCACAAAGTGGGCTGACTACACACGCACAGTCTTTCATCCAAGACACTTAAATTTATTTACGACACCTTATAACTTACAATGGTGAGGGGAAATCTGCAACCCGTGAGTCTAACTAGGGTTCTATACATTTCTCATAAGAAAAACTCATACCAATGAGTCCTCTGTAGCATAGTCTGGGATTTCAGGGTATGGTGTACGACCCCTAGCACACACACCCCACGCCAACCCCAACAATACAACTGTGGTTAGCAAGGATCCAGATTCTGGGAGGGACCATCACAGCCAAGGACGTGAAGTATATTAAATACGCAACCTTTAGAGGAGGGTCCCACTAGACCGGCAGGGCTGGAAGCCATATTGAGGTAAGCGCTGTTTTCCCAGGGACATGACCTAGGCTGGTGAAGGGGAGGAGGAGGAGAGAGCTGAGCAAATGTCTTTGGGAAGTGCAGAGAGGGTGGTTGTGGGGCTCAGCATGGTCTTTGGAGCAGAAATTACAAAAACTAATTCAAAACCCAGAAGTGGTGGAGCGGAGGCTTGGCAAGCAACCGAAATAGCATTTGACCTTTGGCCTCTCTGCTCTCAGCCTGGGCTGAGCCTCCGGCTGGGTTCACGGGGGCCACCGAGCAGCTGTCCGGTGATAACTGCTTTCATAGCTGTCAGCAACATTTGGTCAAAGCCAGTGCTGGGGCTGTTCCCACTCTCTGCGGATGGGAAAAGAGAGCCTGTGTCTCCCTCCATTTCTTCCCCCGCTTGAGCTATCCTAAATTAGGAAATCATCTGGATTTGTAAAAATAATCACTTCTTGGCATGGTCACGGGGTCTGCTGAAATGTTATTTCGGAGCGGAGAACGTGGATGCCTGCAGGTCACGATAGGAAATGAATCTGGCAATTTCGAAAAACACCTGCTGAAGTTCCAGGCCACCTCAGCATTCAAACAACGTGTCCGTCCTTCCAAACATCTTTTGTGTCTTTTATGAGAAAGGAAAAAACAGTTCTAAGTTATTACACCTAGTATGAGCCAGAAAACAGCCCTGCGTCCTCAGATGTGGATTCTGGGCGTTTTTTCCAACATTTCGTCACAGTTGAACAAACACTCGCGTACAGTCTACCGTATTTATACGCAGTATTCCGCAAAGCCTGGCGGTATCGACTGGGACAGCTTAGGCCTCGAGTGGCAGAAAATCCAGCTCAGGCTGGATCAGACGACAGAAAAGGGTTGTCCCAAGGGCTGAGATGTTCAGGGGGCACTGCAGGGTTGGCTGATGTGGAAGTCTAGCAAAGTCGTCGAGGAGGTTCTTCTCACCTTCCTGTTAGCTACATACAGCCACTGTGACAAATTACCCACAACCCACAAGTCAGTGTCTTAAGACGACACAAACTCTCTGTCTGGCAGTTCTGGAGGTCAGAGTCTGATGCGGGTCTCACGGGCTGAAATCAGGTTGTCCGCAGCGCGGCGGTGCTTTCTGGAGGCTCCAGGTGGCAATCCGCTTCCTCGCCTTTGCCAGCTTCCAGAAGGTGCCAGGACTCCCTGGCGTGTGGCCCTGTCTGTCTTCGAAGCCAGTGGAGACTGCTCGAGGCTCTCACGTTGCTTCGCTGTGACACTGACTCTCCCTCACCCCCCTTCCAATTTGATGGACCTTTCTGATTTACACCGGGCCCATGCAGATAATCCAAAATAATCTCCCCATCTCAAGGCCCACACCCTTAATCACACATGCAAAGGCCCGGTTGCAGGTGCCAGGGACTGGGGCATGGGATCTCTGGGGCTGCTCCTGGGCCAACCAGGAGCTCTGTCCCTCCAGCCTCGGGGACGGCTTTGTCCCCAGACTGGCTCCTTCCACAGATATAAAACGGTACTGAGAGTAGTCTGAGTGTCACATCCAGATGCATCTTCTAGAAAACGAAAAGGGGGAGCCATCTCTTTCTTAGAATAGAAAGAAAAACTTTGCTGGGGGCCCTAGAACAGGTCCTCCTTTGTCTGGGATGGGCCACCTGCCCGTTATCAATCTGACTTCTGACAAGGAGAGTGGGTTCACTGTGATTGGCATAGACTAGTAATTTGGGAACGGCTGTCAGAGAGTCAACCATCAAATTCACTATAAGGTAGCAAATGCCCAGCAAGGAAGATAATTACTATCTACAGAATACTTAGCTATTTATGAAGGATGGAGGAGTTGGTTTGAAATCCATTGTTTGCCATCAAAAACAAAGACCTTTGGACATGATGACAGTGTTATCAACAGTGGTCATGCCTCTGAGAAGCCCACTCTACCACTGGCTAGAAAAAGACGAGAGGTCCCCCTGCTTCGAGTCTGTGGTCATGTTCGTGCTCCTCGGAGCCTGTCCAGAAGCCAGCATCCCCCGCGCCGGGCGAGTGTGCCTGAGAGGCTGCCCACAGGTCTGCTCCCAAAATGCACACACTAGGCGTGATGAAACGAAACTGAAGCAGAGCACCCAAAGGCTGAATTCTATGGGCATATCAGGCAGGGTCTAATCAGGAGACACCTATCACACCAGTCATTTTAACAGCGAGAATTTAATACAGAGAATCATCAGCTAGATAGGGAGTCGTTAACTGCTTAACAGAAAGGGTGGACACCCAACTCTAAGGTTTCATGGAAGCTGCACAGGAAAGAAAAGGAAGCAGTTAGAATGATTAACATTGGAAGCCTGGAGAGCACCTGGTCCACACAGTTGGTGGATCACGTGCCCTGTTCGCAAGGTTGTTAAGTTCAAGCCCCATGGTGGGTGCAGAGATTACTTGAAAATAAAATCTTTTATTTATTTGTTTGGTAGAGACACAGTGAGAAAGGGAACAGAAGCAGAGGGAGTGAGAGAGGGAGAAGCAGGCTCCCCACTGAGCAGGGAGCCCAATGAGGGGCTCGATCCCAGGACCCTGCGATCACGACCCAAGCCAAAGGCAGATGCTCAACAACTAAGCCACCACGGCACCCCAAAAATAAAATCTTAAAAAAAAAAAAAATTAGAAGCCTGGAGGTAGGCTTCATGGAAATGCAGCTCAACTTTTGGAGGAAGAGGCGTTGCTTCGCTGGTGCTGGGTTCCAGGGAGGAGCTCCAGGAGAGGCAGGACCTGCAAGTGAGCAGGTGGGAGGAGAGCTGGAAGGTGCGAGGCCCTCTGCGTCTTCTGACCTTGCCACATTCTTCCCCTGCTTCCTGCCAGTGCAGCTTCCTGGAAGGCAGCAGCAAGGCAGGAATAAGGCCCATGGAGTACCAACCGCAGCGTCACGGGGCAGGACACCAAGAGGGCTTGGAGCTGACAGGCAGTGGCTTAATAAAGAGCACAGTAGGGCGCCTGGGTGGCTCAGTCAGTTAGGCATCTGCCTTTGGCTCAGGTCGTGATGCCAGAGTCCTGGGACTCTGCTTGGCGAGGAACATCCTTCTCTCTCTCCCTCTGCCCCTCCTCTCATTCGTGTTCTCTCTCTCTGTGTGTCTAATAAATGAATAAAATCTTAAAACAAAAAAAAGTGCATAGGAAGCACCACCATGTCCCCCTCTTTCTGGCACTGGATCGTTCTGCGTCTTTGGGAGCTTATGGAAGAGACGAGTGGGCTTCAGAGTATACATGGCAGTTTAAAGGCATCAAATCCTTCACGTTTTAGGACCACTAATTTAGGTTTTTTGGACTGCAAATGTTTCCTCCCTCTATGGCCACAGCCCAACACTCACTGCTGACTCCTAGATGTTCTCACTCCTCCTCTTTCCTGGGGGCACAGTGTAGACAAGGCCACAGGCATATTGGTACCACGAATACCCCTTTAAAGGAGCTACTAGTTCATGAGAATGCCTGAGTATCGCACGGGGAGGCAGGAAATATGCAGCATAGTTACAAGAGCAGATTTCATCGTGAGGCGGATCTGGGTTTGAATCCTACTTCTGACACCCAGTAGCTGTGTGGGCCTGGGACCTCAGCCGCTCAGCCTCCAGTTCCCGGGGTGTTACATGGGGGCAGTCATGGTACTGACCTCATAAGGCTGTTGCGGAGATCAAAGTAACAATGACCACCACGGTACTTTGCATGTTTGCGTCACCTGGTTTTATTCTGAAAGTGTGGACAACGTCACATCAGTCTGGGTGTATAGTGTGGTGATGCCCCAAGTCTAGGCTCCATGACACTCGCCACGCATGTAGCTACCACCTGTCACTGTACGACGCTGTCACACCCCTGACTCCATTCCTCACGCTGTGCCTTTCATCCTTGTGGCTTGTCCGTTCCATCCCTGGGAGCCTGGACCTCCCACTCCCCTTCCTCCACTGGGCCCATCCCCCAACCCCCATCCCCTCCCGACCCCCCGACTGGCGACCACCAGGTTGTTCTCTGTATTTACGTGAGTCACACAACAGCCTAAGAGAGAAAAACACCCATGCCTGCTTCTGCTGAACCTGCTTTGTAGCCTGCCATGGCTTTCCTACTGCCAGGCCAGGTCTGATCTCAGTATATTATATCTACTTTTTCTCAAGTATGTCTTCCAAACTACAATGAGTTAGTGAAAAGTGGAACTGTGTATTCGCCACTGTGGACACAGCTCTGGAAAAAAATGCCATTCGCCTCCTTGACAGATCTTAACATGGATGGATTGAAAATACGAGCTGATCCATACAATCCCACCCCAGCAAAGCAGAAGAGGGCAGATTGTCATTGTGTGTGTTCAGGGTGGAGTGGGGTAGATGAGTGCACCGGGCGGTTGGGTCTATCAGAGTCACCTGGGACTTTTTTTCCAAAGGCACACACCCTCCCCTACCATCACGCTAGATTTTGGCTCAACCCCCTTAAGGAAATTATTAAGACAGGATTCCTTCAGGAGCTAGAAACCAGTATAAACAAGAGACAGCCTTGTTTTCCCAATAGCAGTGGGCCTGCCGTTAAGTCCGGTTATCCAGACCCAAATGTGAGGGGACAGTGACTTCGCAGACAGCCAGGGCCTGTGGAAAGTGGGCAAGGGCATCAGGGGAGCAGGGACAACGGTGGATGGGTCTGCTGGAGGGAGACACAGTATGTCTCTTGCTCAGTCACATACAGACAGAAGTCAGAGCACAGGGCAATTATATAAGGAAGCGCAAAGCCTTCCAGTGAAAGCAGCAGGGAACCCTCAGTTCAACCTCATAATAAAGACAACTAACCTAGTAGCTTGATAACCCTTTGAAGTGAACCAAAGCAGAGATCATTCATGATTGAATAGAACCTCACTGCAACCCCAGACTCTTTCCCCTTTCTAGGATTCTGTTCAGGAAAAAACCCATGGGACAATAGACTATGCTACACAACCCTACGTAACAATCATCCAGGAACAACGTTCCTTTTACTAAAGTGGGTTGGAACATGGAAGGATTGTTGGAGGGACCTTCTGGATTCCTCTCCACTGGGGCAATATTAGCTGAGGAAGTGAGACAGAGAACTAGCTAGAGAAATGTTCCAACTGAGGCCATGGCGATTCTCCCTGGGTACCAGCACACGGGGACCCAATGTTTAGGGCACAGCTCTACAAAGTCCAAGGAAGAAATACCCACTCATGCTGGGCCCTAGAGAGAGGGAAGCAAGAGCCCCCCAGTCTTCTGCAGAAGGGGTAAGGCGGTCTCACTGAGGAGAGTTGAGGAAAACCAGGAAGAACAGGTCCCAGAACAGAGTGGGCACCCCAAGTGGTCACAGCAACGTTTATATATGATATAAATAATATAACATATAAACACAGTTATATGTTTGTGTCCCTACTGCAGAACTACTGATAATAAAAGCTATCGCTGGAATTGGTTTCATTCACAGACTTCCATTCTTTCCTCCAAAGAAAAATAGTTTGAACTCTCCAGTTCAAAGTGAGACATTTTATTTATCGCAGGACTGAAATATTCTATTTGCGACTGCGACCGTCTGGGCTGTGCACCTTTCTTGAGTCTGATTCTTAAAAATCAGCAGCTGCAAGAGGCGATTATCAAAGAGAACAGGTGCTTTCGAAAAAGATTTTCTGGGGCGTTCCCATAAAGACAAAGGTCCGCTGAGGGATTTGGATGGTGGCTTGCAATTACCATCGCTCAATGCCGATCTGCAATTATTTCAGGAACACAGGCATGACACGAGGCAAGTGTTTACACCTCTGTCACAAGTCTGCTGCTCGGCATAACCCTTCATCGCGGCTCAAAGTCAGGGGCGCGCCTTACCCAGAGTGGTCTGGGTAAGTGATTGCTGAACGACTTTCTGGCTTTCCACAAAGGGGCACAAGAAGGAAAGAAAAGTGATTTCAACATGAAATCAAGCCACGATCTCTAGTCTCCAGTACTTGTTAAGCACCACACCAAAATTCCTAGAGGGCTCTCCGCGCTGAGAAATGTCAAGTGTGTGTCTTAAGTGAAGAGCGTCAGAAGTGTGCATGTGATCAACGCTCAAAGCCATGGCAGCAGCCAGACCCGGGGCCCCAAGTGCCCTCTGATGCCCATCTCAGCCTCTTTAATACACACTTTCGATCATGCCTTTGAGCTTTCTGAGGTCTTAATGTATGCTCCGCCATGCAACCTTTCAGAATTCTTCTCCCCTAAGTCATCCAATTTTCTCTCCTTTCTCCCCAAAAGCACTCCTCAGTCACAGGTGGGGGATTACTGCTTCAGGTTTTTTGCTATGTGCGTGCGTGTGTGTTTTCCCTCCCAACTGGAGAAATGTCAGGCATGTTATTTTCCGAGTGATTTAAACAGCTCTAGTGTTATACCTAAACAGAAAGAACAAAGATGCTAAAACACCCATCATTCCGCCCAGTCCATCCGCAGGGAGTGGCTACAAAGGGCAATGCAATGCCGTCTCCGGGCTGCGGGCCTCCAGCCCCACGCAGCTCACGAACACCCCCTCTCCTGAACATATGGGGCCATCGTGGGAAAGCCTCTGCCTCGGTGAACCCTGACTGGCCAATCAAAACCAGAAAGTTTCCCAGTCCAGTGACTAATACCAGAAGTGAACTGTGCGTGGTGAAAGGGGAATAGTGGTGCGCTGGAGAAATTTATACCCTGACATCAGTCGTATCACAGGTGCGCGGGATCACCTGGAGAAACGGAACTTTCCGGAGGGCGAGAGTTCAAACACTTCTTCAAGCAGTGCGCCTGTCATCACTGGGTATGAAACACTGAACGGCCCCTCCACGGTGTCTGGGCGCCGCGGCCCCCGGAGCCGCCACGGACTGAGGACTTCCAGGCCTTGAGCTGGACCGGTCACTGTGCCGAGCGCCTGTGTGATCTTACTCGGTATAATCCTCACAGCCCATAAGGTAGGTGTATCATCCCCGGTCTCCATGTGGGGAACAAAGCTTGGAAAGATTAAGTAAATTGCTCTTGGTCGTGCAGCTACGGGGGTGGGTGGGGGGTGGGAGGGGGAAGGGGTGGGGGGTGTCAGCTCCAATTCCAAAGCCTTTGTTCTTGTCCACCTTATGCTCAGTATTCTTCTTCCCCTTCCTCATGCCCTCACGGTCACAGAAAAGGGTAAAAAATTAAATTAAATTAAAAGTAAATAAGAATAAAATAAAATAGGGGCACCTGGGTGATTCAGTGGGTTAAAGCCTCTGCCTTCAGCTCAGGTCATGATCCTAGGGTCCTAGGATTGAGCCCCGCATCGGGCTCTCTGCTTAGCAGGGAGCTTGCTTCTTCCTATCTCTCTGCCTGCCTCTCTGCCTACTTGTGATCTCTGTCTGTCAAATAAATAAACAAAATTAAAAAAATATATATTTTCTAAAAAAAAAAAAAGAATAAAATAAAATAAAAATTAAAAGAATAAAGCAAAGCAAAAAACTACTGGGACAAGCAGATGAACCCTAACAGGTACAGGGTGTGCAGGACAGTCTTAGAAAATCCACAGTGTGGGGGATGACCTATCCTCCGAGGAATGGACTCAATTCGCTAACCACCAAGAGAGATAAATTAAGGAGCAGTTTTTTGTTTTTGTTTTTGTTTTTTTTTAAGATTTCATTTATCCATTTGACAGAGATCACAAGTAGGCAGAGAGGCAGGCGGGGGGGGGGGGGAGGAGGCTCCCCACAGAGCAGAGAGCCCGATGTGGGGCTTGATCCCAGGACCCTGGGATCATGACCCGAGCTGAAGGCAGAGGCTTTAATCCACCGAGCCACCCAGGCGCCCCTTAAGGAGTATTTCTAAGACAAAAACCATTTTGGTGTTCCGGCTGTTCAGAAGGACTAACATTTTGACAGTGCAACAACAGAACACAGAAAAAAAGCACTGGAGAGAGGTTTGTGAGCTCTTCAAATTCTACATGAAACACGAGGGTGCCTGGGTGGCTTAGTTGTTAAGTATCTGCCTTCGGTTCAGGTCATGATCCTGAGGTCCTGGGATGGAGCCCCGCATCCGGCTCTCTGCTCTGTGGGGAGCCTGCTTCTCTATCTGCCTCTCCCCACTGACCATGCTTTTGCTCTCTGTCTCTCTCAAATGAATAAATAAAATCTTAAAAAAAAAAAAAAAAGAACATTAAAAACTCAGTAAGTATGTTATGGATTCCTAGCCAGTTTCATCGTAAAATTAACAGTGATGTTAAATTCCCACCCTGCTTTCTCACAATGAAGTGACATAGACCTGTGTCCAAAAAAGCCCTCGCCCTACCTCCCACAGCCTGATGGGGTTAACGGGCACAGCGGTGGGGGGCCCAGAGGCTCCACGAGAAGCCACGGGATCTCAGCTCCACAAGCTCCCACCTGCGAAGCACAGGAGTGAGCCCTTTACACGTTTGCTCTCAACTCCTCCCCGCCAAACCCCGGTGAGGTGGGCACTTCTTGTTGCACTTGAAAAATGAGATAACTGAGCCACACAGAGGAATTAAGTCACATGCTGGAGTCTCGGGCTTCACCACTCAGGCCATGCTGCAGGTGCTCTGGGGTGAAACATGGTGCCTGCCCTTCTAGATTCCCCAGGGATGCAGAGGTAGGGGTTTCCCCACCTCCGGGGTTAGGGAGCAAAGGGAACACCCATCCATTCCCTCCTGCGCGGACAAAACCGTAACTGGAGGACATCGGCAAGAAGGACCTTTCTCTTCTCCTTGAGAATTCATCTCCAGAACCTTCTGGAGAATGGCTCACTTGGGAGGAGGGAGAGGAAAAGTGGAAGAAGAGGAGGTGTCCCAACTCATGACTTCCACATGCTCCTGCTTCTCTGAAAGGTAGGACACGGGCCCCAGAGAAGGCGGGGAAGTGACAACGTTCCCCCTACTATGCAGAGCCACTCACGGGGTGGGAAGCCTCCGGTAAGAGACCCCAGGGTCCACATGTTCTGACCCTCCCAGTCGTTCGCATCTCTGCAGGTGTCCTTATCTGACGCGGCAGTGACCGCCCCTCACTACTTTCATACACATTAACTCAGAATGGCTCCTGAGTGGACGTCAGATGCTAGAAGACGCTTTGTGGAAGGGAGTTAACTCTGTGCTATTTTAAGAGGCAAAAAGAACAGAAAAGCTAATGTCTAAGGAAAACCATCTCATTTCCGACTGAACCGAGAGCTGGGCTCTGTAAATGGTTTCTTGTGGGGAAGTTCACCAGTCTCCAAATAAAAATCTGCCCGTTTAATCCTTCCCTTGATTAATTAGTTAATAGAATTACCAACGAAGTGTGAAATTTTTAAAGTACAACTATAAAGTGTGACTGGTTTGTTTTTGCTCTTTTTTTTGTAAAGTAAACGGGGTGTGATGCTGATGCAGGGGGTAGGATGCTGGCACTTATGAGATAAAGCAAAGAATCATTTCTATCGGGTGTGGGGTCTTTATTCATTCTGAAAAGAACCCTTTATATCTGCTGACAGGTTCCAGCTGTTCTTGAAAAAGCTTTCACGGAACAAGTTTTGAAACCTAGAAGGCCCTAAAACAGAGAGTTCCCATAACAATACACATTTAAGAAAAGTGAAAAGACAATGTTCTGTATTTTTATCCTAACTACTAACAAAACTATGATTAGAAATCAGGTAGAATTCTCTGGTTGAATTTCAAGGACTTATAAACATCTTTTTGAAAATGCTGGCTATGGGTCCGTCATTTCCAGAGGCTTGCAATGTAGCACATTCCATGTGACTCTAGAGACCCAACAAATTTCCGATGCTTAAAACTGACCCAATGTGGGGTGGACCCAAAGGAGATGCACCACCCACTTTCCCCTTTAAGGAAGCACTTCTGGCCCAGGTATATGGAGTGTTTTGAGCACATGGCTTTTACCATCAGCCTCCTTAGGGATTGTCTCAAGGGCACAGAGCTATCTTGCCCAAGGACAAGCTCTCCCCATGGCATTCTACATCCAAAGACTGCTTGAGATGGGGGTATAAAGGCTCAGCCCTGTGAATTCAAGATGGCCACTAACAGGTGATTTGGGCTGCAAAGCTTCCCACGGTGTTGGCTCAGGTTGTCTTCAAGCTCAGCTTCTCCCACTGCCCATCCTGCTTACGTGATCTCCCTATCTCAGTGAGATGGTCCCACAGGTGCTCCTTAATTAACATCTTACACACTAAACTCCCTCCCGAGAACCTTGCCCAAGCCCGCCCCGAGCCAATGGTTCTCCGCTCATCCCACATCCAGTGAAACACACCGCACCCCAACACTGACGGGTCGTACACGGGCAGAGACAGTGGCCAGATTCTGACAGGGCTCACTGCTGCTTCTGGCGCTGCTCCTCTTCCCACAGATTTATTCAAATCAAACAATTGCTATAACACTTTCAGGTAACTCTCCCCAGAATACCTTGACTGCCCTAAACCCAAATAATGCCACCAACATGGCAACTGGCAGAGTTCCACAGTCAAAAGCCACTCTTCGTGATCTCGTTCTCCCTCCTCTATCACTACTGTTAAGAGACTCAGGTCAAGAAACATCTAAACTGCTGGATCTTCTAGACCCAATCCAAACAGCATCTAGACATCCCAGTGTGACAAGGAAAAAACAGGTCTTCACTGAAGCTGCGAATTCTACTCTGTATTTTACTGACTCATAAAATGTTGAGGATCCCAAATCTGATGGGTTTGAAGAACATGTGAAGTGTCTGGCTAGATGATCAAAGCCTCTTGAATCTACTGGTGCTTCATGTACAAGATGAAGAGACAACATCCAAGATAATGGATGATTTCTTTAAATGTGTCTTAAGAAGCGTGGACACGTAAAATTCTACCTTGAACAGGAGAGTAGATTTTATATCTTATCCAGATCTGAAGGATGGGATGTTAACAGATTCAGTTTTCATTTGGTTCATTAACTCTTTAAGGCCGTAAAACAGGTAACACAAAAAGCTTTGTGATTCTATTTATGTGTACTTTAGAAGGAACTTCTGGGTGTTACTGTAAATCCTCATGCACTGACTAATGTCTGTGTACTCTGGATAAAGTTTTACATTGTTCAGCTCTCACGGTCTCTTCAGAACTGTATGATTTCTTCTGAGGCTTTGGATTTCACTTTTTTTTTTTTTTTTTAAATACAGTAACTGACATGGGTCAGGGCAATGATGGATTGATGTCTTCCTCCCATTGAAGCCTAATGGGTAAATTCTGCTTATACACTAATCACCTATTCCAATTCAACAAGAGTGTATACATTTTGTTACGCTGATTCCAAAAAGTTAGAAGTTTCCTGACCTCCACTACTTTCAAAATGCTTTCATCTCTGCACATACTGAAACTTTTTACAATTAAAAAAAAAAAAAAAGAAAAGAAAAAGATCTGTTTTGAAGGTAAAATTGACCAATCTTGAAATTGAAAAGGCAAGATATATGTAGGAGTCAAAGCTGTAAGTCAAGTATTTGGAAGTAAAGACTGACCGGAAGCTTATTAAGTTCAGAAAATCTTTCATACTTTTTCTGTAAATACTTTTTTTTTAAAACTGTGAATCAGAACAGCCACATTTGGAACACTTTGTGTCCTCAGTCAATATTTTTAGATAGTTAGGATCTGGTCCTGAGCCGAATCTGGGCTTGACTCTGGAAAGCAAATCTTTTCACAGCTGCCTTGATGCACAGAAAGCTTTCTGAAAACAGACACTCTAAGGTCTTTTGTTCACATGGTCACACACCGGTGCACAGAAGTTCTGGTATCTACTATGGTCACAGCAGTCCCGATAACCAAAATCAATTCTTCCTGTCTTTAAAAAAAGACGGCACCATAACAACCACATCCAACAGATCTCAAGCTCCTGTGTGTTTGAATGAACATTCCATTTCTTTCTCCTGCCTGAGTGCTGTGTGTCCATTTTGGATTGTCTATTGTATTTAGGTATTTATGCTTTGATTCACAGTAATTTCTCATGTTATTGAACTGATCTGCATCGCACACAAGCTGTAAATAAAAGGAAATGGCAGAAAGAGTGAAAAAAAATTTTTTTTAATTTAAAAATTAAAATAAAAAAATTTTAAATTTTAAAATTAAAATTAAAAAAATTAAAATTAAAAAAGAAAATTTTAAAAAATCTAAAAATTTAAAAAAAAATTAAAAAACTGAGTTTTCTCCCGAGAGAATCCAAGATGTGACTCAAGGCCTTTCTGGATAAGAAAAGGATGCTTGATTTCCAAGCCTAAGCAGCACAGATTAAGCAAGGAGGCTGAAACAGAGTTTTCCTACTTCTCTTGGCATTCTTCCTCTATGCGACCACACTCCACAGTGCTCCAAGAGTCAGCCTAGAAAAAGACGAGGCAGTCGGCCTGCATTGGTCCTTTGCTTTATTCCGATCAGATAAAGGAGCACAAGAGAACTTTCGGAGAGGCAAGCTTGGAGATACTTGGTCAGCCCAAAAGCACCCCCGAGCAGGGAGAGTAGCACTGGATTTGATACTTTCATGTACTGTGCAGTCCTAGACTATCAGACACACGCCACTGCAAATCCAAGTGTAAGCCCACACCTATCCGTCTCTCGACACACAAACATGCAAGTACTCCATGTCGTTCCCTCTTCCTTCACATGGGAAACCGAGGCCTGACAAGAGCAATGTTAGGTTCCAGGTACGCAAGTACACAGAAGATGAAACACGAATACAGTCATCTCATTAATTTATACCCTAAACCACTTCTTCTAGCCCGAGCTCCTCGTGAGCCTGCCCAAAACACATTTCCCATAGAACGCCACCAACTGACTTCTTCCTACATTCTCTACCCATTTCTGGCAAGAACAAGTACAAGAGAAAGTATTATTTTGAAAACAAAGCGAAACAAAAATGGCTACTCTTAGGCTCTTTGACTGAAAATAATGAGTACTGACCATACTTCCATCCCTAGAGACTGGTCAACCTTGGAACGAGTGAAGTAGCACAAATCTGCCATGGCAGGAATTAGGAGTGAATCCTAAAGATCATTACTTTTCCTTTTCTTTTTTTCTTTTTTTCTTTCTTTTTTTTTTTTTTTTTTTTTGAGAGAGATTGCAAGCAGGAGGAGGGGCAGAGGGAGGCAGAGACAGAGAACCTCAAGCAGACACCACGCCCAGCGCAGAGTCCGACACAGGGCTCGATTGCACAACCCTGAGATCATGACCTGAGCTGAAACCAAGAGTGGACACTTAACCAACTTAGCCCCCCAGCGCCTCCCCCACGGTCACTTCTATACACAGGGCCTCAAATTTTCTTCCCCAAACAACCCCAAGGGATTCAGATACACATCGGGATCTCCTTAAGTCCCTTATTCATAAGTACATACACTCAGTAGGGGCATCACTCAATATATTCAGAGGACGGTTATAGACATACTCTAAACAACTAGCTGTTAATTCTTTAATACAGCTAATTGTGCTTATGGATTTCACACTAACCAAACTGACTGACAGAATTTTATCTTCAGTATCATTCCAGTTCCTAAATGATGGCTTAAAATGGCTACAATAATTTTAGTAGTAACAGAAATACAAGTAAAGGTCTTTATCAGTGCACTTGAAATGTTTTCTCCAAGATTTCCCTCTCCTGGCAGAACCGTCCAGATGGAAAGAGAACATCACGTCTCCCCCCAAAATAAATGGTCAGGACCACAGCATCTTCCTGCTCAGGATGCTTTATGGATTCTAAGTCCATTCAAACTGCTGCTCAGCCCTTCCGTTCCTCCCTTACGCGGTCTTTCCCTGCCTGAGCACTTGGTCCTAACCAGACCACTTCCTTCCTGCTGGCTTTGGGTTTTGTTAACAAAGTTCTTCCATCCCTTTCACCACCCACAGGCTCAACAACTTCCACTGAGGAAAGCACATTCTCTGACACTCCCAAAGAGAGGCCTGGCGGAAGGCCACCAGGCATGGAACGGGCTCCCCACTATTCCAGAAGACGCCATGAAGGGTTCAAGTTCGTCTTCTGTCACCCGCACCCTCTTTGCCCCTCAGCTTCTCAAGAGCACAGGCCCACCTCTCTCATTCTTCCCGAAATCCTCCCATCACAGACAGACCCAATCGTGTGATAAATAAATCGTACTTGGTGTAGGCCTCTTCAGGGAAAAAAAAAAAAAAAAGAGTTGACACAGCAGGCCCAAGTGCTTTTCTCAGAAAGGCCTACTTACAAAATTGGCTCTTGGCTAGTGTTTGGGAAGCTGGATTTTCAGAGGGTTCCCACCATTCAGTGATTGCTCATCTGTGTTCCTAAACTATATAAATAACAGTTTATGCGGAACACCTGCTCTCCTTCTGGGGGGCTGAAAGCGGGGACCGTGCCAGCCAGAGACTGCCTTGGTGACTGACAACCTCCAAAGACTCTGGGCCCTGAGTTTCTAATGAGCTTCCTGGTTGGCATACTTCACAGGTCACAACTCATTGTTGGGCATTGCAGGTCTGCGACTTCCCTGCAAAGGGGCCCAGTAGAAGCTCATGCCTGCTCTCCTGTGTTTTGTATTTTTTCGCTGTAATAAATCATAACTGTGAGCATAGCCAGAGTCAATTTTTTTTATTTGTGGTAGTTTTATAGTCATCAAGGGCGCTGAATTAGCAAATGTTCCTACAGGAAATATGTGTGTGTGTGTGTGTGTGTACACATT
This sequence comes from Neogale vison, assembly GCF_020171115.1. Lineage (NCBI taxonomy): Eukaryota > Metazoa > Chordata > Mammalia > Carnivora > Mustelidae > Neogale > Neogale vison. The sequence continues at coordinate 58,042,144 of NC_058095.1, forward strand.
ATACAAATATGCCCCATTTTTCAGAAGTTCACATTATGCCATTCCCCATTTATGAAAGGCCCACTACATTAAGACCTGTTTCTGCTAACCAAAATACAACAAAAGAGGATTTTTTCCTTTACAAGAAAAGCAAAAACAGCATTCAGCATTCATTTTGTGGTGAGCTATTACAGAGGGAACACACACCCCAAGTAGTGCTGCCATGTTCCTTCTCCAGTTACTACACTCAGCATCTCGGCATCAAACTGCCATACTTAGGAACTGCTGTCTGCGACCATCTGTGTTTTGTCTTGATTTATTTTGTGCATCAGTTAGCAAGATGTGTCCTAAGTTATCAGAAAAGCCTGAGAGAGGTTATTTTTTGGGTGTGGGGATGCTCAAAAAGTTCTTCTATGTAAATTAATAATAATTGCTTCTTTGCTTTATGCCATTTTGGCTTATAAAAGACTTCAGGAATGCTCTACTTTTGGATGGTGAGGGAAATCTGTGTGTTTGTGTGTGTATCTAATTTCACAAAGATTATATCTTAAATCCTAAAAATGAAGTCATCCTGGTAGATACTATTTATTTTTCAAAAGAAAAACAAAGTTCAGAAGAGTTTCATGACTTGCCTGAGCACTCCACGCCACTCCCCCACTGAACACAGCTCAAAGAGTTGGGATTCCATCCCGTCCACCTGGCCCCAGAGTGGGGGGCTCTCCATCCTCAGCTCATCTCTATGTAAGAGCAAAAGCAAAAAGGCAGAGTGTAGCCTTGTTTGACCTTGGCTGAGAAGGTATGCACCAAATGATTCCAAGTTTTCACCTCTTTACAAGCATCTGGGAATTACTGCAAAACGATTGTGACTACTGATGTGAGGGTTACAAATGTTAGTAAGTAGGCATATCTATGCTGAGCCCTTCCAGCAAATCACAGATTCTGGAGTGGTCTTGGGGACCCCCGACACAGCCTCCAAGGAGAGCTCCAGGTTTCCCCTTCCTACCAAGGCACCAAGGAGGAGGGACAGTACTATCACTGGGCCCAAGTGGTAGGACGGGGAGCTTCCAGGGTGACCTCTTGCCATCTGTGATGGCTTTGGCCTTTCTTCTGAGATTCTCTTTGGTCTCTTGTTTGGTGTGCTTTTCTCTCAGCCATCCTCCACTTCAGCTGCTATGGCTGGCCTCACAGTCTCCCTCTTGGAAGTCAAATAGGAACTGTGGTGAAGCCCAGGGAGAGAGGAAGCCTGATGAATCACCTAGGCTGACCATCCTGCGGCAGAGGATAAATGCCCTTTTCCTTGACAACTGTTTCCACAGATTCTTCCTTTGGAAAATCCTTGCTTCTCCCTCATGAGATGGCCTTCCAGACTGGCTTCAAGGCCAGAGTAGAGACCAAGACATGGGCCTAGAAGAAAGGGATGAAGAAGGCCCTAGATCAGACAGGCATGTCAATGTGTGGGGTCCGATCTGGGTCCAACCCCGGTCATCACCAGAGTTAAAGCTGGTTGAGAAGCACCACGGGTGCAAGCCTCTGGTATTGTTTTTTGCAGAGTCAACAAGTTCAAAGAATCTGGGGTCTTCGTGTGACCAAAGATTTCGTCAACCATGCCTATGTAATGAAGCCTCGCTAAAAACTCTCCAATGATGAGGCCTGGGGAGCTTCTGGGTTGGGGAAAACACTGATGTGCCCGGCAGGTGATGTGCCTGGAGAAGGCATGGACACCTCCACCCACCTTGCCCTATGTACCTCCTCCATTTGGCCTTCCTGAGTTGTATCCTTTATTAAAAAACAAAACAAAAAACTGGGATCGTGGTATAGCATTTCCTGAGTACTGTGAGTAGGGCTAGCAAACTACTAAATCCCAAAGGGGTATTGGGGGAACCCTGTGTTTACAGCCAATGGAGCAGAAGTACTTATGGACATTTAGGACCTGAGGCTGAGATCTAAGGCGAGGGTAGTTGTGGGACTGAGCCCTTAAACCTGTGGAGTTCGACATTATCTCCAGATAAATAGTGTCACAACTAAATTAAATTATTGGACACCCAGTTGATGTCAGATAGTTATTGTTGGAACAACACACTTGTCTTGCTAAGTCATTCTCTCTCTCTCTTTCTCCCATCAGACCCCATTATTATAAACTACCCCTCCCTAGAGAGGAGTAATGATTTTTCTCTTTTAGGGAGGAGGTGGCAGAGGGAGAGACAGAATCTCCAGCTGACTCCATGCTCAGTGCGGGGGTGGACATGGGGCTCGATCTCATGACCCTGAGATCATGACCTGAGCAGAAATCAAGAGCCGGATGCTTAAACGACTGAGCCATCCAGGCACCCCTAATCTTCTTTTTTTAAAATGAATGTTCTGATAAAGAGCTTATTTTACATTTACCGAATATTTAATACTCTAAGTGAATGGAAAATAATCATCTTAACCCTAGAGAGCAACTTTCACGGACTATATTAAAAATTTGTTTAACTGAAGCTTCCAGAACACTAGCTGTTGCAGCAGAACAATTTCTATAGATACTGTGACCTCGTAAAAAAATATAAAAAGAGACTCTAAGCTCAGGACAGTAGAGTAAACATACATGCTGCCCCCTTTCTTCCTGAGAGCACAATGCAATGCCAGTAAAAATATTTTTTGAAAGAAGAAATCCATGGTGGGCCTGAAAACACAGAGTGCTATCAGTGAATAAGTCATTGTAAAGGCTTTCTTCTAGAAAGAAGATAGCCGGGACTGTACTGAAAGGTCAACCAAAACTGGAACCTGAAATACATCATCAGAGTCACAGATAGGGGCTCTTTCTTCCTGAGAGAACTCTGGAGAGTCTCCAAGTTTGGAGTGAGTCAATGGCTACTGGGAGCCAAAGAAAGACCTACAAAGAAGTGGCTGTCAGGCAGGAATTGGGGCATCTGAGTGGAGAATTGTCTACAGAAAAGCTGGGCCAGTTGGCTCTTGGGCCTGTCTTGTCTGTAGTACTGGGTCCCAGCTGGAGCCCCCAGAACAGCTCTCTCTAGAGGGGAAGGGTTGCCTGGCAGTCGCCCATGGTGTTGGTGGCCAGGCTAGTGAATGAGACAAGGAAGAACCTTTAGAATAGACAGAGAGAGGAAAAGAAATAAAATACATGAAAGATGTCACCCAAAGGTTCAAGTTCTCCTTACCTTAGTTAATTCTGGGATGAGGGTTACAGGGAAGGGTCCCAAATCTCTTCTACCTAAGCACATACCCTAAAGGGGAAACCTGACTACTGGTATACCCTGCCCATTGAAACACAGCACACAGCCAACCCTCCCATTCAAGAAAGAAAATTTTGGGGTAAATAAGCCCACCTAAATACAAAGAAAGCCTATATTAGCTACCCATACTCCTTGATATGGTCCTTAATTCATAAATACGAAGTCAGTACACAATTTCATACTATGCGTTATTCATCCACTAGGATGGCCACAAGAAGTACCAAGAATGGGCATCTTAAGCAACAGAAACTAATTTTCTCACAATTCTGCAGGCTATAAGTATGAGATCAATGTCTGGGCAGGGCTGGTGTCCTTCCGAGGGCCTCTCTCTCTGGCGGGCAGAGAGCCCCCTTCTCTCTGCGTCCTCACATGGTCTTCCGTCCATGTGTGTCTGTGTCCTCATCTCTTCATATGTGGACATTGATCACAGCAGACGAGGGCCCCTCTTAATGACTTCATTTCAGCTGAATCATTTCTTTAACGACCCGAGTTCCAAACATGCTCACCTTCTCAGGTTCTGGGAGTTAGGCCTTCAACACATGAATTTTGAGGGGATGTAATTCAGCCCAAGACAGCATGAAAGGCAAAGATCGAGATGAATACACCAAAACTCACACAGAGGAAAACAGAAAAAACGAAAGGAGCAAAAGGAGAAATTCTCTGTTCTAACTAGTACCAGTACTAGGTTTAATAGATTTTACAACCTTAAAAACATACTTTTGAGGGTGCCTAGGTGGCTCAGGCGGTTGAACGACCAACTCTTGGTTTCAGCCCAGGTCATGATCTCAGGGTCGTGAGATGGAGCCCTACTTTGGGCTCCACATTGGGCATGGAGCCTACCTGAGATTCTCTCTCCCCCTCTGCCCCTCCACTTCCTCTTTCTCTCTCTTTAAAAACAAAAAAGGGGGTACCTGGGTGGCTCAGTGGGTTAACGCCTCTGCTTTCAGCTCAGGTTATGATCCCAGGGTCCTGGGATCAAGCCCCACATCGGGGTCTCTGCTTAGCAGGGAGCCTGCTTCCTCCTCTCTCTCTGTCTGCCTGCCTCTCTGCCTACTTGTGATCTCTGTCTGTCAAATAAATAAATAAAATCTTTTAAAAAATAATAAAAAAAAAAGAAAACATACTTTTGTGGGAAAAAGCTACTGTGAGCAGTAAAGCATATTGGTGTTATAAAAGTACAGTTCGGGGCGCCTGGGTGGCTCAGTGGGTTAAACCTCTGCCCTCGGCTCAGGTCATGATCTCACGGTCCTGGGATGGAACCCCGCTTTGGACTCTCTGCTTAGTGGGGAGCCTGCTTCCCCCTCTATCTCTGCCTGCTTCTCTGCCTACTTGTGATCTCTGTCAAATAAATAAATAAATCTTTAAAAGTACAGTTCTCCAAAAAAAAAAAAAATATATATATATATATATATATATATATATCTATATATATATCAAAAGAGCTGAGTAACAGAATGACTATAACAATTATAACAGAAATCAGTAAACAATGCTGGTAAATCTGAAGAAATTACTGACTTTAGGGGAAAAATGGGGTTGGGAGGGTGGGGGAGCTTCCATTGAAAACAGCAGGAAATATCAGGAATTTGAAAGAGAGTTTAAGCATTCTAAACTTGATTTATTCTGAGATATTTATTTGCTTCAGACTTTCTTAGAAAAACATAAACTTAGGTATGCATGTTAAAAATAAAAGGGTGGCTGTGGCCCAAGGTGGGTGGCCCAACTGAGCATCTCATTCTTGGGCGGGGGTGGAGGACATTAGCTTTCCTATAAAAGTGTCATTTCCCAGCTCCTGGCTTTACACGGGAGACCCACTTGCAGCCCCTCACAGGGCACAGGGCCTGCAGCCTCAATTCCCGTCTCCACGTCCGTGTTTACGTGCAGATTCCCAAGGGACATATCTGGTTCAGCTCGCTGTGAGGGCCACGAGTCTTCAATTCCACTCACCTCCGGGGGTAAATGCCTTCATTTCTGACACCTGGAGAACTCCCTTTCTTGCTTTCGAGGTCAGCTAAGAATTATAAAACAATTTAAAAAAATGTTTCATCTTACATTTCCATGTGTTTGGAAGAGGAAGTGGGAGGACTCCCCCATCAGCTCAGCCTACCATTTTGACCTGGAAGTCTGTACTGTTAATAGAGCTAATAACGAAAAACACTTCGACAGCGGTTACAGTGTGTGAAGCACTATTCTTTTTTTTTTTTTTTTTAAGATTTTATTTATTTATTTGACAGAGAGAGAGATCACAAGTAGGCACACAGGCAGGCAGAGAGAGAGGGGGAAGCAGGTTCCCCGCTGAGCAGAGAGGCCGATGCGGGGGCCCGATCCCAGGACCCTGGGATCATGACCCGAGCTGAAGGCAGAGGCTTTAACCCATTGAGCCACCCAGGCGCCCCTGAAGCACTATTCTAACATACTCTGAAACCGGCACTAAAATCCCCATCCTACAGATGAGAAGCTTAGGTGAGAAGACGGAATTTGCTCGAAGTCACACAGCTAGTTGGTTCTTGACTGCTAAATACTGCTCCCATGATACCTCTATGTGCCCTTTAATCAGTACTTTCTGTCCCCTTTGTCACCCAACTAGACATATTGGTAGGATAACACCTCCTGGCGGCTAGGTAGGGGCACATGATTAGTTCTGACCCTGAGCTGCAAAAGAGGTTGACCAGTAGCTTCTGGGCCAGAGCAATTCATTGCAGGAACAAGTCCCTGGAAAGCTCTCTTATCTCTGATGCAGTACCCCGCAATGTTTGAGACAGTGGCTACTGCCTCAGCCAGGGCTCTCAGTTAACCATGCCCACCAAAGACCGACAACAGACACGCAACGAAAGATAAAAAATACAATAACCCTTTCCTAGTTGAAGCTGCTGATGTTTGGGGGTTACTGTTCATAAAACTCAAGTTATTCATGTTAACACGTAATTGTGTGTTATTCCTTTTTGAAAGAATTCATAAATGTTTTTAAAATGCCTACTTTTACAATGTTCACAATAGCCAAACTGTGGAGAGCAGAGATGCCATTCAGCAGACAAATGGATAAAGATGTGGAAGATGGGGTCCATATATACAACGGAGTATTCTGCCTCCATCAGAAAGGGTGAATACCCAATTTTGGCATCAACATGGATGGGACTGGAGGAGATTATGCTGAGTGAAGTAAGTCAAGCAGAGTCAATTATCATATGGTTTCACTTATTTGTGGAACAGAAGGAATAGCATGGAGGACATTAGAAGAAAGAAGGGAAAAATGAAAAGGGGGGAAATCAGAGGGGGAGACGAACCATGAGAGACTATGGACTCCGGGAAACAAACTGGGGGTTTTAGAGGGGAGAGGGGTGGGGGGATGGGTGAGTCTGGTGATGAGTATCAAGGCAGGCACGGACAGCACAGAGCACTGGGTGTTATACGCAAACAATGAATCATGGAACATGACATCAAAAACTAATGTACTCTATGGTGACTAACATCACACAACAAAAAATTAACAAATAAATAAAATGCTCACTTTTCATTTCAAATGCAGTTAGTATTGACAGTGATAACCCACATACACGACAGCTCTCAGGAGCTCTCGACAATTTTGAAGGATTCAAAGCGGTCCTGAGACCACAAAGTGTGAGAAACGCTACATACACTAGGAAACGCTCACCAGAGGAAAGCCTAGGTAGCAATATCAATACCAGACCAACAGCCCTAAAAAGGGCAAAACACACTAGAGATGAAGGCGTATCTCTCCCTAGCGACAAAAAGAAACAACCGCCAAAACAAAAGAACCCTGTGCATATATGTGCCTGAGAGCCTTTCCTTGAAAAGCAGAAAACAAAAAAGCGACCCAATCACGTGGAAAGCTGAAGTCACAGACCCGGAAGCAGATTTTATGTGCCGCTTGCAGAAACTGACAGAGGAAGCAGAGAGGTGGGAGGTCACGTCAAGACGCGGACAGGAGCATTCAGAAGGCTGCTCCAGAAAGCCTATTCAAAGCCCTGTCTCCACGGCCTGGTTACTGCACCTTCTCAGGCACACGCGGAGCAGTGACTACTGCTGACCGTTCCCACGCCCCAGAAGACGTCCGAACAAGTGGGGAAGAACCAGTACACTATAGGGCGTGATTCTCTGGCACCCAGGCAACTCGATGGCAAAATCAACACAAATGTTTGGAAATTAAGAAACAAGGGGTTAAAAAAGAAAAACCAACAGTAATTTATAGAATGTAATGGACTCAGTGATTAAAAAAAAAAAAAAAAAAAGGCACCAAACATGGTATTTGTGGCGCGTAGAAGTGCTATGTGAGGGAGGATGTATAGGTTTTTGTATATTTCAAAAGAAGAAATAGCATAAATGAGCCCAGAGCCGCAGTCCTGTTCAAAATTGCTGTTAACATAACTGCTTCCTGACGAGAACTGTTGATTGTGGCTAAAATAAACCAGAGTCCCTCCCAGGAAAATAGAAAACGTCTGTAATTTTCAGGGCTTACTAGGTGTTCACACTGTGAAGCCTTCCCAGCCCCAGCCCCAGATCCCTGCACAACCTCACCCCCGTCCGTTTGCCTCCTGACTCACTCTTCCCCCAGCCACAAAAGCCTTTGTGGATTTCTCAAACTTGCAAGTTTCTCTTCAGCCTCCAAGACCTCACAGGGGATGTCCGGCCACTCCCTGGAGGTGGCAACTGGCCCACTCCCCCTTCGCTGTCCAACTCTAGCCTATCCCTGAGACCTCAGTCACCATCTGGCCGTGGAGCTCTGTGTGAGCTCGGCCATGGCAGGCCTCCTCCCTGAAAGCTCTTACCATGACTAGAGAAAACACCCTGATGTCGGGGAGTATCTGTTTAATGTCCATCTCCCCCAGCCAGACAGTAATCACAGTAAAACAAAAAAGGGAGGGTTGGTAAGAGGGACTTGGGTTTTTAGGTGCTATCACTGGTTTTCACTATATAAAGAACCATGCTCGATAAATGAATAAATGTTGCTGCCGATGTGCTCATTTCTTCTCCCCAAAAGTGGCTGAATACTTTCAGTTCAGATGTGCTAACTACTGCGGACAATGCAAGAAGCGCAGATGTGCATTTGCAGACCTGTCTCCCTGAGTCTAAGTGAGTTAAACAGACAAAATGACAGGACCGATGAAGTAAGAAATTGGGCAATTTCGCACAATGGATAGTGCTAACATGATGGTGCCCAGGGCACTGCACAGTGGCAGTCGATGGCCACCTCTACACAGCTTCTGCCCCAACTCAGCCTGCTCTCCCTCCTCATCTTCCAAGGCTCTCCGCACTCCGGGGACGCTGGCCTTCTCGCACATTCCTCAACCTTGCTGTGCTCCTCTCCACATCAGGGCCTTTCCCTATGCTGTTTCCTCTGTTTGAAATGCTCTTCCCTTTAAATCTCAGTACCCATTTCATTTCCTCAGGGAAGGCTTTCCTGAGTCTCAGACTTGGTCAGGCTCTCCTGCTGCATGTTCCGCAAGTACCCTGTACATTGGGGATGGTCCCAGATGCCTTCCTAGCCTTCAGAGATGAAGTAACTCAGAAGCTTTTGTATGTATGAATGAAGTACAGGCACGAGGGCCTGCTCTGCTAATCCTAGCAGTCCGCCAAGTCCACTGAATGAAATCCCAGTCAAGGAAACGAATCCGGATCAGCACAGCCACTTAGAGAAAACCATTTCCCCACCTGACAGTTGTATGTCTCTATTCCAAATTTGGAGGTGGGGGCTTAGGTTCCCATGTCAATTTATAAAAGCCTGCTTGACCGGTAAAGCACTGGATGCAACAAGGAAATGCTCACCAAGTTTGGGCATGGCTCCTTTGGGGGACAGCTCTGGGAGGCCGATCAGGTGTCACTCGGCTCACACATCACCTGCCAAGTGGTCACAGGAACTCCCCACACTCAGGCCACTTTATATCTCCTTGAAAAAAAGGCGGTTCCTGACTGTCTTGCTTCCCTAAAGGGCAACTGTATTTAGGTTCTGGGGGTGCGCGACCCGACGACATTGCTCCTACGATAGCCGCTGCCTTACAGAGCTACAAGCTCGCCAAGCTGGGAGGCAACGCAGCAGCTGGTCCTTCAACCCCTCTGCTCGTTTAACGTGTGAGCTCACTGCTGCAAAGGCCAAGGGGAAAGGGGACACTTATTAAATCATGGAGAGCTTTCCCAGGATGAGGCTGAAAACCTCTATAAGTAAGTACTCTATAGCAACCCAAACTTGAACAAAAAGAGTCTTCTTATAGTGGTGTTTCCCAAATGTCAGCTTTTCAATGCCACCTTTAGACTTCTTTGCCGTGTTCGTATTTCACCTGCTCCGTATATGCTTAATGTTTTCCTTTAAATCAACTCACTATTATGCTTCTGTAATAATATATTATTACATAAATATTATGCTTATTATGGTACATATGCTTATTTTTCTCCTTATGTGATTTAATTGAAAAAGGAAATTTTATATTGCTGTAAAATCACAGGTTTCAAATGTTAGTCATTTTTATTTCATTGAAATATGCAACTATTAAAATGGAAAGTGTTTCTCAACATATTTCCTAAAATCACCTTGCCTAGCATGCATTGAGAAATTCTGATCCTGGATACGCCACAAAAAGATCCCTTCACCAAGCTGCCCACACATTTCTTTCATTAATACAAGACTAAATTCTATTATCAAAGTGCTAAATAAACAGCTTGAGAGGCCTTCGGGTGGGAACTGACTGCGGCACCAGCAATGCAAACATCCTTCTGTGAAGCCTGCTTTGAAGAAGTCTCTTCAAGAGGAAGAGTTACAGACACCTGGAAGACTCAAAATAATTTTTTAGCATGAAGGTTAACCAGGATTCACTGACAACTGATAAAAATACATCATTATTCCTTATATTGGCTTCCTGTTGCTGTTTTAACAAATTATCACAAACTTAGGGGCTTAACACACATTCAAATTTCAGATCTGTGAGAATTCCCTATAGGCACTTAATTAAATTTGCTTTTCTCCTCTGAGTTTGTCTCATGTCAATTTGATTTCCCATCCAGCTGGAAGGACCTTGAAGAACAGAGGAAAATTCTTCCTCCCCAACAGTATGCACCAGGTTTTCCAGGAGTCAAATATATGCATGTTCTGGAATAAAGTGTGATCTAAGACCAAGAAAGGAAACTCACTACACACACATGCACACAGACACACACACACGTGCGCGCACACACACACGTGCACACGCATTCCCTTAGAGTCCTGGAGATCAGAAGTCCAAAGTCAGTTTCACTGGACTGAAGTTAAGGTGTCCCTTTAGGGGCTGTGGGAGAGAATTCATTTTCTGGCCTTTTCCAGCCTCTAGAGCTGTGTCCCCTGTATCCCTTGGCTTGTGGTCCCTTCCTCCATCTTCAAAGCCAGTAGAATAGCATCTTTTCAATCACCACCTTTCCTTCTTCTGCCTCAAATCTCTTTCTGCCTCCCTTTTATAAGGACATTTGTGATGACCTTTTGAGACCAAACACACAATACAGGATGATCTGTCTGTATCCTTAATTTATTATTAACACATTGGCAAAGTCCCTTCTGCCACATAAGGTGCCATTCACAGATTCCAGGGATCAGGTTGTGTATTTGGTGGGGAAGGGGGGCTGTTATTCAGTCTACTACATTACTTTCTTAAATGTTCAACAGGAAAATTCAGTTGAGTGGCTCTAACAGACCTTTACAATGGCAATTCACTGAGGTGTATATGAAATCTTTGGTCTTCTGTCCTTCAAGGACATTAGTCATATTTTCTGGCTCTCTGAAAGGACACACTGATCTCCTCATTCTCAGTGCTGACATTGTGAAGGCAAGTGCCCTTCTTTGCCATTCTGCTTTCTTTCAGAAAGCAAGAAGTGCTCAAAGATTAACAGAGAAGCATCAGAAGGACTGGGCCAAAGTTGGGACATCGGAACATCAAAAAGAGTGTCAGGATTGGCACACATTAGCAAAACTTGGTGGAACAGTCTGTTCTTGGTGCTGTTTCTACCATCCTTCTTGGTCCTGACTTTAAGGCTTGGCCAGTGCCAAAATTAGGAACAATTATGTTAGTCAAGTCGATCCCATTCATCTTCTTGTGTTAGTGTTCTTTTCCAAAGGTCCTGCCCTTTTGAGTATGAACTTTAAGGAACTATTTGGTAAACAGTTCCGTGACTCCCCATTCTGGAATGGCATCCAGGTAGTCTGACATGAGCCCTTCGTGCCCAACCATCATACATTTCGGCTTGAACTGAAGGGCACAGAACTCTGTATTTCCACAAGGTGATCTCCTTGACTCGGTTCCCCAACCCCCAGACCCAGGTACAATTTAGGCCTCCAGTACTGGGGTTTTCACTTAACTGCTAATCCTTTTCCTCATTAGGCTTGGTCATCGGCATATGAACAGGGCAGTTACTGGTGTTGGTCTGGCCCTTTTTAAAATCTATGTGAGAAGACTGAAACCTGAATTCCTAAGCTGATGATAATTTGGCTCTTCAGCTTGTGGTTAGGTCCTAAGTACAATGTATTTTCTTAGTAAGGTTTTGGTAGTTGATTCCAAAATAGCCAGCTGGCCATTATCTTAGCTCATTGTTTTTCTCATTTAATGAAAACCAAACGACTAATTCAGTAGGTCAGTAAATCAAATAGAGATATTTACAACAAAAGTGGTATCCTTCTCTAGTGTCCCTGGCTCCTCATTACACACTCAGGTCACAATAAAAATCCAGATGGGGCTGCCACCCTGTTCTCAATACCTACAGACAGAATGGCTTTTTTGATTTTGATAAAAGGAATAAAGGCTGATTGTAGTCTTGGCAGGGATATCAGTTTTTATCCTTACAGAGTCTCTCAGTCCCTATGAAGGAAAATGGCTGACTCTGCCCTATTTCTGAGGAGCAAACGTGCACATTAGAAAACCACCAGCATAACTACAATCTCTCTGGGAGGCCACCACAGAGAAAACCCAGCTTATTTTGGCGACTAAGTGGAAAAATACCTCCTGTTTGCCTATGTACACATGTATGCATCCGGGGCTGGGATGGAGCAGAGGGCTGGGAGGTAAAGAGGAAGAAGGGAAAAGGATGGGGGTAGAAAAGGAGATCAAAACCGTGACAAGGATGGTAGGTGTGTCTGTGTAACTCCAAGTGTACTTCCGCACACATGCATGGGGTCTGTAGCTGCGATACGGGCACAGGAGAGACAATATGAACAGAGAGTGCTCACGTTTGACGGGGACATTGGTTCTCAAACTCGGCAGCACAAGGAAGCCATCCAGGAAGCCTTAAAGATGTGGATGCTTGGGACCCAACCCTGGAGACTCTAGTCTAACTGGTCTAAGTACTACGGGGAGTGGAACCATGGTCCCTGGAAAGAGTCTACATTCCAGTCCCCAGAACATGTAAATATGTTACAGTACACTGCCAAGAGGTGTTAAGGTTGCTCACCAATTGACCTTAAAATGGGGAAATTATCCTAGATTATCTGGGTGGGCCAAATGGTATCACAAAGGTTCTTAAACACAGAAGAGGTAGACAGAAGTTAGAGGTCGGGGTGACGCGATGTTAGCAGGACTCAGTTCACTGGTGTTGGCTTTGAAGATGGGAGGAGGGGGCCATGAGCCAAGGAATGGAGGAAACCTCCAGAGGCCAGAAAAGGCAAGGAAATTAATTCTCCCCTGGAGCTTCCAGAAAGGAAATGCAGCCCTACCCACATCTTGCCTTTTTTTTTTTTCAGCCCAGGGAGATGTGGGTCAGACTTCTGACCTCCAGAACTTTAAGATGATAAATGTGTGTTGTTTTTAAGCCACTAAGTTTGTGGTAATTTGTTACAGCAATGAAAGAAATCTAAAACACTGTTATGGCCTGAGCTTCCAGGGGTTTCAAAGCCCCCTGGGTGACTCTAACAGGACTACACCAGACTGCAGGGAAGACAAGACAAGGACATGCTGGCATGGTTGCTTATGCTGGGAAGATGCATGCTGATCTCACCCGGGAAGTCAGCAAGTCACCCACCAAAGAATGTACTATTGGTTCTTAGCCACCCGCCCAGACATGACTACACAGTGGCTTACCGAGGCACATCACAGGATGGGACTGCTTCACCATCCTGGTGGCTAGAATCCTTTCTTGTCCAACCGCTAACTATGCTATACTTCCTTTAGAGAAAGAGTAATTGGGGCGCCTGGGTGGCTTAATCAGCTGAGCGTCCAAATCTTGGTTTTGGCTCAGGTCATGATCTCAGGGTCGTGGGATCAAGCCTCGCATAGGGCTCAGCACTCAGTGAGAAGACTGCTTAGGATTCTCTCCCTCTACCTCTGCCCACCTCCCTATAAAATTAATATATAAATCCCCCCTTTTTTTTAAAAAAGAACAATTACACCTATGATAAGCAGATTTTCTCTAGAGTTTATTTTCTTACTAACACTCTCTCCAGGAAGGAACTGGCCAATCACTGAATTATACACAAATACGTAAATTAGTTAGCACCATCAGGAAAAGGACTCAGATATCATCCCTTCTGTGCTTGAACTAGTAATAAGCACTAGTAGGATTATAAAGATAGAGGGTTTCTCCATTTGCTTTAGCAATCTACTTATCCACCATAGACGATAAATAGATGAGTTTATTTCTTTATGACAAATGCAGTAGTGTTGTGGGAAGAAATGAACTCATTCTCTGTGGAGATTGAGAAAGGAAGTCCTTGCTGGACAGTATCCATTTCCAGGACTGCTGTGCTCACAGGCCTGTGGTCATTCTTCTTGAAAGCAAACCATCGCGAGCTTCCACGGTACTGTCCCCAGAGCTAAAGCCTTAGAATCTTCCAGTGTTCTCTCCCTATGTGGGCTGCCTTAGAGAGAAAGGGCAGTGTGGTGGAAAGACCAGTCTCAAGGATCTGATAACCCATGCTGGAATTTCGATGCTGGCACTTCTAAGTGATGTGATGTTAGGAGGCCCCTCGGCCACTCTGAGCTCCATCGCTAGCAAACAGGACTAGCATGGCCTTCGTGACGCTGTGTACTGATTACATGCAATGACAAAGATGGAGGCCCTACTGTTTCTACACTTTCACACGTCACCTCCACACAGAAGCTTCTGACGTTCCTTCTCATTGGTCCTGTGTTCTCGCTGAGCTCTGGGACCAAACCTCCAACTGTCTACTCAACACTGTCACTCGGATGACTCTTGGGCATCTCTAACTGGACATGTGCCACCTGGACTTGGGCTCTCCACTCACAGACCACTGGTCCCCCAACCCCCCAACCAACCACTGCAGTACAAGTGCCATTGGTCACCTGCCTCTGTCCTCTTTCTCTCCATTCCCAATGGCTGCACCGCTCATACCATGTGCCACATGGTGGGGTCCCCTCACACCGTGTGCCACAAGCTTGGGAGCTTTTCATGGGGTGGGGGGGTGGCACCCTGACAAAGCTGTTTCCCCAAGCCATCTTGCTGTGGTTTTCAAATTATCTTGCTCCAACCAGATCTGTCACATCAAGTCCTGAGCAGAGATCTTCAAGCACTTTTCTGCCCCACAGTCTGCAATTTATGAGGGAAGAGGTGCCAGCTCCCCTGGGTATGTGGATGCCAGAGTCCCCGTGGCCTGGAGCACCACACGTCAGTGTACAATGCTCTGAGCAATTTCATGCCATTGTCACATAATGAAAAAGCTCCTCGGACACGTGGCTCATAAAACTAAGTATTTTTTAAAGCAACAACGAAGGACTAGACATTGCCTATCAAATTTCTTTACATGGCATTCAGCTCACTACAATCTAACTCTGCCAAAAAGCACCCTCGACTGCGTTGAACTGTAATACTCAATGGGTGCTGAGCTACTTTACATGTCTTGTAGTCTTCAACTCGCTTCACAGATATCTGAGCCTCTAATGCACGCTACACGGCAAACGTGCTCACCGCCAGACGTGTTCTTACCATTTTGTTCATCCAGTTCATTCCCAATTTCCTTCCCCATCTGTTTCTGCCGACTGATGATAGAGGATAGGGCATCCAGGCCTGCATCCTGTTCTGAAAGAAGAAGAGGCCACTAAAAACCAAAGGAAAACAATTTCGAGTCCACAACCAGGCATGTAATGCAATTCAATATACTATAAAAGTAACACTTAGGTCTGGAAAAGAGAAAAAAACAGTTAGTATTAAGAGAAAATAAAGGAAAAAATCGTAAATACCGATCTCATACCTTAAACGAAAACGGTTGTCAGATAAATTAAAATTTTAAATATTACAATGAAAATAACGAAAGATTTGACTACATAATGTTTAAACTTGAACACATGAAGAGCAAACGCAGATCAGTAAGAAAAATATCCCAATTTTCTAAATGGGCAAAGGCATGAAAATCACAAAGGAATACCAAAGTAAAAATAAATAAAAGCTTTGACAGCACTGATTTTTTTAAAGATATTGATAAAAATCAACGATGAGCTTTTTTTTGGATTATCGTATTTGGAAGGATTGAAAAGCACGCCAGGCCCAGGGTTAACTAACGTGTGAAAGAGGAGCTCCGAAGCACTGCCATGGGAAGACGGGAAACATCCCTTTCTACAGGGTAAATCATGCCTACGTTGTCACCTCTCAACTGCATGTGTACGAACGTTAAGAAAACATTCAGATGGTATGCAACGAGGTATTTACGAGGATATCCCCTGAAACGTTTCCTGCGCTGTTTATCAGTTTACTGCCTTTCAGTCCTAAAGTCACCCTTTTTGGCTGCTCAGTGAAAACGCGTCAGGATCCTTTAAGTACTTCTTCCTTTGCCTGCTCTGTCAATAGGCAGGACTGCAGACGCTTGGCATAAGGACGGTGTTTGGCTTCTGGGCTCCCTCCGGCTCCCCCGACAAGCTCCTGCAATGCTTACAGCTACTCCCTCCCCTGGCGTGGCAGGTGGGACTTGGGCTCGCTGGCTGCGGAGTGTGCCGGGGCCCTGGTCGACCAGCTCTCCCTCCCAAGCGGCAGAGTATCCTGCCCTGTTGCTCTCCTCCCCTGCTATGGTTAGTAAAAATGTTACATTTTCCCCTGTTCAAATCTCTTTTTCGTGACTGGACCCCAGATGCATACATGTATAGTAGTGAAAAACTGGAAACTATCTAATGCCCAAACACAGGGGTTTGTTTTAAAATATGTAGTATATTCCTAAGTAAAATGCTAGATAGCTTTTAAAAAAGATATCTTTTAAAAAGATATCGTATATGAACATTTTGATGTTAAAGAAGTTCATGATACGTAGGTAAGCATGGATACAAAACATATATAATAAAATAGCATTTTTGCTTTAAAAAATGAAGACATATGACTTTGCTAGATTTTGAAAATTTAAAGGTAAAGTAAAGGTAAAGGTAAAATTCAAGTTATTCGAGATCCTTTCTTTAAAATGTGTCATTGCTCTCTTTGTTTCTGTTTTTGTGTTTCACGGGACAGTTTCCGTGAGCTCTTTGAACTTTTCTCTTCACTTTCCGGGGCACTGGGGAAGAACATTCTGGGGCTGAGTCTAATGATAAGGGATCTTTCTACCCCAGCCATATGCTAGATGAAGGCAACGAGTCATTCACAGCTTCACTTGCTGATGGGGATTTTTAAATGGCTGTGTCTCAGAAAAGCAGATCTACAAGAACAGAAATCACGAAGGTCTTTTCTTACCCAAGATCACATTAACATTTACTTATTTTTTCCCTCGTCTTTTTATGGAATTAAGCCATTACACTTAACTTGTTAATTCATCTGGAATTTATTTAAACTAATGGTGTGAGGTAAGGACCCCTCAGTAACATGTCTTTGACACTATGTACATTTTTAACTATACAAATGACCTGCCATCTCCAGGGATTGTTCCAAGGGGCCATTTTATAGCAAAATCACTTTATAATGAGGACCTTTCGGGCTTGAGCAACAACCTTTTGGATGGCCTCCAAGAAAAATCTGTCGTCAACCTAGTGCTTCTATAAGACGACTGACCTTGCGGTACAGCTCCAAATGCATCCCAAGCACAGTCTATATGAGGGGTCAAGTGTCAAGGGTCAATGTGGATTTAAAGGTAAAACAATTTAACTAGAATTAGGAAAAGAATCAGGAAAGCCCTGAAGTTGCTTTATCTGGCAGAGACCTAGATTATGAATGGAGATACCAATACTCCTGCACTCTTTTCTCTCAATCTTGGCTCACCGCTTGACTTGACTACCAAAAGGTTATCTTGCTGATGCAAAACAGAACGAGGGTCGAAAACTCTGGGCCACTTATTTCTTTAAGAACCTGGTAGGTAACTAGGATAAAGTTTCCATTCCATAATGCAAAGACACAGAGGGTCCAGGTAATGGAGATGCTGTGTATGTATTAATGATCACACTGATGACCTGAGCTTCTCCAGGCTTACGGTGGCATTTCCAAGGGGATGCAGTGCAGTCACCCGAGTGACACTGAGCAACAGCAAATGCTACTCACAGAGACAGAAGCAATCAAGACCCACGCAATTATGTGAAGCCGTGCGAAAATACACTAATGGCACGCTCGTAGCTCACTGCCCCTAATCTGCCCTCCATCACATAACCCCCGTCACTATGATATCATAACCATTTGCCATACACCACATTCTATCAACCGTCTGTCAGTATTACAACAGTGTTAGTTTAAGGATGGATGAGCACGTTACCCAGAGTAACAGCCCCCTGAAGATGTCCACATCCCAACCCCTCGAACTTGAGACTAGGAGACCTTCCATCGCAAAAGTAACCGTGCGGATGTGATTCCGGCTACAGAATCTGAGCTGGCAGAGGGTTCTGGATGATCCAACTGGGCCCAGTATAACTGTGAGTCCTTCAAAACAGAGAATCTGTCCCACCTGTGGTGAAAGGGAGACTTGAAGAAGGTCAGGGAGATGCAAGTTGCTGGCTTTGAACACTGAAGAAGAGGACTGGGAGCCAAGGGATGTGGGCGGGGGGGCTCGAAGAGCCAGAAAAGGTGAGGGAACGAATTCTTCCCTGGAGCCTCCAGAAAGGAACCAGCCCTGCCAACACCTTGATCTTGGCCCAGGAAGAGCTGTATTGAACTTGTGACCTGTAGAACAGGAAGATAATAAACTTGCGTATTAAGTCCCTAGGTTTGTGCAAATTTATTGCAGCAGCAACGGAAAACTAATACAGTCATTGTTTCTGAAAATCCCCTCGGAATAATTAGGTGTTTGGATCCTTCCTATCTTTAGACGCTCGGAAAAACCATCCCCTCACTGAACATCATGTAATTGTGGGAGGGCTATCTGGTGGCTCTAGATCAGAGAGGGACAATCATCACAACATGTTCTTGCCAAAAATAACAAACTCAATTCTGATCAAGCCACCAAATCTAACTACCAATTTACAGAAAATATGTGGGGAGAGGAATATGTTAAACAATATATGGGATTACAAATAGCAAGTCTAGATAGTGGGAAAGTATAGGGCAAATGACCTTCCTTCTTCAACAGAGAAACTGCAAAGGGAAAAAGAGAGGGTTGGCAAAAGCACCTATCTATTAAAGAAACCTAAGGGACATATCAATCAGTTGCAATGTATAGACCACATTCAGATCCTGAATCAGATGACCTAAAAAAAATCCATCGTGGGAAATCTGGGAGATGTGAACACTGGGTATTTGATTATCTTAAGGAATTCCCACTAAATTATTAAGGGTGATAATGGCATTGCGGTTATATTAAAAAAAAAATCTTTACCTTTTATAAATATGCTTTAGAGATACATTCCCAAATATCCACCGCTAAAAGGATATGTCGTCTAGGATTTGCTTCAAAAATAATCTGGGGGGGCGGTGCCTGGGTGGCTCAGTAGTTTAAGGCCTCCACCTTCAGCTCAGGTCATGGTCCCAGGGTCCTGGGATCAAGCCCCACATCGGGCTCTCTGCTCGGCAGGGAGCCTGCTTCCTTCTCTTTCTCTGCCTGCCTCTCTGCCTACTTATGATCTATGTCTGTAAAATAAATCAATAGAATCTTAAAAAAAATATATTAAAAAAAATAACAATCCAGGGGATGGGCAGTGTGGGGAGGTGGGTAAACGAAGAGATGAAACAAGACTGGTTAGGAGTTGGTAATGGTTGAAGCAATTGATGGGCAAAATGGGACTGTTACCTTATTTTATCTACCTCCCTATTTTTGAAACTGGTCATGGCAAAAGGTTACCAACATTTTAACAGGCAGAGAAAACCGAGGGACATTCCTAAGAGCTGCCACCCCTGACCAAGCACATGAACCAGGGCCCCAACGGCTGGAGCTGTATCTTCCTTTCTTGTATTTTCGCCCCAGTTCTGAGCCCAAGCAATGGCACTGAGCATACTTAATTAATATGCTTCCATCAAGGAGTGACCACAGAATGCCCACTAGGCTTGCACAAGAATGCACTTTATTCCCCGGTGGACACAGGGGAGGGCTTGCAGGCAATACTAGACAGTCCTGAGTTTAGGTCATAGGAAAAGTAGTTGATGCTTTGTCAGTCCAGGGCCCAAAGAGAAGCAACGGGAATTCTCACATTTGACGCAAGGAGGAACTCTCTTTGGATAAGGGGAAGTAAGGGATGGAGGAGGAAGGCTTGACACACTGGATAAAATTAATTACTCCATTGGGAAAACTCCCAGATGCTTCTATTTTTGTTTGCGTTTTAAGATTTGGGGAGAGGAATCCTGGCATAGGTAACAGCCACAAGAAAGGGTATCTTCCAAGAAGGTCATCTGTGAAGTTACAGTTGCTGGGGTTTGAAGGTGAGCTGCCCAGCTTTGCCGGGTCTGGCCAGCCACCTTCCCCACCGCTATTCCACACGCCGACCCAGAGGGACCTGAGAACACAGAAGTCCAGAACAAGTGCCCAACTTTCTGCTGGAATCTAGAAAGAACGTCGACGGGATCATGGTACGAAGAGATGGCATTAAAACCCTATGTACAGAGCCCCTGGGTAAAGATGGAAGGGCACGTCCTCTCCTCCACAGTCAGCCATCCGACTCAAGAGGCAAGGGTCTGTCCTACCCAAAAAGTGATCCTTCTCTCTTCTGTCTCAGGGATTTTCGAGGTGATCTGGTTAATGCTGGCCCCTCACCCGTCTTCTGCCTCATGTCCATCGGTGCCTCAAATTACAGCTTCGGGAGCACAGAAGCCAAAGACTGGCCAACTGGTTGTCATGAGGCTTCATTTCGAAGTTAGAAAAGGAAAGCATTCATTGCCTTGAGTCTAAGTTCTACCGATGAACTGTTATTTTAGGATGATTTTCAAAGTGTTTTCTAAGGGTCAACAGAAGTACAGAAAAGTTCATGGATTCCATGGGCGAAAGGAAGTTAGACACGACCCTTTGGGGCCCTTGTTTCTTCTAGTGCAGGACCCAGCAATGAAGTAAAACCACGGCAACCTGAGCCCATCCCCAAGCTTCTTCAGGCAGAGAAAAGGCTGATAGGGGTTTAACGTCATGATTACTTCCATTGTTTTTAGTGTGCATGCGTATCCTTGAAAAACAGCTCACTGGGAAAGTGAAGAGGAATACAGCACTTTAGAACACCAAGGTAAGGGGAAAAGAAGAAAATGTCTTGAATACAGCCAGTTACTGTGCCCTACTCCTTCATGTGTCCATCCCGACCCCACCCTCCACGCACCCCCAAAGGTGATGGAGCAAACAATAAGGACGCTTTCTGCTTTGGAGACCCGACACAAAACACGGCAGGCGGCACCCTCTCGCACCTGACCTATAGCAGCCTCTGCACCCAGCGCCCTCTCAGTGACGAGAATACTTCTCCTGATGGAAAGCAGCTTTTCTGGGCCAAAAAAAAGCAACAATGCCAGAAAATTCATTACTACTAGCAAGCAAGACACTTCTTTCAGGAACATGAACCCAGAAGGATGAGTCACTGTAGGTGAACAGCTGTGCACAGCACCCTATGTGGTTTATTTTGCTTCAGACATAATAACGGGAGAAGTACACAGTATTAAAGAGATAAGGGAGGCACAGAGGTTCATTTACTAGATAATTCCACTGTGGACAGGGAGTTCAAGACAGAATTAGACTTCTGCTTCTGGCCAAGAGGGACTGACAGGGATCTGATTTACTTCTGGTCTGAAACAACTGAAAAAGAAGCAACTGGAAAAAACAAAACAAAACAAAAACAAAAACAAACACAAAACCACAGGCAAAATACATAAAACTACAGTTGAGAGATGCGGAATGGATCAGGAAATGAAGGCGAGTGCTCCCCAAGGGACAGGAAACAAATGAGATGAACTCTAGGGCTGCCCCACATATTGTCTGGCATGGGGGGCCCAGCGCTGAGAAGCATCCAAATAGGTCAAGGAGGGGAGAGTCCACAGGGCACAGCACAGAGGGAAAAGGGCTGCGCAAAGAGGTTTGCACAGGGCCCACCTTGAGGTGTCAGTTGGGTGATCGTTAACCAGGATCCATGTGTAAGGGAAAGAACCATCTGAAAGCCAGAGGGAATGACCCTCTGAGCTCAGACGGGGTTGGACATAGCTCCCATTCCCACCAACCAGGTCACCTCATGATTTACGGGGCGTAAGAGTTCTCAGAATGCCTGTAGCTTTCTAGCAGGCTAGACCACTCAATGCTGGAGCGGCGAACATCTTATGAAGGGCCAGACAGCAAATATCTGGGACTCTGTGGTTCATAGGGTCCCCAGTACAGCTACTCAAATCTGCCGCTGAAGCAGGGAAGCACCCATAGGTAATACATAAGTAAGTGAGCAGGGCTGTGCTCCCACAAAAGTTCATTTGAATTGTATACAATTTCTACAAGTCATGAAATCATCTTCTATTTCTCAGCCACTTAAAAATGGAAGAACTGTTTTTAAGCCTGCAGCCCATTACAAAAACAGGTGGTGATGAGACGTGGCCCACACATCATGGTTTGCTGATTTCCCTAAAAAAAACACCGTTCTGGTCCACCTGACAAAATAATACTCAAATAACTGTACCACTCCTCCCCCGAATCCCAAGAAAACTTCTGGAAATACAAAAATATCTAGTACCAAACAAAAGAAAAATTCACACCTGGCTTCCAAATGAATGTTCCCTGGCTAAGATTAGAAACAAAGCAAGGACGCCTGCTCTCACAATGTCTTGTCGACATTGTATTGGAGATTGTAGCAAGTGCAATAAGGCAAGAAAAAGAAATAAAAGGCATCCAAATTGAAATTAATAAGTAAAACCACAATCATAAAAAAAAAAAAAAAAAAGAATGTCAGAGTGGATCAAGAAAACAAGAGTCAACTACATGTTGTCTACAAGAGCCCCACTTTAAATATAAAGGCACATATAGATTAGCAGTAAATGGATGGAGAAAGACAAATTGTACTAACACTAATCAAAAGAAAACAGGAGTAGCTATACTAATTTCAGACAGAGCAGACCTCAAGGCAAGTAATTATCCGGGACAAAAACAATCATCATCTACAGAGAAGAGGGCTGATTCCCAGAAGACACAGCCATCTTTAATGTGTACATGCCTAAACAGCAGAGTATCAAACTACATGGGGCAAAAACTGATAGAACTGCAAGGAGAAATAGAAAAACCCATTATTAGAGTTGAGATAGAACATCACTCTATCAGAAATAGATCCAGTAGGCAGAAAAATCAGTAAGTTGAACCCGCCACCATCAATCAACTGGATATAAGGCACATCTATAAACTATTTCATCCAAAAAAAGCAGAATACATGTACTTCTCAAGCTTACATGGAACATTCACCCAAGATAATCCACATTCTGGACCACAAAACGTACATTAACAAATTTTTTAAAAATAGAAATCATACAACGTCTGCTCCCAAACTACAATGGAATGAAATTAGA
Organism: Neogale vison; assembly: GCF_020171115.1. Lineage (NCBI taxonomy): Eukaryota > Metazoa > Chordata > Mammalia > Carnivora > Mustelidae > Neogale > Neogale vison. The sequence continues at coordinate 58,065,168 of NC_058095.1, forward strand.
AATCAGTAACAGAAAGATAACTAGAAAACACCCCAATACATGGAGATTAAACAACACACTTCTAAATAACACATGATCAAAAAGAAATCTCAAGGGAACTTTCCAAATACTTTGAAGTAAATGAAAATGAAAATAAAGCTAAATTTACCAGATATGGCAAAAGCAGTACACAGAGGGAAAGTTGTAGCACTGAATATTTATGTTAGGAAAAAAAGAGAGATCTAAGATCAAGAGTCTTCCCACACTTCAGAAAACCAGAAAAAGAGCAAATTAGGGGCGCCTGCATGGCTCAGTCTGTTGAATGTCTGCCTTCAGCTCAGGTCATGATCCCAGAGTCCTGGGATCTGGCCCCTCGTCAGGCTCCCTGCTCACCGGGAGCCAGCTTCTCCTCCTCCCCATTTGTGCGCTCTCTCTCTCTTTTTATTTTTTTTTAAGATTTTATTTATTTATTTGACAGAGAAAGACACAGTGAGAGAGAACACAAGCAAGGGAAGTGGGTGAGGGAGAAGCATGCTTCCTGCTGACCAGGGAGCCCAAAGTGGGGCTCCATCCCAGGACCACGAGATCATGACCTGAGCCGAAGGCAGACACTTAACAACTCAGCCACCCAGGTGCCCCTCTCTCTCTTTAAATAAATAAAATCTTTTTTTTTTAAAAAGAGCAAATTAGGGGCACCTGGGTGGTAAGCAATTGCCTTCGGCTCAGGTCATGATCCTGGAGTCCTGGGATTGAGTTGCGCATCGGGCTCCCTGCTCAGCAGGGAGTCTACTTCTCTCTCTGACCCTCCACCTGGGGAGTCTGCTTCTCTCTCTGACCCTCCACCTTCTCATGCTCTCTCTCTCATTCTTTCTCTCTCTCAAATAAATAAAATCTTAAAAAAAAAAGAAAATTAAATCCAAAGTAAGCAGAAGAAATAATAAGTCAATGAAATTTAAATAAGAAATCAACAGAGTAAAATCAATGAAACCAGAAAGATCAATAAAATCAGTAAGCTTCTAACAAAGCTAACTAAAAAAAAAAGAGAGAGAACACAAATTACTAATCAGAAATTTAAAACGTGCACATCACTACAGCTCTAATGGATATTGAAAAGATAATAAAGAAATATTATGGACAACTTTATGCCCACAAATTTGATTACCTAGATGAAAAGGCCTAACTCCTAGAAAGACAAAAGCTGCCAACATTCACACAAGAAGAAACTAACAATCTGAATAGGTCTGTATCTATTAAAGAAACTGAATTAACAATAACCTCCCAAAACAGAAAACACCAGGCCCAAATGGGTTTACTGGTGAATTCTACCAAGCATCAAAGGTAGAAATTATACCAATTCTCTACAATCTCTTCCAGAGAACAGAAGCAAAGAGGATAATTCCTAAGTCATTTTCTGAGGCCACCATTGTCCTAATACCAAACTAGACAAAGACATTAAAGAACAGAAAAACACAGACCAGTATCACTCACGCTAATAGATAAAAAAATTCTCAAAAAAAATTAGCAAATCAAATCCAATGATGTATAATACACCACAGTTAGTGAGCTTTATCCTAGGTATGCGTGCCTCATTCAACATTCAAAAGCCAATTAATGTAATCCATCATATCCACAGGCTAAAAAAGAAAATCCATATGATCGTATCACTAGATGCAGAAAAAGCACTTAACAAAATCCAACATCCATTCATGATTAAAAACTCTCAGTAAACTAAGAATAAAGGAGAATTTCCTCAACTTGATAAAGAATACCTATGAAATTCCCAGAACTAACATCACACTTGATGGTGTGAAACTGACGCTTTTCCACTAGGATCAGGTACAAGGAAAGGATGTCCTCTCCCAATACTCCTTTTCAACATTGTATGGAAGTTCTAGCTCATGCAACCAGATGAGACAAGACAAGACGAAAAAAATATGTACAAACTGGGAAGAAAGAAATAAAACTTTGTTTAGAGATAACAGGATCGTGTAACGGAAAAGATCCAAAAGAATCGGGGCGCCTGGGTGGCTCAGTGGGTTGAGCCGCTGCCTTCGGCTCAGGTCATGATCGCAGAGTCCTGGGATCGAGTCCTGCATCGGGCTCTCTGCTCAGCGGGGAGCCTGCTTCCCTCTCTCTCTCTCTGCCTGCCTCTCTGTCTACTTGTGATTTCTCTCTGTCAAATAAATAAATAAAATCTTTAAAAAAAAAAAAAAAAAAAGAATGAAAAAAATCTCCTCAAACTGAAAAGCAATTATAGCAAGGTTGCAGGATACAAAGTTAATATACAAAAGTCATTCACTTCATTATAAACCAGCAACGAATGGGTGGAATTTGAAATTAAAAACACAATACCATTTATATCAGCATCCCTCACAATGAAGTACTTCGGTCTAATCTAACCAAGTAAGTATAAGATCTCTATGAGAAAAACTATAAACTGGTGAATGGAATAAAAAAAGAACTAAGGGGCACCTGGGTGGCTCAGTGGGTTGGAGCCTCTGCCTTCAGCTTGGATCATGATCTCAGGGTCATGGGATCGAGCCCCACATTGGGCTCTCTGCTCAGCGAGGAGCCTGCTTCCCCCTCTCTCTCTGCCTGCCTCTGCCTACTTGTGATTTCTCTCTCTGTTAAACAAATAAAACCTTCAAAAAAAAAAAAAAAAAAGAACTAAAAGAGAGATATTCCATGTATGTGGACAGAAAGACTCAACCCCCCCCCAACTTTATAGATCTAATGCAATTTTTTTTTTTAGATTTTATTTGTTGCAATGAATCTAATGCAATTTTTTTTTTAGATTTTGTTTATTTGAAAGACAGAGATCACAGTAGGTAGAGAGGCAGGCAGAGAGAGAGAGAGGAAAGCAGGCTCCCCGCTGAGCAGAAAGCCCAATGTGGGGCTCGATCCCAGGATCCCGGGATCCTGACCCAAGCAGAAGACAGAGGCTTTAACCCACTGAGCCACCCAGGTGCCCCAATCTAATGCAATTTCAATCAAGATACCAGCAGATTATTTTATGGATATTGATGAGCTGACTCTGAAAGTATAGGGAGAGGGAAAAGGCTCAGAACAGCTTACACAGTACTGCTGGAAAAGAACAAAAGGTGAACGCTGACACTACCTGACCTCAAGAGTTACTCTAGTGGTGCTTGGGTGGCTCAGTTGTTGAGCGACTGCCTTTGGCTCAGGTCATGATCCCAGGGTCATGGGATTGAGCCCCGCATCGGGCTCCCCCACTCAGTGGGAAACCTGCTTCTCCCTCTCCCATTCCCCTTGCTTGTGTTACCTCTCTTGCTGTCTCTCTCTCTGTCAAATAAATAAATAAAATCTTAATAAAAAAAAAGAGTTATCCTAAAGCTACAGTATTTAAGACACTGTGCTACAGATGAAAGAAGAGATCAACAGAACAGACTGCCTAGAAATGGACCCACAGAAATATCATAATGATCTCTGACAAAGCAGCAAAGGCAAAGCAGTAGAGAAACACGGTCTTTTCGACAAATAGTGTGGGAACAAAAGGACACTCATATGCAAAAGAACCTTCCAGTACATTTTCCTGTGTACTGAAAACTGCTCTAAAAAGAAAGAAAAAAGAGAGTCCTATAGACTTTATGAAAAAGCTCTGAACAAATTACTGAGTTTAACAAGGCTGCATGATCCAAGATCAATATACACAAATCAGTTGTACTTTTACACATTAGCAACAATCAGAATGCCATTAAGAAGGGCGCCTGGGTGGCTCAGTGGGTTAAGCCGCTGTCTTCGGCTCAGGTCATGATCTCAGGGTCCTGGGATCGAGTCCCGCATCGGGCTCTCTGCTCAGCAGGGAGCCTGTTTCCGCCTCTCTCTCTGCCTGCCTCTCTGCCTACTTGTGATCTCTCTCTGTCAAATAAATAAATAAATAATCTCTAAAAAAAAAAAAAAAGAATGCCATTAAGAAGAGAATAAAAAACATGAAATACTTAGTTGTAAATCTGATACAAAACATACAGGACACACGTAGTGTCATACATTTCTCAAAACTTCTTGAATCGTACGTTTTTAAGTATGTGCTGTTTATGACATGTCAAGTTTATCTCAGTAAAACTGTTCTGAAAAGGTATTAGAAAGAAAGACATACCTGTAATACACAAAAACCATGTACAAAAACAGGCACGTGAAAAATGTCTATGACACACATTAAACAATAATGTCAAAGCTATGGCATTACCCTATATCATGATTTCACTGACATAAAAGTATGTGTGCTTCTATGCGTATGTGTGTGTAGAAAAAAAGCCCAAGGACAGATATATTGATCTGTTTACAGTCTGAGATTAGAGGACCAATAAGGGGAGCGTTCCACACTACATATCCCTGTATTGTTTTAACTTTTCATAACAATCATGCATTACTTGTGAAATTTAAAAATGCAGAAGAAACAATTAGGCTTAAAAGCCACTGGACAAGATGAACTTGAAGGTAAAAGCCAAATGGACTTATTTTGTAGAAGAAAAAGAGGGGAGTGTTGTGTTTGGAGAATGAGTCCCATCGTGGAGTGAAGGGAGGGAGGCATGTACATCAGATTCGCCTGGGTTTACAAGACTCAGAGTTCTGGGAGCGCTCTCCCTCCCAGTGGAAATCATTACTTCCATGGGCTCCCCTGATGGACAACACCATCTGTCTATGCTTCAGGATATCACCAAGAGCTTTCGAGGACCAACAGCTTTCCCCACGATCTTCAACGGTGGTAAGGAACATTCGAGAAGGTAGTAAAATTCTGACAAGGTCTCTGGGCCCGCCCTCTTGCAGTGTTCAATACCTTGGATAATTTTCTGCTGCTGTTGCCGGAGTTCATCAAAACCCAAACCTCTGGTCTCCTCTGGCTCCTCAAAGAGCCAAGGGTTGGGGACTCCTCGCTTAGCCCCTCCAGTCATCAGGCTGGACCTGGAACAAGATGAAATGCGTTACATAAGTCAAAAAATATAGCTCTGCTGCAAATTACTCCCGCAAGCGCAGAGGTGGCCAGCCTCACATGCTTTGCAAATTCAATTCAACCACAATTTATTGCGTCCTTAGTTTATGCCAGCAACTGTGTTCAGTGCTGGAAGAGGTCTGAGGATGAATGAGGCACAGGCCTGGTCCCCCGGGAATTACAGCCTGTTAAAGGAGACTACAGCAGCATATAATAGCCTTACTAATCTTCCAAGATATATTTGAGTCAATAATCATAAATGAGGGTCTTAAATTTCATAAACATGAGGCCAAACAGAAGTGGCCTCTTCATTATCTGTCTCAGAGGCTACGTGACACCAAAGGCACAAATACTATTTCTCAACAAGATACAACGTTGCAACCACAGATTGCGGCATTTAAAAATGACCACGGCATTTCTTATTAAAGAGGGTTGGGTTGCATAAGAAAGAAAGATACAGGGTTTCAAATCAGATCTCACAGACACAATGTAGCACTCATGCCATAATAAACAAATTCTGAATTATTAGTCTTAATCTTTAGTCGCCCTAGTAGCCCACACACCCCTTCTGCGCCAGGCAGAGTGGCGTCCTTGCTGTCCAAGGAACAGAAAACCCACATTTTCGGCCTCGGTTTATAGGATTTTCATCTCTAGTATTTCCCTTCCTGTCCGCACCTGCCCACATTCTGTCCAAGCCTCAATGACCACCTTGTTCATGAAACCGTCTCTGGCCATTTCAAGCCACAAAGAACAGTCATTCCTTTGGGAGACTGATTCATAGGAGTCATAAAAAATGATGGTGACATTATCATAGTCGTGGTCACAACGGGGGTGACACGTAGCAAGCACATGCAGTGAGCACAGCTCCAGACGGTGTGCACGCATTCACTCACCTCTCCCCCACTCGTGACTCCTCTAGTACTTTGCACAGTCCTTGTGTTGCCTGGAAATAAGTGCTACCCCATCGCTGAACCTTTTATGTAGGTGAACCTCACATCTACTAGCTGACAGCAGGAACCGGAAGTCACCCTTGGCGGGACTCGCCGCCCCAACCCAAAGTGAGCAGCTGTTGACACAGGTTCAAATCCGGGCCCCACCCCCTACCAGCAAATCCGGACAGCCAATCCCACCACCGAGGGCTGCCGGGGAGGAAATAAAATAATCCATTTACCCAACAAACATTTAATCGAGACTTAGTATGTGCTAGGCATTCTCATTCAAGGGAATCAGAACAAAACAGAATATAGGAGAAATAGGCCAAAATCTCTGCACTGACAGTGTACGCTTTTTTGTTACAGGAGCTCCTTCCTTTCTGGTGGTGGCAGGTGGGAGGGAGCCCAGGAGGGAAATGTGTGGAAAGCCTTCAGTGTGGTCCTTGGAAGATAAGTTATTCAACCAATGGTAACTAGTCTCGTTCCCTTGCTGAACGCTCCGCATGGCCAGGGCAAATACTATGCATACGGGACACTGCACACACTAAGCACAAAGCGCTGTACCAACTTCATTTTCAGTTGAGCACTCTGCAACCTACAGAAGATGCTACAGATCGAGAAACAAACCCAGGCAAGAAGAAAACTTTGAACTTCCTTGGATTCAGATTTTAAGCACAGGGCTGCCCTCTACTCAAGGGCACAGACGTGCCAAAGAGAAGCACAGTTTGCTTCCATCTTGTCAAAATGGCAGGCACTGCTGTAAGGCCTTCCTTTACCAGAGGGCCTCAAGGATCTAAGACTTCAAGATGCCGGATCTGTCCCTAGAATAATCTGATTCAGGCTCATCTAACTCTGAAGATGGGGAAGAAAGCATCGGAGAAGGGGAAGGAAGAGGGAGTTTACAAAGTGTTCTTTGACTCTACCATCTCCTTACAAACACCACTCTGGCTCAAAATAGGACTCCTACCCTTGACCTTAGCCAAAAGGCCAGGAAGCAATCAAAATAGGACTCCTATGGGAGGCTGTGTATGGAAACAAGTGCTAGGACCAGTGCAGTGGGTTAGAGGCCCAGACAGTGACCTCAGCAACGTGCCGTCTGTCACCAGCTCCGAGCAGCCACCCACTCAAATGAGTACACTGCACCTGCGTGGACAGTGGACATCGTTCCTCCAAAGTTAACGCTGGAATGTCAAGCGGGTGGCTCTTGCCACATTGAGAACTCGTTTTTACAAATGATTAAAGTAGAAAACAGAACAGATGTAATCAAACGGGTTGAGCAATCTCAAAAACAAATGATAACTATGGCCTTTACATATACATCCATATTTAATGCATATGAGAGAACATGGGGCCGCATGGGCACTGCTTAATATTAACATCAAACACACAGGAGCCCAGCAGACATACGGGAAAGATTTCCCGGGGTTGAAGGCAGACCCACAAAGGCCCTAAGCACTTATAGAATGGCTCTGGTCTCATTCTCACATAGTTCCATATAAAAGCAGTAGTAAGCAGCGTGTGACTGACCAAAGTAGACCAACGCCAACATTCTTCCCTAACGCATCTCTCCTTGGTTATCTGATTCCAAAGCATTGGAAGTTTGGAAAATTTCCAAGTTTGGAAGTTCAAGGCTGAACTTTGTCTGTCTCTGCCCTTGGTGCATATACTTGGTTGATGCCCCAACCCCAGTGGGAAACTTGGCAATGGATACGTCTTTAACTGCGGGCGCAGGTAAGATCACAGGCATCAATGTTTGCAGAAGACTTGATTTTCTTTTCGTGAGGTTTTATGTTCAAGTTAATACTTGGAATGATGCCTGTTATTACTCAGCATTCTCTGAGGCAAGAAGGAAAATATGAATGACTTTAAGACATGATTCCTGCTTTCAAGGAGTTTACCATCAAACTGAAAACAGAAACTAACCAAACGCAACATAATTATTAACCAGAACAGGATCACAGCTAGCCTCGTATCCCTGGCCATTCCAAAACCCTCTTCAGCTCTGTTCTTCTCACCCACAGAACAAGCAAACGAAGTAGGTCAATGATGTCCAACCTGCTTTCTGGCCCAACCCTGGAGGAAGAGGACACCTTCATTACTAGGTAAAGACTCACTTTCAGAAGAGGGAGGCAGGTGTTTTTTATAATCCTGCAGCAGATGACTTTCTATCGGAAATCACTGAATTAGATGATCTTGAAGATCTGTACTTAAATTCTCTCTCATGAAGCACTAAATTGCATAAATAAGAGCAGGAAGGGGGGGGATTTTTCCTCCACAAAAACCTATTCTGTCCCCCCATTTTCCCAATTTTAATTCAAGAACACTACTGACCCATTGGCTCAGGATCGAAATCTTGGCATCAACTTTGACTTATAACCCACAGCATCTACTGCATTAGGAAACACATCAGAATATATCTAAGGTCTGACCATTTCTTCTCATGCTATTGCTTCTACGCCATGTCCCTTCCTGTCTCCTGCTTCTGCTCCTACCCTCCACAATCTAGTATCACCGTCGGCATAAAATGCAACACCTTTACTAGAACCTACAAGCCACACTAGCCTCCTTACTGTTTCTAGAATTCAGTGCATGCATTCTCATCTCAGGTTCTTTGCATCTGCTGTGCCCCTGGGGTTAAGGCACTCTTCCCTCAGATGGCCCCATAGCCTTGCCCCCTCACTTTATTCTCCTCTGCTGAGGTATCATCTCCTCAGGATGTCCCCTGACTACTCTTATCTCTGGACTGCCTCAGTCAGTTAAGTGTCTGACTCCTGGTTTAGGCTCAGGTCATGATCTCAGGGTCATGGGATCGAGTCCCAAGTTGGGCTCCGAGCTCAGCAGAGAGTCTGCTTGAGAGTCTCGCTCTCCCTCTGCCCTGCTCTCTCTCTCTCAAAGAAATAGATCTTTAAAAATAAAATAAAATAGGGGCACTTGGGTGGCGCAGTGGGTTAAAGCCTCTGCCTTCAGCTCAGGTCATGATCTCAGGTCCGGGGATTGAGCCCCACAGAGGGCTCTCTGCTCAGCAGGAAGCCTGCTTCCCCGCCCCCCCACCCGCCTGCTTGTGATCTCTCTCTGTCAAATAAATAAATAAAATCTTAAAAAAAATAAAATAAAATAAAATAGTACCCTTCCCTGTAACTCCTCAGCCCACCTCCTCCTCCTTTTGCATTATTTTCTCTATAGCATTTCAACAACTAGCCATTAGATAGGATGTAATTATTTATTTCCTGCCTCCCACACCAGACTAGAAGCTCCCTGGGGTAGGGACTGTCTTGCTCCTTATGATAACCTCCGTGCTCGGTGAAACAGGCACTGAAGGAAAAAACAAAGTTGAGGGAATTAACTTCTCCAGCGGAAACCAGGCCTGAATGAATGAAATCAGTCCACGGAGTCAGGAAATGGTAGTGTCGCACCATCGTGCCGTGCTGTGTGTGATTTCAGAGGCATTTCACAGCCCCGATCTCATTCATACTGTACATAAGTCTGTGTGTAAGTCAGAGCAGGCATTACTGACCAGAAAACCAAGGAAAAGAGATACCACGTGACTTTCTGGAGGTCACACACTTAGTGGCAGAGCTATAGGTGACACCCACCTTTTCGCACTTTTTTTTTTTTTTTTTTTTAAGATTTTACACCAGCAGGGAGGAGGGTCAGAGGGAGAGGGAGAAGCAGTCTCCCTGCTGAGCAGGGAGCCTGATGCAAGACTCCATCCCAGGACCATAAGATCATGACCTGAGCCAAAGACAGACGCTTCACCGACTGAGCCACCCAGGTGAACCTCCGTCTTCACGCTCGACCCAAGGCGCTGTCTCTCCACCATCTCAGGGGAGGCCTCGTGAAGGTAGGGAGACTCGACAGAGCCTTGCACAGTGGGTAAGGGTTAGCAGTATGGGGAGGACGGGAAAGGACACACACGTGGATGAGGTCTCTGGGGCAGGGGCTGTGAGCCATACAGGGGCCCGGGATAAGAGTGGAGAGGGTGGAAGCTGGAGGGCTGGGTCTAACAGCATTAATCTCGGGGCGTGCCTGCATCTGCTCTCCTTATCCCCTCCATCCTCACTCCTGCAGAACCTTATCATTTTCGCATGCTCGTTGTTTCCCATCCTAGAAATCCTCCGGTTCACAGCCAAGTTTCCCTAAAGAAGGAACTATGCTCACCAGCCTGACTTCTGCTGCCATCTCAGGCTGCCTGGCCACTCACAAAACTCTTCCTCCTCCCCTGTGGTCTCCTTACGGCCTGAATGTCCCCTGTTGCCACTCTGCCCCTTGTCCAGTCCTCATATGTCATGGCCGACCATAGCCCTTGACAGTAGCCCTTATCCATGACCCAGCCTCTCCTCCCTTGGCTTCCTCCGGGCTACTCTCCCCCACGGGCAGTCGCTTCTCTGTAATTTGCAAGGCCCTCTTCCTCCACCTGCCCCTTAAATAGTCATGCTCCTCAGCAATTCCATTCAGATGGTCTCTTCCTCCCATCTGATCTCTCTCTGGGCAATGCTATCTGCTCCTGTGGCTGCAGGCTGTCTGAACAGGAGCCAGCAAGAGAGCTTGGGGGCCTCAGTCGGTGAAGCACCTGCCTTCAGCTCGGGTCATGATCCCACGGTCCTGGGATCGAGTCCCACCTCTGGCTCCTTGCTCAACAGGGAGCCTGCTTCTCCCTCTGCCTACAGCTCCCCCTGCTTGTGCTCTAATAAATAAATAAAATCTTAAAAAAAAAAACAAACCCCAGGAGCTAACAGGTGCCCACGTACTTTTTCTGCCCTGGTACAAGTGAAATAGGACACATTCTCTTGGGTCCTTATGGCAGTGGGTTCGTAATGGGGCGGGGGAGGGGGGCGTGCTCCCCTCCCCAGCAGGGCAGGATCAGAATCTGAAACCCCACATATCAAAATTCAAGGGAGGCAGGTCCTCTCCCCCTGCATCCTGATTGAAAATCACCATGCTCGAGACTTTCAGCTTCACCTCTACCTATGAAATTGTCCTGCAGGCTCCCCTTGCACATAGGTCTTCTTGTTTGGGACCTCCGACTGGGTATTCCACTGCAAACCCAATACACCCCAAATCACACCCACCCTTTCACCCCACAGCCTCTCTTCTCCTACGCGCAGGCAGTCTTCAGGTGAGTGGCAACACTGGATTCCCAAGTCACCCAAACCTGTCTCCCTTGTATGATTTTTGCTCTCCCCGCCACCCCCCCACCTCATCCATTCCCAAGGCCTCCCTCAGGGCCGTGCTCAAGTCTCAGCCCTCCTTTCACCCCCTGCGGGTGCTGCCTTGCTTTAGACCCTCATGTCCCCACGCTCTGGGTCACCCATGCCCAAATCACCTTGTGCCCTGCAATCAGAACTCTCCTCCTAAAACAGAGATCTGGCCGGGACATCTCCCTGCCTTAAAACTTTCGCAGCTCCCTAGAAGCAACAGACGACATTTAAGCTCAACAATGTGGCCCCAAGGGTCTCTGCCACTTCGTCTCCCGGCACCCCCATTCCTACCCTACTCTTCCTTCAGCCCCACAAACCGCTCACGGCTTCTCAGACAAAGGCACAAACTTCCACACTCTCATGTTTTTGTATGAGTCTGGAGGGTCCCCACCCCCCACCCTTTGTCCATCTGGCAAAATTCTATTCATCCCCTAAGGCTCAACTCAAATGTCACTTCTCCTGTTTGGTCCTTCCTGATCCCCATCCCCACCCCCCCTTCCCCTGAATCAATCACTTGCGGGCGCTCCCATGGCACTTTGTTCAAAACCTCCAACGTGGCATTTATCAAGCAGGATTGTAGTGAGTTATTTACTTATCTGTCTCCCTTCCTAAATTATGAGCTCTGCGAGGAAAGAGGCCACATGACAGTCATGTTTATATCCCTCGTAGCCAAAAAGAAAAAAAAAAACCCAACCCCAAACCCCCAAAAAACCAGTGCCTTGCAACATGCCAAAGAACAAGCATTCAGTACATGTTTATGCAACAGAACCAGGAAAACCACTGAGCTCTTTAGGCAAGAGGGAGACAAAATCAGAGCAGTATCTAACATCTTCATCTTGAGAGATTTAAAAAAAAAAAAGCAAACAAAACTTAATCAGTTGTTGGGTGCCTCCGAGTCCAGCAGCAGAAACTAATAATGTTGAAGCAGATGAAAAGGGTATCACCAGAAAGAGAATTCTTTTACTGAAACACGGTACAGCTCAACCCTGCTTCCAGAATGACACAGAGGGAGTGTTTCTCTTCTAGAAGAAAGTTAAGGAAGGGAAATGCTAAACACTACATTCTGGAAGCTAGGAGAGACTGGAAATTTTTTTTTTTTTTTAATATACCAGTTATTTTTCCTCCATATTCTTTCAGGATGGAATTTCTCTAACGAATACAACTTCTGAAATGAACACATTAATAAATGGGTTGGATACCTGTCTTATAAAGATTTTATACCAAAAGGTTTCACAGTTGCTTCTAAAGATATAAAAATATTTCATTTTTATTCCCAAAAGCAAATGATATGCATGAAATTATGACACTACCTGGGGGTAGGGGCCAGGGCAGGTAACCCATGTTTCTCCGCTGACAAATGGACTGAAGTTTGTTGGGAGCTGGTAGGGAAGGGCGTTCTCATCACACAGATATTGAAAGAGCAGTGAATTCCAAGAGGTAGCTTTCCTTTTCTGTTCTTAGTATCTCAGAAAAGATGTCCAAGTGTATATAAAACGTCTGTTTTGTCTAGAAAAGTATCAGCGTTTGAGTATTCACAGACCACAGGGCGGTGTGCAAACAGGACCGGAGAAGGTATTTCTAGGATGTCCGTGAGCTGATTCAGAGCCTGTGAAACTCTGCAATTCGACTTGTCCAAAAAGATGAGAAAATGCTACCGCGGTATGCAAAGGGTAATTCCTTTCTCCGAACTTTTCTTGGCAGTTTCTTTCCACGAATATAAAGATGCACACGGGCTCAAATTTCAATCAGAAATAGATTCTTTGACATAAATTCTTGGGAGGCAAAATCTGGCAACAATATGCGGCCTGGATTATGCTGAGGAGAGGCCGCAGGCGGGGAGGGGGGCCAGGAGGCTGGTGGAATTCAGGCGGAAGGTGACAGGGGTCTGGATGAGGGAAATGACAAGGGGGAACAGAAAGAGGGACAATTCCCGCAGTGACTCACAGAAAAACTCCCCAACCATTGGTGAACAGACCAGAAACAGGGTATACAGATTTTCAAACGTGAGGGGCTCAGGGAAGTGACACAACCTAGCGGAAGAGGAATTTTTAAAATTTCCTTCTAGAATCTTCTCAAACTTCTACATAGTTCCTAAGAGCAACCCGAAAGTAAAACTGCTCCTGCTACTCTCTTGTGGCCCTGTTTGCTAGATGGCCAACCTCTCTAGGCCAAGACTCTATCCTGTTTTTCTGTACCCCGTCCACCTGTCTATCCACCCTTCCAACAAGTACTTCCTGAGCACCTTTGACAAGCCAGGCTCTAAGCTTTGGGCTTGGAAGTGAACAAGACAGACCAATATCTGACCTCAGAGGAGCTGATACTCTGGGGACCCTAAATGGCCTCACATTGTGCCTTTTGCAAATACTCAATAATTGTTTTTGTGAAGTTGAACACATCATCTTTATTGAGTCTGAGGCCAGAACAGGTAAGAACTCAAACAAGGAAAATAACCTCTTACATATCACCCAAGAAGACCCTTGCCATGGCATCTCTAAAATCTACTGCAGTCAAGTATTTTTCTAGTTTTATCCATTCCCACATTTCCTTTCCTCCCTGCCAACCACACTGCCCAACAACAAGTATTAATGTTAAGTTACAAACTTGACAAGATAGTTCACAGAAGAACAGAAATGGAAGCTGGAGAAGGTGATGGCCAGTTTTGACCTCCAAACCCAAGTTCAGAAATCCCGGTGTGCTTCTCCTAAGGGTTACCCAAGAAGCCCCAAATCGAGAAAAGAAAACCAAAAGGAACAGTTCTTTACCCTAAGTGTTTGATTGCCGGGGGTCCTGAAAAGTAGAAGAGGGGGATACAGGGGTGGTGTAGAAAACTGAAGACTCCTAAGTGAGATGAATTAGCTGCTAGGCCAAATTTCTGGTGACCGAGAGCCATCTGCTGGTTGCTGGTTATAATTCAACTACAGAACACTCAGCAACGAGCATTATACTTATACTTAAAAGCAGCTCCTTCCGTAAAGCACTCCTGAAAACGTGTTAAATGAGCCAAAGTCAAACAATATGCTTATATATGGGGGGGTGCTCAATTACAATGGCCCTACATCTCCCACTCTGTTCTTCATGACCAAGAACACTTGAACAACATATCTGTTGGGCACCCAACTGACATTAACAATTTACGTTTAAGCATTCGGCATGACCAGTGATCTCCATCTTTGCTTTGACTCTACGCAACCCCCCCCACCTTATTTGCTTTTGTCCTCACTCATCTTATAAAAATAAAATGCAGTAAAATATTCACTTAATTGTGTGAACTAGCAGTGTTCTGCAACAAAGATGCAAGCGTGATAAATGAAATTGTTAGCAGGCAGAAGGATGATCAATGGTGGTAGAAATCTGTATTTGTATCAGCTGATGTACAAAAATCCAAACCTGGCATTAAAAGATGGGCTGCGGGTGTCCGTGAATAATGTGTATGCATCCAAGACACACCAAAGCCACCAGTCACCTGCATGGTCATCATTTCCACCACAACCATCTTGTTTTCAATCACATCAGTTCATCTAGTTTCCATCTAAAAACTGAATTCTCAAGACAGGCACCCCAGCTTTTAACTGTGCTTTTCACTTTCCCTCTGGGAACAGGGCCCGGGAACCTCTATGTGCCCTGGGGTATCTCTATGGTCAGATGGACACCAGGATGCAGATGATATGTGACGTGATCAGTCTAGAAAGAGGAGGGTTCAAGAAAGCACCCAAGTAAGAGGGAAAATATGCGAGTTCTACTGACTCCATGATGGCCATGTTGGCTATGTCAAGTTTTGTTTCTCCACCTTCTCTGCCTCCCCCAGCTCTCTCCCTGTTCTTATCTCCTAGACCATGCATGGCCCATAGCCCATGATTCAGCACTTACCTATCAACTCTCATGTACCCTTCTCTAATTGGGGAAGGACAAAAAGGGCTCTCCAAAGGGCAAGCCATTTCTGGATCCCCCTCTGCTAAGAGCCGTGACAGCACGTAGTTAGCTCCAT
Source organism: Neogale vison (assembly GCF_020171115.1). Classification (NCBI taxonomy): domain Eukaryota; kingdom Metazoa; phylum Chordata; class Mammalia; order Carnivora; family Mustelidae; genus Neogale; species Neogale vison. Next base: position 58,080,213 of record NC_058095.1, read on the forward strand.
TCACAAAGCACTTTACCGAGGCATAAACATACCCCTTCGCCTACCTTTATCTCATCGGGACTTCACAATCTTTTGTGGAGTCATGATGACCTGCATTTTTACAAAAAATGATGGAGTCAAAATTGAAACCCAGGTTCTGTAATACCAGACCCTTTGTTCCCACCACTAAATTACACATGCAGAGTTTGCCATATGGGCCTTGAACATATGGAGGGAACCACTGTGTGTTACGAACCAGGACTAGGAAGAAGGACAAAGTACTTGAAGCCAGTGAGAAATGAACCAGTGAGGGTTCCTACGAGGGAACCATGGAAGGAGACCAAAATCGGGGTTGGGGGGGCGGCGCAAGAGAAAAAAACTACAGCAAAGGACAGGGAGACCTGAGTTCTAGTCTTTCGCTGATTTATTCACCTTGGGTACAATGGCTTCTCCACGCACTAGTGTCCCTACCTGCAAAGCAGCACTCCTCTCTCCTCTCTTACCCACAAAGAGCATTATGAGGCTTAAATAAAATCTGAAAGTACTTGATAAACAGACAAGAGAGGGCAGGAGAAACAGAAAACCCTTTTGAATAAACCCAAATGCTTTTTTCAGTTTCTCACACATTTTCTCTTATAAAAAGCCCAAGTTGACAAGTATTAAATAGGCCTTTTAAAAAAAAAAAAAAAAAAAAACAACAGAAAACAAAACCCCATAAGTAACTTACGATACAGCATACGTAGGTGTTTTTTGGGTTCTTCTCCCTGTTACTTCGTAGACGGGAATTTTCTTTTTCAATTCCCACGTGCTTTTTAGAATTTACAATTGATACACACAGGGGTAGGAAATCTTCTTACCTTCCGATCAGAAGTCACAAATATATCAGAGGTTAAAGACTGCAATTCAAAACAAGATACCGTTTGTTGCCCATCAAATCAACAAACCCAGCCAGTTCTGTATCAGGGCACAGGGCTCCACCATACGGCGCCGGGGGGTACTGGGAGGCACTGAGACTTTAAGGAACAGATCTGGCAGTGCCTGCTGAACTTGGATACCCATCCCTTCATTCTAGTCACCCCATACTGGGGGCCATGTCCTACAGAAATAGAAGCCACGTCACCAGGGATCCCGACTGCTGCATTTACTTGTCATAGCAAAAAAAACTAAACAACTCAGCACCCATCAAATTGGGGAGTGGTTGGATAAATGACTGCTTATTTATACGGTGGAATAATGCAGCTATTGAAAAGAATTTGTTAGATCTACTGATTTGGAGGTCAGTTCGAATTTAAATGGAAAATGTAAATTACAGAGTGATATGTATAGGACAACTCTGTTTTCACAAAAAAAATAGGAAAGGAAAATGCATACCTATGTAAATATATTTGCAAATATTTGAATAAACACAGATAAACGCAGGGAAGGAAACCATTCAAACGGTTAACACTACTTACTTTAGGATAATGGCACTGCAGGGAAAGAATGGGAGCGAATTAATTTTTGGCTACCTCTCAGTATGGTTTGACTTGTTATAATGAGCCTGTTTCGTGTTGATAATTTGTTTCAAATCTAATTAAGGACGAGTCATTTGCACAGGGAAGGGGATCAAGGGGAGGGAAGATATTATGGGAATAAAGACCCACAACATTAAGTGAAGACTGATAGAAGGTGGTATTGAATGCATCCCTCTGCTTTTAGTATCAAGAATAGGAAACAAACACTAAAATCAAGAAATGCCAGAATCACACATTTTTTTTCCCCCGGGGGAAAGAGCAATGGAAAAGAAAGATCTAAAGGTGAGGAAGGAAGGCGGAGGGGGCCAAGAACGGGCAGACAGGCTGGGCAGGGGTCTACAGTCACCAAGGGCAAGTCTTCAAATGACAAACAGGGCTGCTGTTAATGGAGGAAGGGAAGGAGAGGAAAAAGAAAATGAAGACAGAAGGGCTCCTTTTCTGAAAGTGGGCAGAACAGGCAAGCCGAGCACTCCCTCCCTCACTTTCAAGGGTAAAAAAAAAAACCCAACTTCTCAAGATCTGCACACTGGGAAGGGCTGAGTGGTTTTCTTCTAGTTCTGCTGACTCACATCTCCATCTTCTGGTCTGTTTAGGACATAGCTCTTGGCGTGTGTGAGTGTGTGTGTGTGTGTGTGTACACACATGTATCCATATGGAAGTGTATATATGTTCGTATCCTCACACATAAGCATATATGATTAAATATATATGTGTTTTTGTACGTGTTCTTAAGTATACTTGTACTACAACAGCTTACATTGTATGTACTACTTACTACACTATGTTATTACGTTATATATGTAAGTATGTATACATATACATGTACACATACAGGTATATACACACTTGTCTGCATGTGTAATACATAAAAATGTACGTATGTATACATACACTTCTATATATATTTTTAAGTTCAAGTAGAACATGTAAACAGCAAAGTCATAAAAAGATGTGTACAGCTCAATGATAATTTGTGGAGGGAACACCCCCAATTAGTCACTATTCTGGCAAGAAACAGAGCGCCGCAGAACACCAGGATTTCTTGTGCCCCCTTCTTACTCACTGCTTCCCAAAAAGGGACCCACTTCTAGGATGTGTAATACCATAAGGAAGGTCTGCCTTTACAGGAGTGGAGTCTTACAATATGTGCTCTGAAGTCCGACTCACTGTGCTCAACAGGATGGTAATGTGAGCTCTCTCCATGGTGTGGCGTGCAGCCGCAGGTCATCTGCTCTCATCTTCTGTGTAGTGCCACTGTTTAAATATGGCATTACGTATGTACCCGCCAGAGCATAGGTGTTCATGGAGTTGTTTCCAGGTAGGAATATTAATAACGCTGCTATACACTCTTCTACGTGCTTTTGTACACCTCCGTTTTAAGAGATACAGTTGTTTTTTTTTACAGGGTTTCCAAAGTGGTTGCAGAACTGAGAGAGAGTTTCACCAGCGGGAGGAAAATTCCAACCACTCCACATCCAGCAACACTTGACCCATCTGCCATTTTAATTTCCGCCAATCTGGTAGGTGCGATGGTCTTGTGTCAAGGTTTTGCTTCGCACTTTCCTGATGACTAGTTAAATCGCACATCTTCTCATATGCTCACCAGCAACTGGGTATCCTCTTTTGCGATGTCCAAATTCTAGTCTTCTGCCTCTTTTTCCTAATGGGTTGTTGTCATTTTCTGAAATTATAGGTGTTCTTTATATATTCTGGATAGAACTCCAGTGTTGGATATATGCTCTGCAAATACAGATCCTCATTCTGTAGTTTGTCTTTCATGCTTTGTGGTATCTCTTGATAAAAAAAATTTCTTATTTTACGGAGGTCCAACTTATTTTGTGTTTGTTTCACTTTGAATGCTCTATGTGTCCTGTAAGAAATGCTTGCCCATTGCAAGGTTGTAATGACATTCTCCTATGTTTTCTCCTATAAGCTCTCATTTCACCTTCCTCATTTAGATCTGCAAGCCTTTTGGTACTGATTTTAATGAAGAGTGATGCAAAGGCAAAGATTCCTTTCCTTCCATATGCATGTCCAGTCGATCTAACATTATTTATTGAAGAGACACTCTTTTCTCCACTACACTGCAGTGCACCTCTATCATGAGTCAGGTGGCAAAACGTGTGGACTCTGTATTGTTCCACTGGCTTATCTGCCCTTATGGTAAGTCCTGATAACTGATAACGTGAGCCCTCGTGCCTTTTGTTCTTCAAAATTGCCTTGGCTTTTCCTGGCTCTTTTAAATGCCATATAAGGTTTAGAATCATATCTTAAATGACAAAAGAAGAAAAATACTGGCTGGGAACTCTAAATGACTTTGTTCTGAACCTAAGGGTGAATCTTGAGAGAGCTGACATCTTTTTGATATTGAGACTTCCAATCCCTGAACATGGTCTATCTTCTAGTTTTTCCTTAATTTCTCTAAACAAAGTTACAGTTTTGGGTGTAGAAGTTTCATACACCTTTCATTTGACTTATTCTTACAAATCCATGTTGTTCATGCTATAATAAAACGCATCTTAACATTTTTAAAAATATTTCTTTGTCGTTCAGCTTTCAAAACCTTCTGAGCAGAGAAGTTATGAGGTTACTGCTGCTCACCTGTTATGTGGATGGACTATATTCATTACGGTTCAGGGGGTATCACAGGTTTGCTCTGTCAACTTGATCACAGGTTTGCTCTGTCAACTTGATCAATGGCGTGGGATTGCAATGACTAATATTTATTCATATCTCATGGTCTTTAGATTCATGTGCCTGATCAGTCATCCAAATGGATAATCCTTCTTCCCACTCAGTATCTGACTGGAAGTCAGGCTACTTGATAGAGTTCCTTTCCTATCCCATGGAGAGGGGAAAAAAAAATCTGGACTAAAATGCCTATAGAGATCCATTAGAGTGATTGTCAGTCTTGTGAGTACATCCATCACCAAAAAACTTCAAATAGCTATTCTGTCAAGTTCTGAAACACTTTCGAGACATTTAAGAGTATTAGTTAAAATGTTCTACTTCCTCCAAGATATCCTGTGGAGCTGAAAAGATAGTGCAGAGAGTCAAGAGGGCATATGACACTATAACTCATGTTAAAAGTAAAAGAGGTGAGAGGGAGATCAGTGGTGTGTGTGTGTGCGCACGCGCGTGCACACACACGCTGCACCCCTATATGTAGAATCTCTCTGGAGGGACACATTAAGAAACTATTAGAAGTGGTTGTCTCTGGGGAAGAAATGAGGAACTTCACATCTGCTGAAGTGGGAGGGAGCTCCAATCTTCATTGATTACTCTTTTGTACAATTTGGGTGTTTACAGCATGATGCACAACTTTTAGATTAGATTTATATTTTTAAAAATTCTGTCAGTTCGCACAAACCACTGGGATATCCCAAAGGGTCAACATTTTGGTCTAAGCCTTCAACCAAACTGCCTCTTTTACAAAAGGAGTCACAGAAACCACTGTCATGTGATGTACTCAGTTTTTCTCCCCAAGGAAACACAGTCATTATACACACTGAGCGGTTGCTTATCGAACCAGCAGTTAATGCAGAGAAAATAAAATGTACTAAGACAATATACAGTACAGACTTTTCAGGTCAGTCTCTACCCAAATACTCCACCTTGTCATACGAAGTCTCAGTCCACGCATCAAATTAACCTACTGCATTTCTCCAGAACGTGGAGATGAGGTCAGAGGCTATTACCTCCCACCAAGAGTTAAACAACTGACAGAAAGGGGCGCCTGGGTGGCTCAGTGGGTTAAGCCGCTGCCTTCGGCTCAGGTCATGATCTCGGGGTCCTGGGACTGAGTCCCGCATCGGGCTCTCTGCTCAGCAGGGAGCCTACTTCCTCCTCTCTCTCTCTGCCTGCCTCTCTGCCTACTTGTGATCTCTGTCAAATAAATAAATAAAATCTTTAAAAAACAAAACAAAACAAAACAACTGACAGAAAACGTACAAGATCATCTGTCTGCAGTAGAAATCAGCTCTATGAGACCGCAGAAATGTGTCACTAGAAGAACAAAGGTGAAGTTCAAAAGCACATCTCTTGAACTTCTTCAGGCAGACAGGTGGTAGTGGTAATATCCTGGCTTCCTTAAAAAGTGAGCTGAAGGTTTAAAGTGATTATCTAAGTTTCACGTGAACCTAAATAAAATCACCCAGAAGGCCAGTGAGCTACCACTTCTGTGGGACTTCAGGACCAGGAGAAGGGACAGGAGATGAAGGTCCTTAGTATGTTCACACAACTCAAGAACCTTCCTCATCTGGTGTCAGAAGACACTTGGAGATGTAGTGAGTTACCACTGCTGGAAGAGCTGTGGGAGGAGGGCCGAGGTGGTCACTATGGCTTGCCTTCCTAGCTTTGCTAAGTCTCTTCTCACTCCTTATCAGAACCCTGATTCTAATATGCCTCAGGGAACACAGTTTCAGCCCAGGGAAACATGTCTCCTGGGCAGACCCAAGCCAATCATGGCAACCCCATTCTTCCCCAGCTTTTGGCATAATCTAGCAGGTGATGCAAGCCTAGCCTAGCTCTATTTTAAGCCAGCTTACTGACTGGTAAGCTTCTAGGAACTGCTTCCTCTCTCTTAAAAACAAAGAAATATAACTGGAAAATAGCAGAAAATCAACAGAAAGTCTAGAAACAATCAGAGTAGTAAGAAAGTGTTTATGATACTGACAGTGTATGGTATGAACAGTTTCACATAAACGACAACCAGAAAGCATGACGGCGTGAAAAAGTGAATCTAAAACCAAAAACACAAAATACCTAAAAATACATTAAACCAGAAATGTGTACAGCACACCTGAAGACATTCTGAAAGCCCTGAAAGACAGCTTGGCCCAATGGAGACATGTTCCTAGAGAGGGAGAGCCAGCAGTATAAAGGGTTACAAGATTGAATTGAATGCCAATTTTTAAAAAATGATTATTCCCTTTTTAAAACATTTTTAAATCCTTTTTTAAAAGAAACCTTCTTAAAGGTTTTAAAAAGGTTTAACCCCTTTTTAAAAGCTGGGTTAGCTGATTCTAGAATTCATGTTTAAAAAAAAAAATCAAAACTCTTAAAAAAGAAGTGTAATGACAAGAGGCGAACTCAATCATGTATTAAAACGTACAATAAAGCCTGGAAAGTAAAGGTGCTGGCATGTGAGTAGTCAGAGAGACCCCCAGAACACACCACAAAGTCCAGAAACAGATGCAAATATGTATGTACACAGACATATGATATTACAAAGCTCATCATCTCAAATTTTGTGAAAATGAATCATTCAGTAAAAAATGAGGTTAGTCCAAAAAATTCGGGTAGCCAAGTAAGAAAGAAAGTGGGATTCATACTCTTCACCAAATTAAATTCCAAGTGGATCAAGTATTTAATGGATATAAAATAAAATCCCGAGAGTACTAAACAGAAATACAGGAGAATTTCCTGATAACCTTGGTTCATTACCATTACATATAATAACTACATAAAACTCCACTAAGAAAGAACCATCTTCATATGTTAGATTGTGATAAGAACCCAAAGTTTAAAGACCCCATCTCTGGGGCAGACTGTATGGAAACAGGCACTCACATGAATGGCTAGTGTCCACACTGGTTCTATGCGAGTTACAACTGCAAATGCCCTCTGATACAGCCACCCTACTTGTAAGAACCCATCTAGAGACAGGTATGCATTCTTTTGCTACTTCTACTTCTAGAAAAATAGCCTGCTCATGTGTTAATCACTTGATGCAACATAAAATATGAACCAATGACTCTTTAGGAAAGATACAAATCATCCTTCTTATAACTCGGGCTTTCATTTGAAATAAAACTGCCAGTGACTTAAAATGGGGAAGGGCCGCTCTTCATGTAAAATTTCATGTAGATTTTTCTTTCGCCCACCTTGGCTTCCAATACAGTGACACTGACATGAAACACGAGCTGGAGGGATCATACTTTACCAGCTCAAAGAGAGAAATCTGAAATCAAGTGTAAAGTTCACACTCTCAGAGGACATGAGCATTCCATTACCATCATTATTCTTTTGAGTTTAGCCATCCGCCTGCTTATTAATACGCTATTCCTGACAGACAGCAACCATCTCAACATCTAAATAACTTCCTATTTCCTATAATCCTCAATATAGTTGGCGGTGTGAGGATTAAAGCTTAGCCAATTAGCCACCCACCACAGCTGAGTTAATCACATAATGTCTGAGATGCTCACGGAGCAGTGGAGTATGCAAGGATTTTTTTTTCTCTCTCTACAGACAAAGATTTAACTAATTGTGAGACCCAGCCATGCTCTCAGATATAAAGGGCAGCAGGATTTAAAAATCAGAAGCTGTGTCACCGCTTAATATCTTCTGAGAGACATTGTTACCCAGCGACTTCTTTAACAAGTTTCCAAATGCCCTAAATTAGTCAACCATTGCTTATTTAGACTCTGGTCCTACTGCAAGGTTTACTGCTTTCGAATAATAACCGGTTAATCCGTAAGGTACAACTAAGATCCCATCACATGACAGCTCTGCATTCAAGGGCGTGATTGCCACATTAATGTCGGGTTCAAGGAAATGCTAATCCAAACTGGGGTCTGACAATCCTCTTGCCTCCCTAATCAGGCCACATACGAGGAGGAAAGGAAGAGAGAAGGAAGGGGAGGGGGAGGGGGACCCCCCAGGGAGAGAGGAGGCTAAGGGTTCCGGGGTGGCGGGGGCAGGCAAGGGGGGGGTCACACAAAGGAACCGGAAGCGGGGCGGGGAGTCCACGTGATCTTGTGTTGGGGCTGCCGGTTATCACGGGGCTCTGAGATACTGATGAGCTGATCCGCCCCAGGCCTGCCACAGGGAGCACGCCGTGTGGTGGCCTTGTGGCGTTAATGACAAATTGTGCCACGGAGAGAGCGTCTCTCACATGCTTAAGTTCTGATAAGGCTTTCCGGCCCATGTTGTTTCTGTAGGTCTGTAGGTCGGGACCTAAGGCGAAGGCATGTGCCACCACCCAGCCCCCACTGCCCCCACCATGGAGGACAAAGTGACCTGCAGTGACAGAAAGGATGACAGAAGCAAACAAAAGTGCCAGAGGAATCTAGGGGTCAGAGAAGTAGACAAAGACACTGGAGGAGCCCAGAACCAGGAATTACCCGTGGGGAGGGCTAAGGAAGCCCTTGTAGGTCAGAGAAACCGAGTGGCAGAGAAAGGAATGGGGTTCCCCCAAAGACAGAGGTGAACGGCTCCAGTATCAGGAATGACCGGGCATCGCAGCAGTCAGGAGGCAAAGGGACAAGTCTGTGAACCCGAACTGCTCCTGTCTCCATCTGAACTCAGATTCTCAGAAGGCTAGAGAAAGATCAGGGTTTGAGAAGTTGGAGAGGGTAGGGGAGGACTCAAGTGTGGGGGTTAGGGGTACAAAGGGCAAAAATAACACTCTGACGTAGGCAGGTGAGTGAAATCACAGACCGAAAACTCTGACTTACAACCTAAGACAATGACTTCTAGCCCAGACATGACATCCTTTCATTCACATGCTCACCAAGATCCTTATTTCCTGCGTCTTGCGCGTCTGCAGGGGTGCTGTGTTCCCTGCCGAGTTGGGTAAGGGCCGCCTGGGTGTCCCTTTCAAGGCCCACAGGCAGATTTTCCTACAAATCTTTGAGGCCACTTTAATCTAGCAGGCACCCTCTCATTGATCAGATCCTCTGGGAACATCTACTGGACTCGCACTTTTGGGACCGAGTTCTGGGCTGTACTGTGTCCCCACAAACATTCCGATGTTGCAGTGCAAGCCCCTAGTACATAGCTCAGGACACAACGACATTTGGAGATGGTTTCTTTAGAGGGGTAACTTAAAAATGAGGGCATCAGGGTGGGCCATAATCCAGCACAACTGGTGGCCTTAGAGGGAATCCGGACACGGGCACACACAGAGGAACAACCACGTGAAGTTGGCCATCTATGAGCCCAGGAGAGAGGCCTAGAATAGACTCTCTGTCATGACCCTCAGAAGGAACCACATACTCCTTGATCTGGACTTCTAGCCTCTAGGACTGTGAGCACAGACGTTTCTGGTAGTGACCTTCCAGGCCACCTAGCATTACCTTTCCTCAGTTTCCCTAAAATTCTCCCACCCATCAGTTTACTTTGGGGCCCAAGGAGGCTTCAGGTGACAGAGCTCCAGAAGGTTAAGTCAGCGCCAGTCGTGGATCTCGAAGCCAGAATTCACGCACAACCATTTGCTAACAAAACAACGAGTAGCAAGCCAGGCACCGGGGAAAGATGCCATGATGAGATTTGGACCGGCAGAATGGGTGGGCACGCTGGAACAAATCTGGTCAGCCAGGGAGGCGGGGGATGGGACAGAAGCCTCCAGGGTTGGGTGGGGGCTGGGGGGAGCAGGCAGCAGCCCGAGATCTCTCCTGGCCCCACGGTGACACAATGCGCCAGAAAGAATATCTTCCGTTTGCAAAGGTTTTGGAGTCCACAAAGCCCTTCGTGTACCGATCACCTCATCTGGTCCCCATGACAATGAAAGAGAGGCAGCGCCCATATCTGCACCTCAAGGTCAATGATTTTGAAGCCCAGATGCCCGGGAGACCAGCAAGCCACTGAGCTAATCCCCACACCGGGTCCGCCCTTCTCCAGGGGGAAGAGTTTGCATCTGGAGATGCCCACATCTGGGTGAAACCTGAACTCTGAGACTGAACCGTTTTAGAACGTTGTGCCAGCGACCCAACCCCTCCAGACCTCAGTTTCTCGAGTCTAAAATGGACGCGTGTGCTAAAGATCTCCCGAGCGAGTGCAGGTGCGGACTCGGATGCAAAGTGCCACCGCCAGGAACAAAGGATAAGGGGCTGTATTTCTCAAATGAGAAGGTGCCTTCAAATCACTGAGGATCTTCTTAAAAATGCAGCTTCAGGGGTCCCTGGCTGGCTCAGTGGGTAGAGCATATGATTCTTAACTTCAGGGTCCTGAGTTCAAGCCCCAAGCTGGGAATGGAGCCTACTTCAAATAAAATTATTTTTAGAAAATGCAGCTCCAGGACACCTGGGTGGCTCAGTCGTTAAGTGTCTGCCTTCGGCTCAGGTCATGACCCCAGGGTCTGGGATGGAGCCCCACACTGGCTCCATGCTCAGCACGGAGTCTATTTCTCCCTTTGCCTGCTTGCTCTGCTCTGTCAAATGAAAAAAATCTTAAAAAAAAAAAAAAAAGAAAGAAAGAAAAAGAAAAAAGAAAAGAAAAGAAAAAACAAACCAAAACCCAAAACGCAGCTCCAAAAGGTCAGGGGCGGGGCCTGAGCTGTGCGTTTGTAACACGCTCCCAGCTGGTGCTGACACCTGCACGCAGGTCCCACTTTACACGAAGAAGGATGTGGAAATGATCACAGGAGGGAAGACAGGTGATAAGCAAGTGGGAACTAGAAAACCCACAAAACCCATGAAGACCTAGCACAGGAGGTGGTCCCCCTGGCATCTTTATGGGACGCGATGAGTAGGGCCTGGCACATAGCAAACACTTGTCGAAAGGTATCCATCACCATCCATCATGGTCACTACCTCTAGGACCACAAAGCAAGGGTGTGGAGATGCCCCTCATAGCCTCTGCACTTGACCTCTCCTCCTGAGTACGCCTCAGTTCTCTTTCTGGACTGCAAAGACCACTCCCTTCAGGGTGAAGGCCCTTCTTGACAGATGGCATTGACTCTGCCCGTGGATCCCCTGGCTCGTGTGTTCATTCCACCCACTGCTCGCCGCCAGAGAAACCCTCCCGGACTCCTGGGCTTCATCTCTCCACTGCAATGACTTAAGATTTCACTGAACTTCCCATATCTTTCGTAAGTTCTTTCTAAAAACCCTGGATCACATGCTCGCCAGAGGTCTGAGGCTGACAGGAAACTGTTTCCCTCCTCAGCTTGCCACAGGGCCATGGTCTGCAATCCTGGCTGCCTGTGGGTTTCGCCTCGGACTCTCCTTCCCCCACCCACACCCCCACTTTAATTGTCTGAGGCGGGACCTAGTAACATGTGGCCGAAGGTTAAAAAACAAAACAAAACAAAAACCATTGCCATCAGGAAGCCGTGTTATTTCTGATCAGAAACTCCACAGAAGCAAGCTCCTCTCCAGAATGAAAGCCTCATCCCTAGAGGGGAAGAGGTAGAGAAGTGTGTTTCTACTCAAAGTTCATTTCCTGCTGTGACGCTTTCCACCAAGGAGCCTGGAAGTGGGGTGTGGGGAGCAGTTCTAAAGACGTAACCATAAGGGATCGTGAACCCCAACCCTGGAAAGCTGGATGGCCTTTCTGGGTCTTCCAACAGAGCTGGGCACAGGACGGCCATCAACTGTGTTGGCGAGTAAATCACTTCCAGGCACAGAACAGGCAAGAATAAACCTGCTCCACTCCCATACCTTCATGAGCCACAGACAACAAGTCTCCCTAGGACACAGCTTTCCAAGGTGCCAGTGGGGAAAAAAAAACAAAAGAAACACCTCTCTTCCCCCACAGATGAGTACATGCCTTCAGGAGTTTAAAAGATAGCTCCCATAGGACAAAGCAAGCAAAGAATGCAAAGGACATTTGCTGACATCCGTACTCTCCCCAGTCTTCCCTCAGGATGGGATTCGGCTGAACACCCCAATGTACTACATCTAGAACATTAAAGAACACTAAACTGAAAGAAAGTGGGAGTCAAACACTCTAACAGAGCAGAATGTATTTTACTCATTGAATTAAGCCGTTCAGCACGCCAGTCTCTAATCTCTCAAATACATCTTCACCCACCACGTAGTTCCTGTAAATGAAGGCGTCCTACCTGATGAGATCTGGTTCTGCACCCTCGTTCTTAAAGGATGCCACAAGTAGTCTCTCTCGAGTTACAAGTTCATCCAACAGGTTCTGTCTTCGGTCTCCTTCAAGCTGTGTTCTGCAGGCGTCTCGTTAAGGTCCAATGGTGGGTGGATTACCTCAGTTTCCCTGTTCTGGTATTAAGGGAGCTCTCCCGGTCGGCTGTGACCATTACAGACCCTAAGCAACTGTGGCCAGAAGAGACCTGAACTGTTCTTCTCATCCTGCTCTGACCTTCAACATCGCAGATCTTCCAAGTAAAGGGCCTTGACAGAACCGAAGCAGGGTTCTGAAACAGAACCTTTCCCCCACCCTCACCCCCACCCCCGGAAATACAGCAGGTAGAAATTATCTTCCTCCCAGAGACTTACACTGAAATGATTATTCCTGTCGGCAGAGCCAACCCACTCAGGAATTCCTCGGGTTTTGGGTTATAGGAGGCAATGTTCAAAGGTGATTTCCTAGACCCTAGTACCCTAAGGTACTCTGTAAGGAAGGAAAGAGGTTCTCTATAGAGCCTTTCTTCCGTGTTAATGCCTATGAACACACCTCGAATAGCTTTTGTAACGTGCTACTCTATGTTACAGATTCGCTCTAAAAGGAGTTCCCATCAGTTCATTATTTAAACACAAGGCATGGTATTTACCTCTAAAGACAATTACAAAGAAAGAATCGGATCTCAGTGTGTTATTCTAGCAAGCGCATTAAACCAGGACTCCAAAGCCTACAGTCTCGCTTTGACCACGCTGTATGATCTTGAGTTCCGTGTTTGGATCTCCATGTCTTTATATGCAATGCCAGAAAACAGATAACCTCTAACACCTTTTCCAGCACAACTCATGAGTTATGGCTAAAAAAATAAACTGAGGCTAAATCCATAGTTTTCTGCACTAGCTTTCTTGAAGGAGGCTAAGTGAGTCCTTCTAGGCTGAGTGAGAGTGTGTCTATGTGTGTGTGTGTTTAAAAACAAAATAAAATGTTCAGAGAGAACATATCGGCCGTAAGAAGAACAACAGGAGGGGCGCCTGGGTGGCTCAGTGGGTTAAGCCGCTGCCTTAGGCTCAGGTCATGATCTCAGGGTCCTGGGATCGAGTCCCTCATTGGGCTCTCTGCTCAGCAGGGAGCCTGCTTCCTCCTCTCTCTCTCTCTGCCTGCCTCTCTGCCTACTTGTGATCTCTCTCTGTCAAATAAATAAATAAAATCTTTAAAAAAAAAAAAAAAGAAGAAGAAGAAGAACAACGGGAGAAAGCTAACCCTTCCGGTCGGAAAGGGCGTATCCGACACCAGACATAAAAAGTAAGTACAGAAATAAGCCATCTCAGCAACGATTTTTTCTGGCTTTGAGTTTGTTATTAGATGGCTTTTTGTTTTACTGGCCCTGAAAGCCCGGTAATCGAGCGTCACCCCGGCCACAATTACCTAGTGCTGGTAACAGTAAGAGTGAGTGAGCCTGATGCTTTACATTCAGAGACGCTTTTCTACTTAAGAGGAAGATGGCAAATGCTGCATGGAGGCCCAAAATATTTCCAAGAAATTGGCCAAATCAAGCAGTAGCATCGTCCTTTCCCGCAGGAGGCGTGGGACCACGGCCCAGGGAAGCTGCAATTTCTGCTGCTAATTTTGAACAGAAAGAGCTGGCTTGCTGGTAAAATCATAATAATCTTTAAAAATCCAGAAAAAAGGTCCCCGGTAACAGACAGTAGTTAGTCAAACCAAGAATCCCTAAACCAATGCAGCTACGCAGTATCAGTGGTTTCAGATGATTAAAATAAGTCAATAAGTAAATGAATGAATTCTCTGAATATTCCAGAATGCCACGCTACCCCACGGAAAATTGCTACCATTGCTCTTCCATTTCATTCTTGCCCATATGTCACTATGCCCCCAAGTACGCCATCTGGGAAACTGTAAGGTAGCAACTGCAACTAAGAAACAGCAGGCTGGGGACGCCTGGGTGGCTCAGTTGGTTAACTGGCTGCCTTTGGCTCAGGTCATGACCCCAGCATCCTGGGATAGAGTCCCACATCGGGCTCCTTGCTCCGCAGGGAGCCTGCTTCTCCCTCTGCCACTCTGTCTGCCTGTGCTCTCTCTCCCTCTCTCTCTGACAAATAATTAAATAAAATCTTTAAAAAGAAAGAAACAGCAGGCTGGGCGTTGGACTTGGCTCAGGTCATGATCTCAGGGTCATGAGATCGAGCCCTGCTTTGGGCTCCACGCTGAGTGGGGAGCCTGCTTGAGATTCTCTTTTCCTCTCCCTCAGCCCCTCCCCCTGTTCATGCGCTCTTTCTCTAAAGTAAATTTAAAAATCATAAAAAAAATAAAAGGCCAAACATCTGCCTTTTGATCAATGCCAACATCAGGAAAAAGTGTTGATGTTTCCTTTAGGGACAGACTGTCAACAGAGCAGAAGGCAAGAGAAGTTCTTCAGTGGGGAGGGAGGGGGAGGGGACAAGCTTTCAGAAGCTATGGCATGAATTATATGGGACAAAATGGGAATTTTAATTTGCAGAAACTATTAATTACATCACAGTACTAATTCGCTTTGTCCTGTGCCCTGTGCTCGGCCTGCTCTGGCAACAAAAGCTGAACCCCCATCCATTCTTAAAATCAAAGTCAGAGTACACTGGCTCAGGATTTAAAGATTTAAAAAAAAATTATAAAAGTATCATTAGAGAAAACAGAGGGGGAACTTTTTGATAATCTTGGAGTAGGAGAAATCTTACTCGTCGAGACTGAAAACGTAGAGGCCATGAAGGAAAAGACAAATCTGACTAAATAAAAACTGTAAATATCTGCAAATGATAAATTTGTAAATATCTACAAAATAAATTTATCAGTGACAAATGAAAAGAAAGGCAAAGGTGAAACGGAGCACAGAAGAAACCGTAATAGTAACAGAAAAGTATTCAGTTTTACGTTAGTCAAAGAAATGCAAACGGAAACACAGTATTATTTTCACCCATCAGTTAGGAAGCGTGACCAGGAAGTTCTGGAAAGGGCAGAGGGAGCACCCACTGATACTCCTGGTGAGAATGTAAACCAGCTCAGCCAATGGCCAGACTGCCTTCTCAATGACATAACATTCAGAAGACACATTCCTTCAGCAGGACCTTCTGCAGATACAGTCACACGTCTACACCAAGACTTCAGAGCAGAGATGTTCACGGCAGCATTGTTTATAATAGCCAAAGAGCAGAAATGTCCTGCCGTCCACTAATAAGGAATTAGCACAACCCCACAGTGGAAGGTTTTGTAGCCTAGAAGAAAAGAGTAGCAACGCTCTTTATGGACTGAAAGATAGTAATTAACGTTGCCAAGGGCTTACTAAGTACTTACATGTATTAGCTGATATGGAAACATCTCTAAAACACAGTGTTAACACAAAACAAAAGAAAAAGCAGCAGCAAAAAGTTAGAGTGGATGGTGTCTTCCCACTGCATTTAAAAAATACTCAGCAGGACACACATGTTTGTCTATCTACTCGGGAAATTTCTGGAAGGATACATAACAACTGCTTCCAAAGAGGAAGAACTGGGGATTCAGTGTGTGAGGGAATATCCTGTTCATGGAGTATCGTGTTGTATTGTGTGCCAATCATAATGCTAGTTAATAAAATTAGAAGGTGCTTTTATAATAAAAACAGGAAAGAAAGGTTTTAAAATATAGCAGACACCTGTTACAGTATCAAGCTTGTTAAGCATGAACTTTAAGTCACATCAATTTCAAGAGTGGTAAAGCGTGGTGATCGTGTTTTGTAGGTTAGCAGCTAAAGAACAGAATCACAGATGGTTATGGCTACAAGAGACCTTAGCATTCCCCTAAGCTGGCTGGGGTTCTCCTGGTTCTCCTGACTACTAGCTTGTCCCAGTGTGGTTAGTGACAATGCTGGGAGAGAGCCCAGTTCATTCTGCTTTAGGTCAGGGTTTGTCCACCACATCGGGCTGGCCTTGACCACCAAACCTTCTGTGGGCTTCTCCACCCTGGGGCTCCCAGGACTGCCCACTTAACTTTGCCACTGCTCAGCATCCTGCTAAAGTCAGTAACAAGACAAGTAATACTAATTCAGAACCTCCCCAGAGACTCCCTGCTAACCTGGGAAGACCAGACGTTTAAGCAATTAGGAATGCCCTCCTCCTTTTTTAATTTGTATTTTAATCTACTGAGAGGACACAGCATAAGGAGATGGGGGGAAGAGGGCAAAAGGAGAAATCATAGATTAACAGCCCTTCTGCATGGCGCACTTATTAGGTGGGGGTTGTGGTTAACAAGAGGTCCAAGCAGAAAATAGGGCACACAGTCAGTGGCCAGTGCTGGGACCGCCTCCTCCACCAACTGGAAGAATAACCAAGGAGAAAGGTCGGAAGACAGACAAAATCATAGTACTCCGTCATCGGCTAGGCTGGTCTTACACATAAAGACAGTGATGGGGATGTAAGGTAAGGTTGTACGAGATGGGATGCAGACTTCATACTACTAGTACTTGCTACCAAGGCACATTAGCAAAGTTTCCCTGCTGTACTCCATCAGCACTTGGATCCTAGGAGGAAGGGGAACCAAGATGCTGCTGGTCCTTCAGGATGCCCCACCCTACTCCAGCTCCTGGATTTTCTATTTAGTAGAAAGGCTTAAGGATTTTGGCAAGTCTGGGACACCTGGGTGGCTCAGATGGTTAAGCATCACCTTCGGCTCAGGTCCTGATCTCCAGGTCCTGGGATCGAGTCCCAGGTGGGGCCCCCAGCTCAGCAGGGAGCCTGTTTTTCCCTCTCCCTCTGCCTCACCCCTGCTTGTGCTCCCTCTCTCTCTCAAATGAATTAACAAAATCTTTAAAAAAAAAAAAGAATTTTGGCAAGTCCTGCTTGTGAATTCATCACTCTGGAGAAGGAAGAAGTTTGCAGACACACTTATTTTTTGGTGCCTTAACAGAAGAGTCATAAGAGGACAGTTTAAGGTCCTAGAGGCCAGACTTCTCCAGCTCACGTGCACTGCATCCTTTTTTTTTTTTAAGTTAACAAACTGCACTGAGTATTTTTCATGTACCAGACTAGGTCCTTACCTCCCTCAAAGCACTGACCACATCTTGCAAGCACTATTTCAATACTGTCATTTTCTGTGCTTTGATATAACTTCTTTACATGATGATGAACCCTGGAAGGACTACCTGTCAGTTCCCACAGTAGCAGAGATCAAAACAGTAAATAGCAGGTAATCCTCAAGGGGGGCTGACTACACGCCGAGCACACACTGAATCCTGCCAACAATCCTATAAGCCAGGGGTACTTCTACTACCCCTATATCCAGATGAAAAAACCACACACACACAAAACCCAAGGTACAAAGAGGTTAAGTAACTTGTCTGAGGTCACAAGGTTAGTAAATGTTGAAAGCTACCTTGTATGCAACACCAC